>NC_133157.1:163916067-164271067 GCF_040802235.1 Manis javanica | reverse complement strand
CATTGTTGTTTCTCTAAAAAATTAGCAAGTTTGGGAACATAATTATAACTGATATGTAAACTTAAGTGGAAATAACTGTGAGATTGTGTATTCATGGAGTCTTCTAAATTGCTGATCAGTAGTTAATGTTTTCTAGGAAAAACCTGGTTTCAAACAGAATTCTGAAAATTACACTGTTTAGTACACTAATCTCAGAATATTCCACCAGAAAAAAGAGGTTCCCACATGAAAATGTGGGATTCATTTTAAATAACACTCTACTTTTTTTCCTGATGATTCCATTATTTCTGTACTAAATGCAGTAGTACCCCCTTATCAGCAAGAGGCACATTCCAACACTCCAGTGGATGCCTGAAATTTTAAATAGTATCAAGCCCTAGATATACTGTTTTTCTTATATATACATTCCTATGATAAAGTTTAATTTATAAATTAATCAGAGAAAGATACTAACAATAACTAGTAATAAAATACAATTATAACAGCATATTGTAATAAAAAGTTATATGAATGTGGTCTGTGATCTCTCTCTAAAATATCTTATTTTACTGGACTAACCCTTCTTCTTGTGATGAAATGAGATGATAAAATGCCTTTGTGATGAGATGGAGTTAGGTTGAATGATGCAGGCACTGTGACGTAGCGTTAGGCTACTCCTGACCTCAGGAGGGGTATCACCTGATTGCCATAGGCAGTTGGCCACCAGAAACTGAAATTGAGGAAAGCAGACTGAGGTTAAGAGAGAAATATTGTATTCGGAGCAATATTATAGTTAAAAAATAAAGACTTATTTAACTTAAAGCCATCATTAATAAAATATGCTACTTCGAAGGCATTTCAACATTCTTTAGAATTCATTTTTCAATAGAAGACTCGGGGAAACACTCAGTTTCAAGAACCAATAAAAATTAAACAGGAGTTAAGGACTTGAAGATAGAAAGGCTTTCTGGTGAGAAGAGTATGGATGAGTCAAGCAGACTTCCATGCTAATTTTAACTCTGCACCTAACTAATGATTGAAGAATTATTTAACCTCTCTGAAGCCCAGTGTTCTCATCTGGAATAATAACCGTGCTTAACCCATTGGCTTATTGTAACAATTAATTAGACATAATGAAGTTAAGCACTAGATATTTGGCTCTCCTCTTAGAATTTTTTTTAAAGAAGTTCTAAATTACCATTAGTTTTTTCAGCAATGCAGTACAAATGCCTATTGAGATATTAAATTGTGTGTCGTCCCTAATGGAGGACCCTTGGACTATAGGACTTGTAGATCACAGTGGACAGACCGTGGACTCTTTGTTTTCTCAACTCCCATTCCATACTCTAGCTTTTATACCATGGTAGATAAAAATGGTTACCTTTAAAAGCTCTTGGTGAGTAGCTAAAATAGATATAGAATCATAAGTTCAGGCAATATGAAGCTATCTCAATTCTGAAACATCTCCTGAGGCACTCAGCCTAGACCTGAATATCAACGGGGCATCATGTCGTATGACACCAGCACCATGATTAGTCATCTTATGGATCTTGTACAGATTTTGTATAGATCTTCAGTCATTTGTCCTTTGGACCTTGTATAGACCATGCATAGATTTTCAGTCTTACCTGCCTTCTGAAAATCGTGGTGCATATCATGTCACTGAAGTGATCTTAAAGGGGCATGCATACTTCATTCTGCTGTAAGTTCAGCAACATTTAGCAATTAAATGCTGATTTCTGGTTTTGGAAGCAACATTCCTCAGCAAAGTTACACAAAGTTTTAATTATTTATATTCAACTTTTTTAAGAGAGTAAAAACATTTTTCCCAAAAGGAATAAGAAACATTGCTTTATATAAGTTGCTGAGATGTGGAAGAAAATAAAAACATAAGAGAGTCTGAAAGGAGATTGAAGATGCCCCAGAAGTTGACAACTACATTCCACTTAATACTTTAATGTCACAATAATTAAAAATCTACATTTTACCTATTAATCTTATTTATTATCTGTCTACCTCTTCAAAAATATAAGCCCAATAGGGCAATTTTTTTTGTTTTTACTCACTGCTGTATCTCCAGGACTTTAAATAATATTTGGCATGGCCCAGGGGTTGAGTAAATACTTTTCAAATAAATTAACCAAGAGGGTTATAAAAGAATACAACTGAAATGAAAATATTTGTAAAGACTGCCAAAAAGAAAACCCTGTTTATTTCTTATAAAAAGAAAATCTGTTGCTGGAAAGAGTAATATAATTAGTATAAGCTGTATTTTAAGAAATCAAAAAAGATATCTTCAAGTTGCATTAATGTTGTAATGGTTAAAAGCTGCTCTTCAAACATAATTCCACAGGAAAATACTTATATAAATCTCTCTGTCATCATCAAAAATGTCTGTATGCTATTCATAATGATACTTCCCAGGCTTAAATGAGTACAAGGATGATTTTAGAGCTTATGGAAAACTTTTCAAAGTATAGAAAAACTACTAGCAGAGGACATCATTGGGTACTCAAAAAAACATGTCAGTAATAAAAGGTGTTGTGACTTAACACATGAAGAAATAAATACAAAGATATCATTAGCTCCATGAACAAGGGAAAGAAGACAGAAATGAATTTAAATACATATGAAAAGAATTACCAATAATATTTATAAATGGCAACTAAAAGAAACTATGATGTTATTTACATCAAAACTGATAAAGGACATGAACAAGAATTCACATATCCTATTTGAATCTGTATATTATCAGGCCCCAGCCTTCTCTAGTAAATAGTAAAGCATTTTCTCAGATATAAAATAATTCTCATCTGTGTACATGACAGTAAACAAGGTAATTTTGCAAGGAATTGCATTCCTTAAATATCATGTGTAAAATTTTTCCAAAGCAGTGCAGGTAATATTATTCCCTAATATATAGTAATATATATTATCTGAATTCTTTGTTTTCATTCATTTACTCATGAATTCATTCATTCATTCAATTAAAAATGTTTTGGTCATTCAGGTATTTAGGCTTGTCGCTGGTGCTAAGGAGATGAATAAAATATATTTATCTGCCTCAAAACACTCATAATTCAGAAATGTGAATATATAATAAAAAACAAACATTACAATTGGATAAATACTATGGCTTTAACAAATTTTTTTTTGTTACACATGGACTGAAGTTCAAAGCACAATAATAAAACTATTCCTTGTGTTTTATGTATTTAAATCACCATTTTGAAATTCCCTTTTGCAAGATCTGATAAACCCTGGTTTACAGGTAAAATATGCATAATAAATATGCTTTGTAACAAAAAATAGCTAACTCATTTTATTTTTGCCATAATTATTATTAGAACACAGAAGATACTTTAACTCCATAAGTACATTTCATTTAGTCTTTTAAACAATCAGTTACAGTGGAAATCTTCAAAGTCTTTTATATTGCTCCAAATAAAACACAAAGCTGCTCTCCCCAATTCAACAGGAAAAGGCCTGTTTCTGAAATAGCATTTGAGTATATATTTTATTTGCACAACATACTTATTCAGGGCTTATATGCTAGGTAAAAACTATAGATCATTTTGCTATAAAACGTTATGCAAGAAATATATACCCCTGATATTCCCTAGGGGAAAGACTTCAAAAGCATTACTTTCAAATATGGATAGAATTTCCAAAGAAGTTTTTCATATCCCTTATTTTAAGCTGGGCATCTGCAGGAAGAAAGAAATTTGAATTTTGGGGGGAAATAAGTGAAAACAAATTCTGTACTTGATGAATATTGCTGAGTACTCAAACACAGATGCCTGGCAGAAACAAGACTTCTGCAACAGTAAAAGTACTTTAAATTTACGCAGCATCTTCTTCTGAAAAATTCATTTAGCACAAAGTTGGAAAATGCTAAGGGAAGAAGTAATATACTTTAAAAAGATACAGAAAGAAGAAAATAAAACTGACTGTCTACCTAGCAAGGTAATAGACCATTTTAAGTCAGGAGTTAAATCAATCAAGCAACAAATTTTGCTAACACCTCAGGGAACTGACGGTTGCTCAAGATAAATGAATCAGTAAGATTTTGGTATTATCTACATAGATCACCAGATTATTTTTGAATAAAGATTAAGTAATATCTAAGGGCATTAATTGAAAAGTTAAGCATTTTAAAAGATGTTATTTTGAAGTAAAAAAAAATTTAAATAATACCATTTAGCAAATAGACTCCTTCAGATGTGAAAAAAAAATTATTTAATAGCAAAAGTAGCTGAAAGTAAAGAGAACAATCATTATATCAGAAACAATAATGGGAAACATTATTGATAAATTTCCAATTGGTAACATTGGAACCTTACTTTCATCCATTTATTACATTTTTTTTTTAGTTTCTTGTTTGTGTCAAGCAAGGTAATGGGCTCTGGATAATTCCATGGTGAAAATATTTTTCCTTTACAGATTCTTGCTCAGAGAAGATATTCCTCTCTGTAAAATATGCTGTCTGAAAATCTAATCAGTATTTTCTTCCATATGATCTAAGTCCAGGGAAAGGAAATCCTGGGGCAAAATACCTCTACAAACTGCAGTCCAGGGCCATCTCTCTCCTCTGCTCTAGAAGAAGCCAGCCAGCAAGCAAGCCAGCCCCCTCCCCTTAACCGCCTAGCTTCAGAAACGCCCTTGGTTGTCCAGGTAATTACCCACTGATATGGAGATGAACTTCTGTCCACCCCTGAGGAATGATGCAAATGCCCTAAAGCCATACTTCTGTCCACCCTTGAGCGCTTGTTGATATGCAGATGTAACAAAGCCAGGTGAGACATTCTAGAAATATAATTTTACCCACAATGAAATTTAAAGACAAAAAGCACTGACAAAGGTGCATTATTTATTTCTTAACCCTCTATAACTCTAGCTTTCTGAAGCTCTTTGATTTCATGTATATGAAACTATATTTTATATATTATAAATGTAGATATAAAATCACATTGCACTACCCAAAGGGAAAGTAAAATTGGCCCAGTAAAAGCCTCTGAGAAAAATGCTATTTTGTGAAACTACATATGGTAATTTTCACCCCAATAGGGCAATCTTGATAGCAGAGCCTGAGGCAAGGATTAAAATGCTGATCCTTTATTTGAGAACAGCAAGCCTAGAGCCACGAGGGTGAAGAAAAAAGAAAAAAATGGAAGTAAATCAAAGGTGCAAAGCACTACTATATGATGTTACCACATTGTCATGTCCAGAAGTGCTACTAAGACATAGTCAGTTGTTCAGAGTTGTGATTTTTTGATATGCTAAGAATCGCAAGTTATCTTGAAGCTTATATGACATCACTAGGAGAATCTAGAAAAGGAAGATCAACATGTAGTACAAGTTCAGGAAGACTGTCAACAAAATTGGGCATCTCAGAGTCCTGTTTTGCAGGACCCAGGTAAATAATGCTTCCTAGACATGAAGTAATCTAGTTACTCATTTTGTATGTAAACCTTCCACACAGATATATCTATTTCCAAGCATCAAAATCATGTAGAGGTTTTGGCAATAAATATGAATATATTTTTGATAGTTCATCATCAAATCCATCTTTTTTATTTTGAATTCTAAGAAATGTTTCTGTGCTGTATTCAATGTCTTTAATCACTCTTTTTGTTCATTATTGATTGTAAGATCAATTCTAGCCAAAATAAGCAGGCAACGAGAGGCAACAAAGGGCCAGGCAGTTTATTTGAGCGCAATTCCCTGGTGATGTTCTCCGGTCTGGGTATTACAGGCCAGGGAAGTCACACCTGGTCAGGGAGGTGGGGGCTTATAAGGGATTAGGAGGGGGAGGAGTGGGCAAGCTATCCTAGGGGGCATGGAGAGGTATGATTGGCTAAAGGTGACATAACAGACAACTAGAAACTTTTTTTCCTTCCAAGAGGGAGGAGGCTGACATCCGGGTCTTAGTTGGCACAACAGACGGATGGAATTCAGGAAGAGCTGTCCCCTTTCCATATAAGGCACGGACCTTGGGGTCTGGTCTGTTCTCCTTTTATGGTATCTCTCTGTTCTCTTTGCATGTCCTTGTTTTTCCTTCCTCCAGCCTAACATTGATATTATCTCATTTTTCTAGAATATTTTATTCTCTTAGAAAGGTATTTTTCTTTATTCAGTAAATATTCTCTGATTTTTCTGAACACTAAAGAACCTTATATATTTCAATTAGGGAGCCGAATCTCATTCATCACACCTTCTAAAATAATTCAGACTTCAACAAGGCAGATCTGAGGTATAAAGTCTCACTTTACATCTATTAAAAAAGTATGGTACTTTTCCTATTTAGTCTGACAAATTTTATTTTTAATTGAGAATGGGTGAATGAAATGCTTAAAAACAATTTCAGTAACCAATTTAATTTATGCTGATAAAATAATCTTATTAAATGGCAGTAGATTCTAGCTTCCACTTAAAAATTAGCACAATAACAAGCACACTCCATGAAAAAAATGTTTTCAAGGAAAATTGCCTCTTTCCTTGGACATGGATTTTATAATTAATACAATTTTGAATATTTAGAACAAAAAAATATAGTTGAATTTACTAGCAACATATTTTAAAAAGACTTGGGTCTAAAAATTCATTGCAGCATATTAAATACTGATTCAGTGGTAAATTTTTTTTTTTTTAGCTTTGGGTATCATTAGGTATCTGAATAAATGAAAATAAAATATAATACCTTAAAGAAACATTTAATATTGTCCCATTCAACTAACAACAAGAATAACAAGTCTATGTATATGCATTAAATCTATGGAAAAAATTCCATAAACATAGAAATGTGAGAAAAACTAAAGAGAAAATTCTAGATAAGCAGTGGAACTATAGAATAGGTTTAAGTTAGCAAATCTAAATTCTAGTCATAATTTTGTCCCAAGCTAATAGTGGGACGATTACTAAAGCAAATATTCTTCCCAATTTCAAAATTCTTTATGTCTTCACCAAATCAGAGTTGAAATAATGTCACAAAGCCATAGCTTCCTACCCCATCACTATGGTAGACAGTGTGAACAGATCCTACCCTGTTCAACACTGTGCTCAAACAGGTGTCACATTCGTCCTCATCTTACCACTTCAAGCAGTCGCTAGCAATTAATGTACTGGCACTAGAGGAAATCATTTTGGCATCTTTTGATTGGATAATTCTAGAAGAACTAACATTTCTTAATTCTAGGTATTAGTTCTTTGTCTACACATTCTCAGTTACAAAATATCTTCTACACTGTTGACATTCAGAAACAGAAAACTATTCCATCTAGCAGCAAAAGCTTAAGGGAGAGATCAAGCAGCTATTTAAATTAATGACAGCTGAGAATTAATTCAATTTTTTTATTTAAGTATCATAGAGGCAGAAAAAATTATATAGAATGAGAAGGTCAAGATACATGGATTAAAACTCTCTGTTTTCACATTTTTATCCAGGTTGAAGTATTCCTTCAAAAAATATGTTTGAAGCCTAAGCACTCTCCTAGGTAGTAGCATCCAAAACATGATGCTAGTGCGGTGTCTCGTCTGAGGGTTTCAGCCCTGGAAAAGTTCGCTATGGATTTGGTGAGACCAAAAAATGATAATGGAATGTTATGGGTGAAAAGGGGCTCATACCAAACTTTCTTCTTATGGTGACAGGTCATGCATGAGAATTACATCTGCTTCTGTCCCAACAAGCCTGTCTCAGTCTCTGCTCTCTGCTCTGAGCTCTATCTGCCCCAGGCACTGCCTCTGTTCTCTGCCCTCTTCTCTAGGCTCAGCTTTTAGCACTGGAGAAACTCTTTTATAGAAATACCTGCAGTAATGGCTTACTACCAACGGGTATGCAAGCACGTGCCTATGCAGTAGGCTAACGATTACCTCATCACATGTACACAGTGGGTATCAGGTGAGGATCCTGGCCATGGAACTTCCATTTTCCCTACATGTGGGAGTAGGATATATATATTTCTTTTTTACTGAATGTCTAAGACCTGAAGAGTAAATAGAGGCTAGACTAAAACTAGAGTATGGTACTCTGAGGAGCAAAGAAGTAAACAATCTTGAAATATATAGGGAGGTGAAATATGACTTGATAGAGGATTACATTTCTCAGATCAAGGAGATGAGATTTTGCACCAAATTTCTGGCTTTGTTCATGAATGGATAGAGGTATCACTGACTGAAATGGATAATTAAGAGGACTGAAAGATGTGGAGTAAAACTTGAGTTCATCTTTTGGAATTAAAACTTATAATACCAAGCAAACTTTAAGGAGATAATGCCAAGTAGGAACCTGATATATATGGGTCTGAAAATTAGAAAAGGGGTCTAGGGTGGATATGTAAAATTGAGATTCATAACTGTGAGTATTGTACTTAAAACCATGCAAAGGGATGAGATTACCTAGATAAAGAATTCTGCAAGAGAAGTTGTAAGAGCTATGTGTGAGTCTTGGGGATTTTTAGTGATTTACAGAAACTTTTTCCTCAAAATACGGTCTGTGAAATAACATCATCAGCAACACATGAAAGCTTGTTACAAATGCAGTGTCTCAGAACACGCACCAGACCCATTGACTCATAACTTGTGTTTAGAAGACACTTGATGATCAGTATGTCTAGGTTTGATAAGTGCTTGAGTAAAAGAGAAAAGGTTGGCAAAGGAAACTGAGAAAGAAAAAAGAAAAGAGAATATGGTATCGCAGAGGACATAAAAAGAGACAGCATGAAAATTTAGGGAGCGATCAACAGTGTGCAATGCTGTTGGTGTTGCCAGGCAGCTGCATCCGGGAGGCCTCTCCCTGTGCACCAGGTCAAACCTCAACCTAGACAGGGGAGGGTTCTTGACTCAGAACAAGAAAGAATTCCTGAGCAGGTTGGACAAGTGTAGGTAAAGATGGAATTCATTAGAGCGAGAGTCTAAATGAATGGCAGAAGCCTTGCAGGCAGCTGAGAGCAGGGAGATGCAGAGGTGCAGAGGGAAAGTTTGCTAAACATTTTCTTGGTATAGGGCAGATTCCCTTGCCATCTCTTAAAGCCAGGGTCACTTGGCATCCCGTGTCCACTTGGATCTGCACTGCCTGGGGACTAGGCCCTACCACCCCCGGATCTGGGGAGCCGCGAGCATGGGATGGAGTGAGATTATGCTCTGAAAACTTCCCAAAGAAAGGAGATTTTCAGGCAGGCTCCTGCTGCTGCAGTTCCCTCTGGGTCACCCAGGTGATGGGACCTTGCAGGCCCAAATCTGAGCTCTCAGCAGCCTCTCCCTACTTATCAGGGGTAAAGTGGAGACTTGGAAAAAAAGTGAAATAGAAAAAAGACAAAACTCTGTAAATTGAGCAGTGAGAAAGCTTTGTTTAAAGGTATGCACTTACAGAGAGAAAAAGTGCAGGTGTCCTCAGAGAGGAGAAGCACTAAGAGACTGGGGTTCCCTCTTTTAGGGATTTTACAAAGGGCCAGGGGGCAGAGACTTGTAAACTGGTCTCAAAATGCTATCTCTGTGAGAGACATTAAGTCTCTTCTATTATCAGTCCCCCAGGTAATTCTGCAAAATTAACTTAACACAAGAAATTGGTCAGTTCCTCTCCAGGATAGCTGCTTCCCTCTGGGAACATACCAATCAAGAATCACCTGCCCTGCCTCCAAGGTGAATTGAGTTATTGTCTTTTTGCTAAAGAATATGTTAGGAATCTTACTTCCTAACTTCCTCATTTTTAAAATGGACTCTTAGTTTTAAGATGGAATCCTTCCTATTCTTACTGTACTGTTTATATCTCAGCTTTTTTGGAAAATTAATCATGATGCTTGTTTCCTGTCTCTGCCCTCCATCCCTGGGAGGACACATAAGATGACAGAAAAGGTGTACATAAATTTCACAGCATGGGGTTTGGTAACCGATGTTAGGGAGAGCAATTTTGATGGAACAATGCAAGTGGAAGTCAAGATTTTAGTTAGTTGAAAAATGAATGAAAAGTAATAAAATGGCAACAACCACATGTTAACACAGCTCTTTCAAGAAGTTTGTCTTTGAAGGAGAGCAAGGTTAGGTCAAAAAGGGAAAAGAATGAGTGTGATGTGGAGGCAAAATGGATGATTTTAACACAAACAATAATAGATGGTGGTTGAATGTTGATGAGAATAATGATAAAAGAAAAATAGTAAGTTAACAAAAGGTGGGAAAATTTAAGGAGCTCAGTATTGAGAAAGGAAAAAAGCAAGGAATTCCAAGCAAATATGAAGTGCTTGTCTTTGATAGGTGAGAAGGTTTCCCTTATTTTTAAAGATGTAAAGGAGAAGATGAGTATAGATGATCATTTGCTTAGAGATTTGGTGGAGGGTTGCTTATCTAATGCTTTCTAGTATGAAAGAAGGTCATTTGTGTTAGGGTCCAGGACTCCGGGGTTTCCCAGAGAACAAGACACACGGACACGGAGATGAAAATCCAAGCAAAGTCTTTATTCAGCCAGCAAGCTGGGGTCGACAGCACCTTCCCTGACATGCAGGCCGAGTCCGAGCTGCCGACCCCTAAGCAACTTTAGGTATGGTTTATATGGGATTTCTACAGTCATTGCACCAGAGCCTGCACATTACCCCAACCAATGAATTTGAAACACATTCTATACTTTGGCCAATAAAATTGAAACAGGGATACACCAGGTGCCTGACCTTTGCACAAGCATTCCTATGTGACTTATCACGAGTTTCGACCCCAGGGGGGTCGTTTACTTCTAGTTATCTAACTTAGGGTAGGGTCCAGGAATGTTAGCCTCACGTAGTTTCTGGCTTCTAGTTATCTAACTTAGGGCAGGGTCCAGGAATGTTAGCCTCACGTAGTTTCTACGAAAACTGGGTGGCTCAGCCCTGTTCCCTTCATTCCTCTACAATTTGCTAAAAATGGAGGTGGAAAGGGGTGTCAAATATTTGAGAAAAGGGACATTTTTATTCTTATTAGATGAAAATACTATCTTATTTAATTTATAACAACTTTCCAGATATGCCATTTTATTACCCCAATTTTACACTTGATAGATTATTTCAGGACAAGTAAATGAAAAAGTTGAACACAAATCCAGCACATTTATTTCAGAACTTTTTTCTGTCAAGTACTGTAACTCCGAGGGAAAATCCCCAGGCAAAATACCTCTAAAACCAAAATCAAAAGGAGAAATTAAGTTAAGAAACCCATTTATTCCTTACAAGCAGTCGTGCAGTCTCTCTCTCGACCAGGCTGCAGAAGAGAGCTCCATCCAACCTCTCTGGTAGATAAACCCTGGCAGGCCCTTGTGATTACCTATTGATATGTAGGGACTAATTCTCTCCACCCCTTGGAAACACCTATGGAAACACCTGTTGATATGCAGATGCACTAAAGCCAGGTGAGAGATTCTGGAAATATTACAATTTTACCCACAAGTAAAAAGACATCTTTTTTGTGAAGGGAGAGAATTTATTAGAGAAATATAAGAATATTTGATAATCATTAATTTTAATGAAAACCATAAGCCAGACTGTACCACCAAACTGTCATTACACACACAAAAATGACTTAATTTCACTCTGACTCATTTTTTGTCTTCACATTGAATATACTATCAACCATTAACAAGCTATAATAATAATAGTGAAGTAGGACAGAGAAATGGGACAAGCATCATGATTAACATTTCCTGCCTATAGTGAAAAATACTGAGATATAAACAGTAGAGTAAGAACAGGAAAGATCCCATCTTGAGACTAAGATTACATTTTCAATAGCGGAGAGTTGAGATGTAACATTCCTAACTTATTCTTTGGTCTCAGAAAATAACCCACCCAATCTTAACATAGGGCAAGCAGTTTTAACTGATGTGTCCCCACTGCTTGAGGGTAATCATTATCTTGGAGAAGAACAGGATCAATAAATGCCTTGTGTTAAGTTCATCTTACAGAATTATCTAGAAGACAGACTGTGGATGAGGACATAGTGTCCTTCACTGGAGAGAGACATCAAGAGACCACAAGTCAAGCCTACACCTAACAGCCCCCTGCCCTCACTGTCCTTTGCTCCTTCTTGAAAGCCTTAAAAAGACAGAATTTCCAGCCTTTCAGTGCACCTTCTCTCTGAGGACACTAACACTTTAAGTGCATAATTTTAAGGAAAGCTTTCTCCCTGCTCAAATTATCACATTTTGTCTCTGCTATCTCTGCTTTACTCCTGATAAGTAGGGGGGGGGGGGTTTCTGAGAGCTCAGATTTGGGTCTGCAAGTTCCCATTGCCTGGGTGACCCCAAAGGAACTTCAGCTGAGCGATCTGCTCTTAGTGGCCTGCCTGAGGATATCCTTTCTTTGGGAAGTTCTCAGAACATAATCTCACTCCATCTCATGCTCCCCCAAATCTTGGGGTGGTAGGAGCATGCCATGCAGATCCAAGCAGACACGGACGCTAGGTGATCCTGGCTTTAAGAGTTGGCAAGGGAGTCTGCCCTAAGCCGAGAACTTTCCCCTCTTTCCCTCTGTACTTTCTTGTTCTCTGCTGCCTGAAAGACAGCTGCCATTCCCTGCTGCTCTTGCTTTAATGAATCCTTCCTTACCTATACTTGTCTGACCTGCTTGAGAATTCTTTCTTGTTCAGTCAACAACCCTCCCCCATCCAGGTTGAGGTTTCACTGGTGTGCAGGGAGAGACCTCCCCAGATGCAGCTGCCCATATAGCAAAAAGAATTAACATTTGTATAACAGTTCATAAAATATTTTAATGTATTTTTTAAATATATATTAGACCATAATATTTAATGATAGAGTAATTTTCTTATAAAAGTAAAAATATTGAAGATATTATTGATGCTGGATCAGAAGTAAATGTTACCCTGATAGTTTTTCTCTCCTACAACATTACTGTATGGTCAAATTAGATAAAATACATGAAAGCGTATTAGTCAAATGAAAAGTTTAAAACTGTGTTAAGGATGAAAAAAGAAAGGTAAATTTCAAGGAATGAATGTTATTGCAATTTTAAAGATTATGAGCAGAGCCCTGACTTATCATTCAAAGGATTTGGATGAAAGTTAATGTTTTAAGGTTGATACCAACTACCTGGTTGGACCATATATTAGTGAAATGTAAGTGTCCATTGGTTATAATCTTAGTTTGGGGGTCACTGGGATAATTTGACTCTGACACAATTCTCTGAAATAAGAAAGTTCCGTAAGAAACTATTCAGTACACTAGATAAACAAAATGTTCTGAAAATCCTTAGAAAACTTTCAGAAGATTACTCTACCAAGTCCTTTGTAAGTGTTGCTAGAACAGTAGAAGATTTGAGATACCACCATAGGGTTTGGTAACAGCCGAAGTATAATTGAGGAAAGATCTGCAAACCAAGATGTAAGAGAAAATCACAACCACCTGGAGGGATGACACAAAGGACAAAAGGGTCAGGCACTAAGAAACACAGGGGTGACTGCCAACTCTTTAAAAATATCCTGTGGGTCTAGGCAATAAAAACAAATGAGTAAACAAACAATTCACCTTTGTTTAAAGGCCAAACAATATAGTCAGTAAAACAGGCTCTGGCCAAATCTACAGACAAGACTGTCTCTTGGGAGGTTTGATGATCTGGCTTATGAAATATTTCTAGAAAATAACAGGAAAAGTAGGAAGCTGCTGAAAATATTAACTAAAATTCAGCAGGATAAACTATAACCCACTCCATCCAAAGAGTTTAACTTCCTCATCTTCTTTTACCTTTACACTTAACTTAGAATAAAACTAACTTTTATTTTTAGCTATAGGTTGTTTTTTTTTAATAAATGTATGGTGAATACTAAAGGGGATAACCCTATACAGGCAACATTATAAATGCTATGTCATTTGCTGAGGACATCAGAATCTGGATATAATTGACAACTGGTCTAACTTATAAAGGTCCTTTGTGAAGGCAAATTCTGGCATACTACGACCCCCACCCCACAAGAGCCAATCACCACTGACCAGATGGTTGCCCACCCCTTAAGATCCAATCACCATTGCAGAATACACCCTACCCCTACTTCCTCACCCATGAGCTGCTGCTCCCTCTCTCTGGGGGCAACCATTTCCTTTTTCAAATAATAAAATCTCTTGTGTGGGCCCATGTTTCCTGAGTTGTTCTGGGGTAAGGACGGTTGCAATGAGATACCCTTTCACTTTGAATTTTAAAGGTTCAAGTTTCTGTAAAGACAGCAACAACACAAAATGTTTGTTGAAAGTAACTGAACACATACTAAGGAATAAAGCTGTATGTCTGCCAAGTCCAATTGCACAACCATTGTGGGTGTGTTGTCACAGAAGCACATTCAAGAGACCAAAGGAAAGACCTGGAGCTGCCATGTGAAACATGAGGA
Source organism: Manis javanica (assembly GCF_040802235.1). Classification (NCBI taxonomy): domain Eukaryota; kingdom Metazoa; phylum Chordata; class Mammalia; order Pholidota; family Manidae; genus Manis; species Manis javanica. The sequence goes on along the minus strand of NC_133157.1, from coordinate 164,256,739 downwards.
TTTATTGTGACTTACCCCAAGGAGTCCAGAAGCTGCGTCTGGATGAGGATGTGCACTGCTACAGCCTACAGAGGGAACTGCTTGTGTCGTTGAGGAGATAAAGACTATGTACTATGCAAGGAGAGATCATTCTTGTGCAACCAGTGCCCCAAAGAACAAAACCTTGTTCAGAGGGGTCTGCCTCCCAATAAGATGTATACATCAATAAGTTGGGCCTGGGTATGGCCAGTTCTAATCATCATATACCTAGTATACCACTCAAAGGAGGGGGCCATGTGGACACATTGTTATTCTGGGACAAAAGTTACAAGCAGGCAGTGCTTGTTCCCACAAAAAGTTTTTATGGTCTTAGTAAACAGAAAACTAAAAGATAAATGTACATAAACACAAAGAATATAGAGACTGCTACTTTGGAACATTAGTTTCAAACTTTTTATCAATAAATATTGCTTAAAAATTTATTAAATAACACTAGGGGAATGATCACCTTAAATATTTCCTATCTAAATCTTGTGTGTGTGTGTGTGTGTGTGTGTATTACATATACCTACTAGGTTGTCTGTCAGTCAATATTGATGATTTTTTTGTATTTATTTAATCCTTTCTCCTTATGATAATGATGACTTCCATCTTTCCATGTATAGTGAAAACTATGATAAGTGAAAAAAATTCCATCAATAATTCTGTAATTCATAATTATTAAAAATTTAAAGTTCAAAATTTCCATTCATTCTATTTACACAAATCTGGATTATATCTAGTGACAAAGCAGAGGGCTCTTCGGTGCTAAAGCATAAAGAGCATATCATTTCTCCAGTGCCCACTTTTTCAACAATACTAATGTTTAGCATACTAGTATTTGAGAATGGCTTCTCCTATACATTTTTCACTCTCTTGGCAAATGGAAGTTTATAGACTGACTCGTTTTGAAGGGCAAAGAATCCTTTTCAATTTGAAACCTATTTGACAAAGTGTCTCCATTACTGAAAAACATGTAATTCTATAAATCTTCCTATGTTTCATAAGGCCTGTCCATTTAAATAGGGCTAAAAGTAAAAGACAAAAACATGTCAATGGATTCTTATAAAATATAAATATTCTGATGGGAAATTTCAATAATCATAGTATCTGAACTTTAGTTCAAGAAAACTCATTAAATTGCTTGAAAATTAATCGCTATTATGTAAAATACCAATAAGCTTACCAAGTACCTGCATTTATTTCCAATTTGTATCATTCCATAGCTTGAAAAAGATTTACAAAATATAAAACAGTTTCATCTTTTCATTTCCAGTTTTATTTTGTATTCAGTAAACAGACAATGAATGAAATAAAAATATATTCGAATGTCCAGTAAGTATACTCTTTATTAATGAAATTTTGGTAGGAATCAGTACTCCTCCCTCTAGGACAAGTAGGTATATACAAAGTTTTATATAATTATTACTATTTTAAGCATAGGTCAGAATATATTTAAATATTATGTGCTAATTTAAGAAATAAAAAAAGTCGTTTTTTTATTATTTATGCATTTTGTTTATTTTTACATGTGTATTACTCATGAAACCATCACTCAAATCAAGTTATCAAACATTTTCTCTAATTTTTCCCCTTCTACTATTTTATATATTTAATAGCTTATTAAGAAGTCATTAACAACTTCTAATTAACCTAGAACAGTCCCTGGATCATTAAAAAGTATACTTCAATGACGTAAACATGTTTAAGAGCCCTGTAAATTATTTTTATACTTTATTCAAAATAAGTTGGTAAACTTTGATAAAATGCTTTACCAATGGGAAGAATATCTTGATGAGTCGATTTATAATCTCTACTGGAACAAAATTGAGAATGGCAATTATTTTTGAGATATCTAAATATGGGAACATACTCAAAAGAATTATGAATAGAGATAAGATATTTATGATTTTTTGTACATAAAAAGTATTTGCCACTATTCTGAATAAGGGCAAAAAATATTATGTATTAAAATAATTGGGTAGAAATAATTGCACATTTTAATGGTGATTCCATTTAATAGGAATGGCTTTGAACTTATTATACCTCAAAAAGATTTTTCTTTTTCAAAATGTTTTTGTCTAGGTCTGGGCTTTGCAATACAGCAGCTACAAACCATGTGTGCCCCTTGCATATGAAATGTATTTTCATTCATCTTTATATATTGATCATATATTAGAATCATAACTTTGGACATACTGGATTAAATAAAAAATAAGTTATTAAAATTTTCTTCTGTTTCTTTTCACTCTTCAAATGTGACAACTACAAAATTTTAAATTCTATTTTTGGTTCACATTACATTGCACAGCACTGCTCTAAGTCCAGAAAAGAGCCAATTGAAGGCTCAACAATTTAAAATAAAATAACTACACATTTAACTTTTAAAAGTTGTGTCTAATTTTATTTTTAAAATTTAGTAACACCATGTTAAAAAGAATCTTTAGATAAATATCAGTGGCATGATATTAGAGAATAAAAGGAATGAAAGGACTTATTAACTGATAAGGTATACAAATACATTCCAAGAATAATTATTTTGCATGTTATTTTTAATGTTCAGATAATCAAAACACAGAAATGAGGTAATGAATATAATGTATCCATAGAGGATGAAGAACTGTTTTAAGTTTCACTGGTGGAAGCTAAACTCTCTCAGCTTATGAAGCTATTCTGCAGAAATGATTCTTAAGAAGCTATTCTGCCAAATGATGCCTGGAGCTACAATCCAGGGCAGGTAGAAGGCAGAGCCACAGCCCAACCATTTAGAACCAAAGCAGAGTGTCTTGTATCAGTTGTGGGGAGTAATTAACCATGGCCTGTGCATTTTTGCAGTCTGATCTAACAAATCTTCAAAGCAGGACATGGAAAGATCAAACTTTCTCCTAGTAACTTAAACTGCATCCTAGAACAAATATCAACGTATATAAAGATATTTTTAAAAGCCAAACACCCAGTAAAGTAAAATTTCCAGTATCTGTCATCCAACTAAAATTTTAAAGCATGCAATGAAACAGGGAAATATGACCCATAATTAATCATTTAAATCAATCCAAAATAACAGATTTTAGAATTAGCAAACATATTTAAATTGTTATTATAACTGTATTCCATATGTTGAAAAATTTAAATAGAGACATAGAAGATATTAAAAATGACACAAGTCAAATTTATAGACAGAAACTGTAATGCACAAGATGAAAAATTCATTTAATGGGATTCATGAAGTTTAGATATTGCAGAAGAAAAGCTTAACAAGATTAATGAAACTGAATATGGCAACAGAACCCATTTAAGATGAAATACAGAAAGAAAAGATAGTTTAAAAAAATAAACTTAACACCAGGAAGCTGAGGGAAAATATCAAATGGCCTAATATGGGAATAATTAATGCCCTTAAAGATGGAGGGAGAGCTGTAGGGACAGAAAGAAATAAAATATTTAAAGAAATAATCTGTTAATGTTCCAGATGTAATGAAAAGTATAAACCTATGGATTCAAGAAGTTCAATGAAATCCAGACCTACACCAAAGCATAATATAAACACTAGAAACTAATGATAAAGAGAAAATCTTACATGTAATCACATACACACACACATACACACACACAGAAATGAAGTGTAATAGAGTGAAGAAAAAAAATGAAGATTAAAACAGATTTTTCATCAGAAATATTGCAAGAAGACAATGGAAAAACATCTTTAAAATACCAAAAACAAGCACACAATGGGAAAAAGACAGTGTCTTCAATAAATGGTGTTAGGAAAATGGGATATCCATATACAAAAGAATGAAACTGGACCCTTATCTTATACGACTCACAAAAATTAACTCAAAATATAGACTTAGATGTAACACCTGAAACCATAAAACTCCAGAAGGAAACAGAGAAACAGCTTCTTGACTTTGTTCTTTGCAGTGATTTTTTTGGATATGACACCAAAAAGCATAGGAAAAAAAAGAAAAATTGAACAAGTGGGACAACATCAAAATAAAAATGCTCCTGCACAGCAAAAAAAAAAAAAAAATCAACAAAATAAAAAGCCAACCTATGGAATGGGAGAATATATTTACAAGCCTTATCTGATAAGCGATTAATATCCAAATATTTAAAGAACTCATACAACTCAATAGCAAAACCAAACAAGCCAACTGAAAAATGGGCAAAGAATCTGAACAGACATTTTTTGCAAAGACTTACAGATGGCCAACAAATACATGAAAAGCTGCTCAACTTTGCTAATCACCAGGGAAATGCAACCTCAAACCTGTTAGGATGGCATGTATCAAGGAAACAATAGATAACAAGTATGGTAAGAATTGGAGAAAAGAGACATAAACTCTTGCTGGGAAAGTAAACTGGTGCAGCCATTATGGAAAAGAGTATGGAGGTTCTTCAAGAAATAAAAATAGAGCTGTCATATGATCCAGAAGTCATACTTTTGGGTATATGTCCAAAGGGAATGGAATCAGTATCTCCAAGAGATCTGCACTCTCTTATTCACCCAACATTATTCACAATTGCCAAGATACATATGGCAACAATCTAAGTTCTATAGATGAGTGAATGGATAAAGATGTGATATATTACAATGGAATATCATTCAGCTATGAAAAAAAAGGAGAGTCTATCATTTAAACAACATGAATGAATGAATCCAGAGAACATTATGCTAAGTAATATTAGGCAGACAGAGAAAGACATATATGTTCTCACTTGTACGTAGAGTATAAGAAAAAAAGTCTAACTCATGGAAGCAGAGAGCAGAATGGTGGTTACCAGGGGGCTGGTGTGTGGGGTTATGGGGAGGTGCTAGTCAAAGGGTACTAACCTTCAGTTTTACAATGAATAAGTTCTGAAGATCTAATGTGCAGCATGTAGCATGGTGATTATAGTTAATAATATTGTATTGTATACTTGAAATTCACTGAGAGTAAATTTTAAACACTCACCACACACACACACACACACACAACAGTAACTAAGTGATATGATGAATGTATTAACCTGATTATTATAATCATTTCACACCATATACATATGTCAAATAATCATGCTTTACAATTTATAATTTTATCTGTCAACTATATCTCAATAAAGCATTAAAAAATAATATTTAAATTAAATCAAAATATGAAGTACCAAAACAGGAGGTAGACGAAGTGCACTGGGTTTTTCAGTTCTCAGACGTGTGAGTTACTCTGAGGCTTCACAGAGTATAATCCAGCTATGCATCCCAAATTGGGAACCATGTGGAATGACAGAAAGAGAGAGAGAGACAGATAGACAGACAGAAATCACCTGAGTTGCAGAAAACTGAGAGTAGTTTTTTCTAAGCCGAAAAAATGACAAGAGACAATGAGAGGGCGAGCAAGAAAAAAGTTCCTTTCTTCCTTCATGGGTTAGAAAGCCAGTGACTCCACTTAGGAATCTTAAGTTGATCTCAGAGATCTTACCAAACCTCAGAAACCCAGAAAAATCCAGAAAAGGAAATGTTCTAACCTTATTCATAGCCGGTAATGAACTGAATCAAAATAAAGCTGTAAGCGCCCAAACTCAGGTCAACTATAACTAACTTCCTCACTCAATCAATCTGAAACTTTAGTTTTTACTGTTTTTATTCAGATTTCCAGTATATAATAAAAAATTAAACCCACACAGAAGCAAGAAAATGTGACTCATGATCAATAGAAGAATTGATCAATGGAGGATGAAACAGGGATGTGGCTCATGTTGAATTATTCTACAGGGACTTTGAAATAGCTATGCTAAGGATGTTAATTCATCCAGTAAGCATATGGAAAATAATTTCACAAGTGAGACAGGATTGATTGTAGAAAGGAAAAAAGGCAAAAAGATTATGCTAATATGGTTGCAGAAGAATAGAATAAAAAAGCATACTTTCAGTGTGCTTCCATAGTAATTATTTCCACTACAGCAGTTACCATATCAGTTTATTTTCTGCTCCTCAAAGTAGTCTGTATATTCTTTGAAGATAAAAACTTCAGCTTGATAACTACTGTATCTTCAAGGACAACATAGTACCTGATACACAGTAGGTGCTAAAAAAAATTCATTGAGTAACCAACAAATAAGAATAGAAAAGGTTAATGGTGATTTCACTTGGAGCAAAATATAGAAAGGAAAGAAAAAATTCATTGGAAATTTAAAAATATTTGTGGATTGCCAAAACAGCTTGATCAATTCCTCATTTAGTCACTAGAGAGTGGCTAAAATACTGCGAAGACAACAACTTAATGTATTTTTATTACATTAAGAACCAAATGTATTTATATATCCTTTATTGAATCAAAATACTAAATTCCTTGCATACTCTATTTTTTAATCACTTTAGGTCAACACTGAAATATAAATATTTATATTAAGTGTAAATAAAAATTTAAAAAAATAAAAAATCCCAAACTCTAGGGTTGCATTAGTCATCAGTTGCAGCAAATTTCACTCCTCTGTGGACTTGACTGCTGTCACCTTGTGAGCATCAAAAAGTGGGAAAGACAAAGCACATAAATCTTGATAGGACTGGTCTTCAAGGCAACGTTCCAGGCTGCATAGTGAGGGGATGATTGGGGAACTAACAGACAGCGCGGTGGGAGACAAAAGAGAACAGAAGAGGTCGAACTTCAATTTGTTAGTTTTCTAGCAGCTTTACTTCATACATAAAGCTCCATGTCAGTCTTTGGAGGTCTATTTCCATTCAGCGTGTAAAGGGACTTACAAGACTCCAAAAAATGATGGATTTCAATGACGCCATGTAGAAAGCTGGAGGAGAATGAATTCAAGAAAAATAATTTTCTTCTATTTGAGATCTTCATTCCAATAATAAGCAGATTTCCTTCTGAACTCTGGCTTGAGGAAGAGGCTACAGCTGCTTTTTTTTGGTAATCCCTAACCTAATAGTAACTCAATAAAAAAGAAAGAAGGAAGAAAAGTGAAAGTAATAAAGAATAAGAAAGGTAGAACATCTCAACAAAATTCTAGAGAAGCATACGAGAATGACACAGAATAAGAGAGGGCAATTCTGTGTTAATACTCAGATTCAGCCCTTAGTTATTTTACCTCCAGGGAAAGGAAATCCTGGGGCAAAATACTCTAAAACCAAAGTCAGTCAAAAGGAGAAATAAAGCTTAAAACCCGTTTATTGCTTACAAACAGCAGTTCAGTGAGATTTTTCTTTCCTGCTCCGACAGAAGCAAGCAAGACCTCCTCCCAGCCTCTCAGGTTCAGATAAGCCCTCGGTTGCCCAGGTAATTACCCACTGATATGGAGATGAACTACTCCACCGCATAGGAACGCCTGTTGATATGTAGATGCACTAAAGCCAGGCTAGATATTCTGGAAATATTTCAGCTTTACCCATAGTTATGATCTCACTTTTATCTCTGTATTATATCTCTGAAATAAGAAATGGAAAAATTCTTTGGTTCAATTCAATCTCCCAGCCAACAGTATCATCTGCTGATAGGTTTCATGGCATGGGCATATTTCCCCTTTATAAGTCGAACATTCTTTATTACTTCAGATTTGATGTTTACTCATATGACTCAGAAGTAAACAATTGCATCTGGCATCCAGAATTCTGAAATGCCCTTTTATCATGTGTCTCAGGAATGTATACCCAATATTAAGGATTTACTAATTCATCTAATTCATCTTTTTGGGAATTAGAATCCAAATTGGTGGAAAAAGAGTGGTTGTAGGGATTTTATTTTTTTAAAAATCAAGTATTTCCCAGTGTACTTTTTTTTAACTACCAGAGGAATCTTTATGTCTTTCCAAGTAGTTTATCTTTTTTAACTTAGGAAAAAAAAATCCCACAAATTCATAAAGTAGGACTTAAAAAACTCACAAAAATCAAGAAAAAAATTCAGAAATTTTAATAAAATCTCCAAGTATAATCTACCCATTGGTATTGTAGAAAATAGATTTTATAAATGTGGATTTCATTCTGCCATCTTGAGAAAAATTGCTTCTATTTCTGGACAGTCTTGTTATTAGCATTGTCTTCCTATAGTTATGAGTTTTATTTTTCTTTTCAAAAATCAATTGATGCGGTCTCATTTGTAGGAAATAAATGTCATTATTTGAATGACATTTGAAATAATTTTATATAGCTTTCTGTGAGTCAGATATCACTTCTTTTATTTAAACACTTTGAACAAGCAATGTTAAAGCTTCAAGATATCTTTTTGCCCAATTTCTAAGAAGTCCAATTAAAGATTCATTAAGGCATCATGCCAGCAAATTTTAGCTACTGCAGGCATATTTCTATTTATTCTCGAAAGGAGCTTGATGCTGAACAATCCACTTGAGAAGAGGAGAGAAAGAGAGAAACACAGAAGGGGAAAGAGGAGAAGGGAAAGGAGGGGGAGAACAGGAAGAAAGGAAATGAAATGAAAGGAGAAGAGAGGAGAGAGGAAGACAAGAGGAGAGAGAGAGGACAGGTAACAGAATGAAGCATGCACTCAGTTCAATTCACAATGAAATCAATCTCCTGTCAGATCACAGGATGCCCTGATTTTGACACATGATGTTGGTATTCATCCTTATGTGAGGTTTTATTACTGCATTAATAAGTGTACTGTGTAAATTACATTAAAAAATTACTGTATACTTTTTTAATGGATTAAACAGATTTTTTTATATTCATACTTCATAAATACTTTGTGAAACTGGCATGGCTAAATAGGTATATGTTATGTTTGGAGTTAAACGCCCATTATTTAGTATGGATTGTTGTGTAACAAATGAATTAGAGATGTAAAGAACATGTATTCATTTTAGGAAGAATGTTTTCTGTGTATCTATTCATCGGAGAATATTTTTTTCTCTTTATGTTTTTCAGTTTCCATCACTCATCTTTGAATGTCTTTAAATATGTTTTTCAAATCCCCTTCTATTGTGCAACTTTTTTCTGTGGCAGTCTCCTGTCTGCAAAGGTCATTTACTATCAAGTTTACTGTATATGCCTAATTTTATATTGTACAATAAATCTTCAACAACCCCTACATGTGACAAGTCTGAAGGTTCAATCAGAGGTTGGATGTATCAATGTTTAATGCATTTCTCAATAAAAAATTAGCACATGTCTTCAACTAAAATAAATGTTCTTGTTTTATGTGCTCTGTTTTATAAGACTATTAAAATGGTTTTTTATTATAGTTTCAGTATTCAGATAGGGACAGTATCAAATTGAACTGCAAGGTTAGCAAAGTAAAATACACTGTGAAACATGACTACATTAAATTTGAAAAATCTAAAAAATATAGGTGATCAAGTATGTGATGACAAACAACATAAAACAAGATAGATTTGACCTATACAAAATAATAAAATGTTTTCATATTTATGAAAAAATAATGGTTAGACATTAAGAATTGAAAAGTTAAACTTGCATTTTTTTTTTACTTTAGAGGTGAAAATGATTCAAAAGATTTTTTTTGGAACAGTAAGTATTGTATGAACAATAACAACAACAAAATCAATGAATTATTTACCAAAGTATCAATACATGAAAACTTACTGTAGTGTGTAGGACCTGGTTAATAATTTAATATTTTTTACATTTCAATTGTAGGGCAGTCTGAAAGCTAAAGTAAATAAAGTAAATGATTTAAAGAATTATAATATGTACAATAAAAAGTAGTTTATTCACATTAATGTATGCATATGTGTATATTATACATAAAATTGAAGAGAAATATTTTATATATAGCCATTGTTTTCAAAGCAAAACACTTTGCAGTATGAAATCTCATTAATCTTTCCCATAAATTATTTTATACAGAGATTTTAGAGGCCAAAGCCATGCTACAGATCTGAAATAGAAATCAACACAGCAACATATGCACATTAAAACTGATGTAATTTTAAGACTCTCCATGGTCATTTGGAGGGAAAATATAAGCCATCTTGCTGATAGAATCAGGGGGCTCTTACATTCAGTCATTTAAACCAATGCAATTTCTAATGGTTTTACTTGTGCTGTGGTGAATTTACTATAAATCCCACCAGTATGACAGATTCAATCAGTCCATTTGTTGGGATGACAGGTCATATTTGCAGCAGAATGATCCAGCACCAAATATTTCAAAATCACTGAAGATATTAAAAATGACAAAGATTGCAAAGAGCAAGAAAATAGCAGTCAGTACAACACAGTATGAGAAATGAAAAGCCACTTACCTAACTGCAAAATTAGTGGCAACTTGCTGCTGAAAACAAATTGTTATCAAATCTTAGATTAAGAATACTTTGCACTTCAATTAGCTTCTGCTAAATTAGGCAATATTCTCTTTGGTACAACTTTTTTGTATCATAATTTCCATTGAGAAACAGTGAAGCATGCTGTAAAAACAACACGAAGTACTTAGATGCCCTGGCTCCTAGACCCAGCTCTGTGACCTTGAGCAAATTTTAATTTCTCCAACCTTGATTTCCTCAGGTGGGACATGCAAAAACAACTGCAATCCTTTTGTCTCACAGTTAGGGGATTAAAAACCAAATTTTCAAAAATTGACATCATATGAATGGGTAAAAGAAACTAATAAACACTTGTAAGATACTATCCTTATTTTCATTAAATGAAAATTTGTTTAAATGAAAATTTCTGATTAATCTGTATAATTTTTGTACCTTATTGCTGCTTTGCAAATTATGTGTTGTTCTTTCCTCACAGGAATTAGTTTTCTCCTTTAACAGTGATTCTTTTCCTCTACATTTTCTGACTGCTTCATTTTCATATTAATATATCTAAAAACTAGGACTAAAGAAAGAAAGGCAAAAAATGCATTGTAAGCTAATTTGCTGACATTAATTTCTAATTTTTTTAAGTAGTACTATGACTATTCATCAGATGAAGCTCCATAAGATTACAGAAAAATGAAAATGCAGTTTTAACTAAGACACACAGAATAGTCATTAGTCCTCATCTAGAGGCTGGGATATTCTTTCTGAAATATTTGTAAGTCCCATGGAGTTAAAATGTAAATAGAGACCCCATTTTCTTTTGGAGGTCAAAAGTTTTGCCGATACATTTACCCTGACCAAGGGAATTTAATACAAGTTTCCTATAGAGAGTTAACCACTGAACTATTTACCCTAGTCTATATAGATAGATAGATAGATAGATAGATAGATAGATAGATAGATAGATAGATAGATAGATAGATAGATAGATAGATAGAGGTAGACAGATATAGAGATAGGCAGATTGTAGAAGCAAGGGCTTTACCATATACTTGCATGTGTCCTTGGGGGTAATATTCACCTCTTTATTTCTTAGAGTTTTAGTTTCCTCTTTTATACAAAGAGGACAATAAAGGTATCTAGTTAACCAAGCTGAGAGGATTAAATGAGGTAAATGAGGTAAACTACTTTTTATTGTACATATTATAATTCTTTAAATCATTTACTTACTAACTCACAGTAAGTACCTAATAAGTCCTGAGTATTTATTACTAGTATTATTATTTTTAGCACTATTTCATAATTAATTTTCCTACTTACCTGAATTTTGTAGCACCTCCTCCCATATCACATTTTATAAGTGCATGCCACATTGTGTGTCTATACATGGTTTTTATATGATACATAATCCATTTTTCTAAATAGTATCCTACTTGGCAATATATATATTCTTGCAAGTTTTTGTTATTTTCAGAAGTCACTGTAATGAACATCTCTGAACACAGGTTCTCACACACTTGTGAAATTGGGAGCTGTTTGTTAGAAATTTATTTCAAAAATGGCTTATCTTTAATCTAGGATATGTTGTTAATTTAAATATGTCAGCATTTTAAGATATCAGTATTAATCATTAATATATGGACCATTGATACAATTCCATACCTAATTACTTTCAAATTAGAGAATGTATTATACCTAATTACTATCTAAACTGACAATTTTAGAGTCTATTACCTTTTTATATAGTTTGAATTTTCAACAATGCATTATGAGAGTTACACTTGGATACCTGGCTGATTTATATTAGTGGCAAAAATAATTTTAGAACTAATGACTAACTCTTGACATAGGGATTTAGTAATGTTCCTTACTCTTTAATCTGAATGTGAGGTTTAAATTTATTTAAAAAACCTAAAATATATTTAATGCCTTGTTGTTTCCTGTTTTTTGCTTAGTAACCACAAAAAAATCATTGAATGAGCAGGAAACATACAGATTTTAGAAAATTTGATATAATTACATATTTGGTCATCAAGCTCTTTATCTTAAAAAAGTAGTATAGTTCCATTTGCTGAAAGTTAACATTTCCTTACTTGAGAGTTTTTGAGAGGAAATTTGGTAGCTTATCTGAGTTACTTTTAAGTGTTACAGACATAAATGGGCATACAAAATGGTAGGAATAACTAACAAAGGGCAGAGATCATGATCATCTGATGCTGACTGGAGGGAGGAGAGAGATGATGCAGATTTGTGGCTGTGGTGACATTTTGTGAAGGAGAGGAAAGGTTTAGATTTAATAAGGAATTCAAGTGTGTGTCTAAGCCCAGAGAAACAGAAGACCAAGCCTCCAGTTTGCAACCATTGATTAAGGAATCATATCAATTGTTGCTCACTTTTTATTGGCATGCTTAGTATAGTAGAATACCAGCCAGGTTTGGCCTCAGAGGAAAGCGAATATATGTGAAGCTTCCAGATCATGCTGCATATTTCTTCTCATTTCACTGGTAAGAGACTTGGGCCTGAATATCCAGCACACAGCTGGCTAAATGAAAGACTGGATCCCAGGTATCTTCTTTCTTCTATATAACAGCAATTTCACCATAATTTCAACAACCTACACATTTTTAATTCATACCACAGACATTCTGATCTAGCATTTGAACTTGCCATTGGCTTTCTATACCTGGGTTCCTTAATTTATATCTCCCAAGATTGACTTTGGCTCCTTTTATGTACTCTTCAAGTATAGTTTTAGATTATTGAACTAAAATCCTTTCGCATCTCATTTAATCCAACCCCATATTTATGCTGATGAGGGAACTGAGCCAAGTAGAGTGAAGTGACTTCTGAAATCCAGATTCCAAAGTTAGGGAAGAAACCAGACTATTTGGAAGGTCACTTCAGTCCCAGAATCCAGCTCTTGATGAAATCCTTCCAGTGCTGGTGTAGGAGAGCTAGCCCCGTGTTCTCCGGCTGTCACCTGGAAGGGGCCTTGGTTTCTTCTTTTGCCTGGTCTTGACTGACATCCCACACTTCCAGTAGGGCAGTTGTAAATTCCAGTCAAATTGTGTATGGACAGTGATTCACACTGCACCTATAACATTGATTTACATAGACATATTTTCTATTATACATAAAATGGGTTTATGTACATAAATATATCTATATGCCACATGTAAAGAATAAATAACATATTGTCTCATTGTAAATAAAAACTCCAACATTTTAAGACTTACTAGGTAAGTATTCAACTGATGCCATGAGGACTATTCCTTAAAATGTTTCTAAGTTCTGCTCTCCCCATGTAGCTTCACTTTCAGGAAGGTTCTCCATTTGTACATCCTCACAACTCCAATTCAGTGGAAAAAAAATAAGACAAGCCTGGCTTTCTCAGCAATTTCAACAACGTTCTGGGGTTAAACCTGTGGCTCTGATTGGCTTGATTTAATCATGAGCTTTCATCTTTCCATAAATAAGTCACCATGGCCTGAAGAATCAGAGGCTCTAAAAGGCCAAGTCTGGGTCACCGATCCAACTTTGGGAACAAATGGAGTCAATTTCATCACATGAAATAAGAACAAAGGAGGACAGTTCTCCAAGGAAAACTGGAAGCATGTTATCAGAATATGCACCACTCAAATAAGCTATTATGTTAACTGTATGGCAATTTGCTTTAAAAAAAAAATCTCAAAGTAAAAGAGTGTGATGTATCCATCTGTGTACAAGGTCACACTAATCTTAAACCCACATACCTAACTAAAAGATACTCTAAACAGGATCACACTCCTGAGATTGTTACTTAAGCCCTTAACTAGTATTACAAAAATTTCCACAGGAAGATTTTAAGTAGCTTAAGATATATTATAAAAAAAACTTGCACTCATGAAATCTTTGTATGAGATGGATGACTAGTGATACAAGTTGTATCAGTTCCCTTGCCTATGTATAAGAATCCTTCAAAGAATTGAAAAGAATATTTGACGTATAAGAATCCTTCAAATGTCAGAGCCTATCATTTTTGGTATAACTCAAGACCTATAACAAAAGTGCCACATGTTTCTGTATTTCATAGAATGAGCAATGGTCTGAACCATTAAAATATTGTTCTTCCTGATGCAGTGAGCCTTTCATGTATGATACTAACAGAGTAAGCTCTAAGTAAGTGGTGGGGGCACTGAGTTTTATTTAGGTAGAATCAGCATTTTTTGATGACAGTACACATAATTTAATTTAAAAAATCTTATTTTAAATGGTCAGTATGGATGTTCAGTATATCATCGTATTAACCTCAACTGAAACAGAAAGGAGTTTAACTAGATAAATTCAGCTACCTGTTTGCGCTACCAAGAACAACATTATAGTTTATCATCATAATTTTATGCTACAAATTCTGAGAAGCAGTAACATTTTTTTGATCAAGATATCTATTTGAATTTCAAGTGATGCTGTTTTTTGAAAAAAATGATATCTAAATTTTTTAGTTGCAATTTCCTTTTATTTGTGATGAGAACTTTTAAAATTTACTATTAGTAACTTTCAAATATGCAATACAGAACTATTAATTATAGTCTCACCATGCTGCACATACATCCCGTGATATTGTTTTTATTGCTGGTAGTTTGTACTTTTTGACCCCTAACCATTTCCCCACTCTCATTTCACTGGCAACCATCCATCAATTCTCTGTATCCATGAGCTTGTTTGTTATGTTGTTGTTTTAGATTACACATATAAGTGAGACCATACAACAGTATTTGTCTTTCTGTCTGATTTCACTTAACATAATGCCCTCTAGGTCCATCCATGTTGTTCCAAATAGCAAGATTTCCTTCTTTTATTATGGTAGAATTGTATTCCACGTGTGTGTGTGTGTGTCTGTATGTGTACACACATATGGTAGTTGTCTATTTTTAATTATTTGAGGAAGTTCCCTTAGTTGCTGCATGACTTCACATTCTCATCTGTGCACAGAGACCCTTGTTTCTCCACATCCTCTCCAAAAGTTGCTATTTCTTGTCATTCTGACAAATGAGAGGTGATCTCTCATTGTGAATTTGATTTGCATTTCCCTATTGATTAATGATGTTGAGCACCTTTTTATGTAACTGTTGATCATTTCTGTGACTTCTTTGAAAACATATCTATTCAGATCCTTTGAGCATTTTTTTCCATTGGTTTTCTTGTTCTTTTTGTTATTGAGTTATATGGATTATGTATTTTGGACATTAATCTCATCAGATATATGATATCCAAATATTTCTTCCATTTGGTAGGTAGAGTTTTTATTTTATTGATGATTTCCCTTGCTGTGCAGAAGCTTTTTAGGGTCATGCTGTCTACTTGTTTATTTTGTTTTTGTTTACTTTGCTTTTGTGTCAAATGCAAAAGATCATTGCTATGACCAATGTTGAGAAGCTTAATACCTGTGTTTTTCTTTGAATTTTATGGTTTCAGGGTCTTCAATTCACCCTATATCAAGTCAAATCCTTAAAGATGAACTGATATTTTGTACCAATAACTTACATCTGTTGATCAAGGAGGCACATAGATGAAGCCTATTGAACAGTTTTGGAAAAAGCCAAGAGAAGAAAACAAAATGAAACAGAAAATCCTGAATACAACAAAGGACCAAATGGAAGCTCACCCTGATGAGGAATTTTTCTGGGGAAAATGTGCTTATTTCAAGGCAGAAATAACAAGGAAGTTTGAAACTCCAACTATTGCATTGTCTTTTGTTTTATGTAACCAATTTCTTACCATTCAAGATTTATGTTACTTATCAAGAAGTTTTTTAAAAACTATGTCAGAAAAAAAACATGGTGATTAAAGGTATCTGAAAATTCTGTCTTCCATAAAAACCATGAGAAAATTCAAATAAATGTCAGAATCAAAGTTTTCAAAACTGGGAATTAATCAAAATCTTGCTACAATCCAAAGAGCGTTTGTTCAAGAAAAATTACTGACTCTCAGTAAGAAAAGTGATTTTTTAGTGTTTTAACTTGTCTTATACTTAACACTCCTCTTCAGGTATGTGGCAGCCTTAAAAACCAACAGCCTGGAATTATAGTACAAATCAGCCACCTGGCAACTATTGTTAAGGAAGAATGGAGTTGGAGATTTTTGAAAACTTCATTCCCAGAGAATTGTCATGTTTGACCTTTTGGTAGTTGCCTAGAACATGTCACTGGCATGTCTGTCTTTATTTGACATGACTCAGAGCCCACCCAACTCCAAACTTCTTTTCCCTGGAAAGGTGATGTGTGCTGAAAATAATTAGACAATTGTTGAAATTTGCAGATGCTTCAGGTAACCAGAAACAATTAAAGCAAGAAATAGACTTTTTAAAAAACTGGCGAGTGAAAAGTCCACAGGAAAACTTGGACATATTTCTGGGTATCTAGATGGAAAGACTTAAGGAGGCCCTAAATTCTAACCTACTGCTGACACTGGTACTAGACACAGCAGGAAATGAAAGCTAAGGCAGGGTTCTAAACTGGCTGAGTGTTGAAGGTATGTCCCAACACAGACATAAAGCACATCAGCAAAGTCAAGGAGACTCAGTGCTTCCAGACACTTAAGGAAATCTTAAAAGTCACTAAGAAAAACAGGCTGATTTCAGTGTCCCCACAACAAAGAAAAGAGACAGGAGAATTATTCCAGAAAAATCACTGCACAAAACAAAATGAACAACAAAAAAGCAACAATAAACCTGAGAAGGAAAGAGAATATTATTTCCAGAATTATCACATTATAAATGCCAATTTTCCTCAAAGAATTAAGAGATATGAAAAGAAAGAAGAAAGTGTGATAAATTCATAGGGAAAAAAATGTGATTAATAGAAATCGTCTCTCAGTAATCCCAGGACACTGGACTTGCTACACAAGAACATTAAATCATCTATTTTAACTATGCTCAGCAAAAGAAAAAGGAAACCATGTCTAACTAAAGAAAACAAGAGAATGCTGTCTCATCAAAGAGAATTTCAATGAAGAAATAGAAGTTTATGAAAATAAATAAATAGAAATTCTAAAGTTGAGAAATGCAGTAGTGATGGATATATAAAAATATTTTTAAAAATTCACTCATGAGCAAATTTGAGCAGGTAGAACAAAGAGCAAGTGAAGCGAAGGTAGGTCAGTTGAGAATGTCCAATCTAAAAAACAACAAGAACAAGAACAAAAATAGAACAAATAAAATGAAAAAAGCCTCAGACATTTATGAGATACACCAAGCAAACCAATATATGCATAATGGGATTAACAAAAGGAGAGGAGATAGAAAAAGGGAAAAATATATATTATTTGAAGACATAATAACAGAAAACACAAACATTTAATAAAAAACATTAATCTAATGTCCAAGAGGCTCAGAAAATGTCAGTGAACTCAAAGATAAACTCTAGGCATATAATACTGAAACTTTTGTATGCCAAAGAAAAAGAGAATACCTCGAAAGCAGCAGAAAGAAATGACTATTTATGCATGAGGGATTTTCATGTCAGTGGAGAAAAAAGAAATGTGACAAAAATCTATAACATCATGCACTAGAATAGATGATGCACTCTATAAGATCACTGTCAATGGAATGGACTTTGTGTATTCAAAAACCAGTTTGGCCACTTTCTACATTTGATCTTAAGCAACCTTTTTAAACTTTTTCCCCCAGAGAAATTGAATGATAGCACCTGTCTCATTTGATGCTTTGAATATTAAATGAGAGTTTGAATGGAAACATCTGGTATAATGCCTGGCTTCCAGTATAAACAATAAACAAATGGTAGCCATTATCATTCTGCTGGACATGTGTTCAAATTTCTGTGGGAATTTAAAGAAGGAAATACATAACATAAGTCAAGCTGTAAAGTGTGAGGTTAAATTTGAAGGATTAGTAATATTTAATAAGCAAACTAATTAACAAATGACAAGATAACACACAGGAAACACGAAGTCCTGTGAGCAAGGTCTTGGCTATGACTCGCATTCATCAGTTCTTAGACAATTGCCATTCTGTGATGAACATTTAACTTTTCTCAACAAAATCAGATATTAGAAAAAAAAAGATTGTATTGAATTTTAAAAGCTACTTGTATGTACTTTGTAGGATTGATTTTTATTCTCATATTAATCATATTCCAATTTCAGTAAGTTTTAACGTATTTGCTATTTTATTAAACAAAAGAGCACATGCAAAGATTGTGTTTCAATTTTTACAAATAAATAGCCAGTTGTTTTCTTTTGATAATTTTTTACCACTTTATTTCCATATTTTGTTGGTTAATTAATGTGAGGGCCTAGTAACCATTATTGATTGTGAGATAAAATCAGTTTAGAAAGGTAGGCAGGAGGTAAACTGCAAGGATTCTTACACACCATATTAAGCTTAGACATGATTTTCAAATTGGTGGGAGAAAAATATGGGAGAATGTTAACAAGATTGTGACATAACCATAATAAATAGTTACCATTAATAAGCATTATTTTATCAATAACTGAAAAATCTATAAGCTTCTTCCCAATAATTTCAAATTAAACAGTTTGAGAGCAGGATATACCACATACAGAAGTCAGAGGGCTTTAATTAGAGAGTATATGTGTATATTTATGTGTCTCCTTAAAAAACAGGAAAACAACATGTAACAAAACAACAAGATATTTAAACTATTTGTCCGTGTCTCCACATAGAAAAAGTTTAATAACCATAGAAAAAGAATGGAATATAAATTTACCAAAATCAAACATTGTTATTGTGTGACACTTTATTCTTTTTCTAAAGAAAACCTTGTTTTATGAAATAATACAAAATAACTTAAAAAAAGAATATCTGAAAATAAGTCAAATTATTTATTATAGTTTTTTTCCTAGAACTGAATATTTCTGAATATTTGTATATTAGATTTATTGATGCAAAAGCTATCTCTTTCAATTTATCATACAATGGCTGTTATTGCATTTTAACACTTCTACATTCAAAAGTATTACATTATTTTTTTTTAATTTTGGTATCATTAATCTACAATTACATGGAGAACATTATGTTTACTAGGCTCCCCCCTTCACCAAGTCCCCCCAACATACCCCTTCACAGTCACTGTCCATCAGCATAGTAAGATGCTGTAAAATCACTACTTGTCTTCTCTGTGTTGTAGAGCCTGCCCAACACCACCCCCACATTATACATGCTAATTGTAATGCCCTCTTTCTTTTTGCCCGCCCTTATCCCTCTCTTCCCACCCATCCTCCCCAGTCCCTTTCCCTTGGGTAACTGTTAGTAGTATATTCTTGGGTTCTGTGAGTCTGCTGCTGTTTTGTTCCTTCAGTTTTTCTTTGTTCTTATACTCCACATATGAGTGAGATCATTTGGTACTTGTCTTTCTCCGCCTGGCTTATTTCACTGATCATAATCCCTCTAGCTCCATCCATTTTGTTGCAACTGGTAGGATTTGTTTTCTTCTTATGGCTGAATAATATTCCATTGTGTATATGCACCACATCTTCTTTATCCATTCATCTACTGATGGACACATAGGTTGCTTCCATTTCTTGGCTATTGTAAATAGTGCTGCAATAAACATAGGGGTGCATCTGTCTTTTTCAAACTGGGCTGCTGCATTCTTAGGGTAAATTCCTAGAAGTGGAATTCCTGGGTCAAATGGTATTTCTATTTTAAGCATTTTGAGGAACCTCCAGACTGCTTTCCACAATGGTTGAACTAATTTACATTCCCACCAGCAGTGTAAGAGGGTTCCCCTTTCTCCACAACCTTGCCAACATTTGTTGTTGTTTGTCTTTTGGATGGTGGCGATCCTTACTGGTATGAGGTGAAATCTCATTGTTTTAATTTGCATTTCTCTTCTGACAAGCGATGTGGAGCATCTTTTCATGTGTCTGTTGTCCATCTGAATTCCTTCTTTAGAGAACTGTCTGTTCAGCTCCTCTGCCCATTTTTTAATTGGATTATTTGCTTTTTTTTGTTGAGGTGTGTGAGCTCTTTATATATTTTGGATGTCAAACCTTTATCGGATCTGTCATTTACGAATGTATTCTCCCATACTGTAGGGTACCTTTTGTTCTATTGATGGTGTCCTTTGCTGTACAGAAGCTTTTCAGCTTGATATAGCCCCACTTGTTCATTTTTGCTTTTGTTTTCCTTGCCCGAGGAGATGTATTCATGAAGAAGTCACTCATGTTTATGTCCAAGAGATTTTTGCCTGTGTTTTTTTTCCTATGAGTTTTATGGTTTCATGACTTACACTCAGGTCTTTGATCCATTTTGAATTTACTTTTGTGTATGGGGTTAGACAGTGATCCAGTTTCATTCTCTTACATGTAGCTGTCCAGTTTTGCCAGCACCATCTGTTGAAGAGACTGTCATTTCCCCATTGTATGTCCATGGCCTCTTTATCAAATATTAATTGACCATATATGTTTGGGTTAATGTTTGTAGTCTCTATTCTGTTCCACTGGTCTGTGGCTCTGTTCTTGTGCCAGTACCAAATTGTCTTGATTACTGTGGCTTTGTAGTAGAGCTTGAAGTTGGGGAGCAAGATTCCCCCCACTTTATTCTTCCTTCTCAGGATTGCTTTGGCTATTCAGGGTGTTTGGTGTTTCCATATGAATTTTTTAACTATTTGTTCCACTTCATTGAAAAATACTGTTGGTAATTTGATAGGGATTGCATCAAATCTGTATATTTCTTTGTGACTATATTAATTCTTCCTAGCCAGGAGCATGGGATGAGTTTCCATTTGTTAGTGACCTCTTCAATTTCTCTTAAGAGTGTCTTGTAGTTTTCAGTGTATAGGTCTTTCACTTCCTTGGTTAGGTTTATTCCTAGGTATTTTATTCTTTTTGATGCTATTGTGAATGGAATTGTTTTCCTGATTTCTCTTTCTATTAGCTCATTTTTAGCATATAGGAAAACCAGATTTCTGTGTGTTAATTTTGTATCCTGCAACTTTCCTGAATTCTGATATTAGTTCTACTAGTTTTGGAGTGGAGTCTTTAGGGTTTTTTATGTACAATATCATGTCATCTGCAAATAGTAACAGTTTGACTTCTTCTTTACCAATCTGGATGCCTTCTATTTATCTGTTTTGTCTAATTGCCATGGTTATGGTCTCCAGTACTATGTTGAATAACAATGGGGAGAGTGGGCATCCCTGTCTAGTTCCCCATCTCAGAGGAAAAGCTTTCAGTCTCTTGCTGTTCAGTATGTTAGCTGTGGGTTTATCATATATGGCCTTTATTATGTTGAGGTACTTGCCCTCTATGCCCATTTTGTTGAGAGTTTTTATCATGAATGGATGTTGAATTTTGTCGAATGCTTTTTCAGCATCTATGGAGATGATCATGTGGTTTTTGTCCTTCTTTTTGTTGATATGGTGGATGATGATGGATTTTCGAATGTTGTACCATCCTTGCATCCCTGGGATGAATCCCACTTGGTCATGGTGTATGATCCTTTTGATGTATTTTTGAATTTGGTTTGCTAATATTTTGTTGACTATTTTTGCATTTATGTTCATCATGGATACTGGTCTGTAGTTTTCATTTTTGTTGGGGTATATGCCTGGTTTTGGTATTAGGGTGATGTTGGCTTCATAGAATGAGTTTGGGAGTATTCCTGCCTCCTCTATTTTTTGGAAAACTTTAAGGAGAATGGGTATTATATCTTCTCTGTAGGTCTGATAAAATTCCAAGGTAAATATATCTGGCCCGGGGGTTTGTTCTTGGGTAGTTTTTTGATTACCACTTCAATTTCGTTGCTGGTAATTGGTCTGTTTAGATTTTCTGTTTCTTTCTGGGTCAGTCTTAGAAGGTTGTGTTTTTCTAGGAAGTTGTCCATTTCTCCTAGGTTTTCCAGCTTGGTAGCATGTAGGTTTTCATAGTATTCTCTAATAATTCTTTGTATTTCTGTGGAGTCTGTCATGATTTTTCCTTTCTAGTTTCTGATTCTGTTGATGTGTGTTAATTCTCTTTTTCTCTTAATAAATCTGGCTAGGGGCTCATCTATTTTGTTTATTTTCTCAAAGAGCCAGCTGTTGGTTTCATTGATTTTTTCTATTGTTTTATTCTTCTCAATTTTATTTATTTCTTCTCTGAACTTTATTATGTCCCTCCTTCTGCTGACCTTAGGCCTCATTTGTTCTTCTTTTTCCAATTTTGAAAAGTCTGACATTAGACTATTCATTTGGGAATGTTCTTCCTTCTTTAAATATGCCTGGATTGCTATATACTTTCCTCTTAAGACTGCTTTTGCTGCGTCCCACAGAAGTTGGGGCTTTGTGTTGTTGTTTTCATTTGTTTCCATATATTGCTGGATCTACATTTTAATTTGATCATTGATCCATTGATTATTTAGGAGCATGTTATTAAACCTCCATGTGTTTGTGAGCCTTTTTGCTTCCTTTGTACAATTTATTTCTAGTTTTATACCTTTGTCGTCTGAAAAGTTGGTTGGTAGAATTTCAATCTTTTGGAATTTACTGAGGCTCTTTTTGTGGCCTATTCTGGAGAATGTTCCATGAACTTGAGAAGAATGTGTACCCTGTTGCTTTAGGATGTAGAGTTCTATAGATGTCTATTAGGTCCATCTGTTCTAGCATGTTGTTCAGTGCCTCTGTGTCCTTACTTATTTTCTGTCTGGTTGATCTGTCCTTTGGAGTGAGTTGTATGTTGAATTCTCCCAAAATGAATGCACTGCATTCTATTTCGTCCTTTAATTCTGTTAGTATTTGTTTCACATATGTTGGTGCTCCTGTATTAGGTGCATATATATTTATAATGGTTATATTCTCTTGTTGGACTGAGCCCTTTATCATTATGTAATGTCATTCTTTATCTCTTGTTACTTTCTTTGTTTTGAAGTCTATTTTGTCTGATACTAGTACTGCAACACCTGTTTTTTTCTCCCTATTGTTTGCATGAAATATCTTTTCCATCCCTTGAGTTTTAATCTGTGCATGTCTTTGGGTTTGAGGTGAGTCTCTTGTAAGCAGCATATAGATGGGTCTTGCTTCCTTATCTATTACTCTGTGTCTTTTGATTGGTGCATTCCATTCTTTTACATTTAGGGTGATTATTGAAAGATATGTACTTATTGCCATTGCAGGCTTTAAGTTGGTGGTTACCAAAGGTTCAACATTAGCTTCTTCACTATCTTCCTGTCTAACTTAACTCACTTATTGAGCTCTTATAAACACTGTCTGATGATTCTTTATTTCTCTCCCTTCTTATTCCTCCTCCTCCATTCTTCATATGTTGGGTGTTTTGTTCTGTGCTCTTTTTAGGAGTGCTCCCATCTAGAGCAGTCCCTGTAGGATACCCTGTAGAGGTGGTTTGTGGGAGGTAAATTCCCTCAACTTTTGCTTGTCTGGGAATTGTTTAATCCCTCTTTCATATTCAAATGATAATCGTGCTGGATACAGTATCCTTGGTTTCATTGCATCAAATATATCATCCTTTCTCTTCTGGCCTGTAAGGTTTCTGTTGAGAAGTCTGATGATAGCCTGATGGGTTTTCTCTTGCAGGTAACCTTTTTTCTCTCTCTTGCTGCCTTTAATACTCTGTCCTTGTCCTTGCTTTTTGCCATTTTAATTATTATGTGTCTTGGTGTTGTCCTCTTTGGGTCCCTTCTGTTGGGAGTTCTGTGTGCTTCCGTGGTCTGAGCAACTATTTCCTCCCCCAGTTGGGGAAGTGTTCAGCAATTATTTCTTCAAAGACACTTTCTATCCCTTTTTCTCTCTCTTCTTCTGGTACCCCTATAATGTGGATATTGTTCCTTTTGGATTGGTCACACAGTTCTCTTAATGTTTCATTTCTGGAGATCCTTTTATCTCTCTCTGCATCAGCTTCTATGCATTCCTGTTCTCTGGTTTCTATTCCATTAATGGCCTCTTGCATCCCATCCATTCTGCTTTTAAGTCCTTGCAGAGATTGTTTTATTTCTGTAGTCACCCTCTATACTTGTTCCTTTACCTTTTGCATATTTCTCTGCAGATCCATCAGCATGTTTATGATTTTTATTTTGAATTCTTTTTCAGGGAGACTGGTTAGGTCTGTCTCCACAGGTCCTCTCTCAGGGTTTGTCTGAACTATTTTAGACTGGACTAAATTCTTCTGCCTTTTCATGGTGATAGCGGTGGCTGTAGGCAGGTAGCAGGTGTGTCAGCTGGGAGAAGAAAGTCCTTTCCTGCTTGCTGGATGCCTTGCCCTTCTCTGCTGCCTGTGTCGGTTACCCACACTCCTGCAGCAGCCACCAGGTTAATCCTCTAAGCTGCTGTGGGTGAGATTTCCATCAGAGCAGTGCAGAGCCCTGCGGGGAGTGGCAGGCATGCCGTGTGTGCTCCTCCATGAAAGCAGCTCTCCTGCTGAGCAGCTGTGTGCTGGCAGCGGCCTTTGGGTCTCGCCCGGGCAACTGTGTGTTGGACTTGGGTTCCGGGAGGCTGCTGGGGGTGCAGCTGCCCTGGGCTGCTCCTCTGCCACTGCTGCCCACTCCCATGGGCTGCTCCCGCGCCCCTCTGCATGTACACGTGGGCCTCTCCTACACCCCTCTGGCACTGCTGCTGCCAGCACATGTGGGCCGCTCCTAGGCCTTTCTGGTGCCACTTCCACCTGTGCGTGTGGGCCACTCCCGGCCTGCTCAGTCACCACCACTGCGGGCTCGTGCAGGCTGCTCTGGTCCCCTCTGGTGCTGCCACCCCCGGAGTGCTCTGCCGCACTCCCACTACTGGGCCAGTGTGTCAGGGTCTCTGCCAGTTGTGGGAACAACTGGCAGGCTGATTATTGCTGTGAGGGGCTTCAGAGCTGTGCTGCCACCCAGGGGTTTAGGGTGCCTAAAGTTCCCCGGGATTCCCAGCTTCTGACTAAGTGTGCCAAGATGATTTCGTCCTGCTGTGGGGTTCCTGTCTCTTTAAGACTTGCAGAAAGCACTCACTTTTCTTTTGTCTCAGGGGTGCTGGTTGCAGGGACCTGCCCGCAAGTTTTGCTTTTCCATTTCTCTAAAAGCCAGCACCCTGTGCACTGTGTGTCTGTTCTCCAGGTGTGGATTTCTAGAGCTGGTTGTTTAGCAGTCCTGGGCTTTCACTCCCTCCCCGTTCCGACTCCTTTCTTCCCAACAGGTTCTGGGGTGGCGGGGTCCTGCGCACCATGGCTTGTATCTTACCACCTTCATTTGATGTTGAGTTCTCGCAGATGTAGATGTTGCCTGGCTGTTGTACTGTATCCACTGTTGTCTCTTTTAGGAATAGTTGTATTTTTTTCATAAATATATACATTTTTTGGAGGAGATTTCCTCTGAACTACTTATGTCGCCATCTTGGCTCCTCTCCTCTAGGTAATTTTTTTTATATAGTATCCTGGATACTTAAAAAAAATCAAAAATGAAATAAATAAAATTATAATTATTATGCATAACCTTCATAGCAGCAAAAATATTATTTTTGTCTGCCTTCAGTGAAAGCCAACATTGAATTTAAAATAGGTTATTACACAGATTTCAATAGTAAAAGGTTTGCCAAAGCTGGACCTCATTCACAGTTTACATAATTTGAGAGACAATTTGTGTATTTTCTCTTTGTAATCTTTGGGACAATCTGTACATGCTAGTGATGCCACAGTAAATCGTTCCTTCACATGCACTCATTTCAAAGCATATAATTGAGTTAATTTATATACATTTGTATTTGCTCTCCTAGACCACTACTATTCCTTATTAGATGAAATCTGCTTTGATGTTGATTTTGGTCACCATAGTGCATAGTATTATAATAATATGTGTAATATTATTATGATATTAAGAGAATGAAGTTGTCAAAGAATGAAAAATCTCTTCTGCAAGGCTTGATTCTCCTACATGAAATTATGGAAGAGGTGGTTGGAGATAGTTGGCTTGACTTGGCTTAAAAAGTGGTGCAGTTTAAATGACATATATGACAAGGGGTTAACATCCAAAATATATAAAGAACTCACATGCCTCAACACCCAAATAACAAACAAACCTATTAAAAAATGGGCAGAGGATATGAACAGACACCTCTCCAAAAAAACAATTCAGATGGCAAAGAGTCACATGAAAAGATGCTCCAAATCACTAATTATAAGGGAAATGCAAATTAAAACCACAATGAGATATCACCTCACATCAGTTGGGATGGCCAAAACAGAAAAGAATAGGCACAACAAATGTTGGCAAGGATGCGGAGAAAGGGGAACCCTCCTACACTGTGGAAAGCAATACGAAGTTTCCTCAACAAACTAAAAATAGAAAAACCATTTGACCCAGGATTCCACTCCTAGGAATTTACCCTAGGAATGCAAGACCCCAGTTTCAAAAAAACATATGCACCCCTATGTTTATTGCATAACTATGTACAATAGCCAAGAAATGGAAGCAACCTAAGTGTCCATCAGTAGGTGAATGGATAAGGAAGATGTGGTACATATGCACAATGGAATATTATTCAGCCATAAGAAGAAAACAAATCCTACCATTTGCAACACATTGGATGGAGCTGGAGGGTATTATGCTCAGTGAGATAAGCCAGGCAGAGAAAGAGAAATACTAAATTATTTCCTCATCTGTGGAGCATAAGAACAAAGCAAAAACAGAAGGAACAGAACAGCAGCAGAATCACAGATCCCAAGAATGGACTAACAGTTGTCAAAGCAAAAGGGACTGGGGAGGGTGGTTGAGAAAAGGGAGGTATAAAGGGAATAAGGGGCAGTATGATTAGCACATATTACATAGGGGTGTAGCACAGGGAAGGCAGTATAGCACAGAGAAGACAAGTAGTGACTCTATAGCATCTTACTACACTGATGAACAGTGACTGTAATGGGATATGTGGTGGGGACTTGATAATGAGACAATAATCCACCCTACCTTAGGGCAGGGCAAGCAGTCTTAACTGATATGTTCCCAGAGCTTGAGGGAAACCACTATCTTGGAGAAGATCAACATCAATGAATTCCTCTGTCAAGTTTATCTTATAGAATTATCTAGATGACTGACTGTGAATAGTGACATAATGTCTTTAACTAAAGAAAGGCATCATGAGACCAAGTCATTCTTGTGCCTCCCACCCCTGCTGCCTTTTGCTTCATTGAAAGCCTTAAAAGACAGAATCCTAAGCCCTTTAGTGCACCTCCTCTGTGAAGTTGGCCACACTCTCTTTCTTTGAGTGTGTACTTTTTAAATAAAGCCTTCTTACTGCTCAAAAAAAAAGTGGTGAAGTTTGTCTAATTTGTAAAGTACAGTATAGATAATATAGTCAATAGTTCTGTAACATCTTTCTATGTTGACAGTAACTATACTTGTTGGGGTGAGGGTTTAATAAGATATTTAACTGTTAAATCACCATGTTGTATATTGAAACCAATACAATAATGCCTATCAGCTATACTTCTATCATTTTTTTTAAATGGAACCAAACCACAAAAAAATAAAAAAATAAAAGTGGTGAAGTTTGAAATACACTTCTTTCTTTCAAATTAAGGTATCATTGACATACACTCTTATGAAGATTTCACATGAGCAACATTGTGGTTTCAACATTCACCCCTATTATCAAGCCCCCCATACACACATACCCCATTGCAATAACTGTCCATTAGCATAGTAAGATTATAGGGTCATTACTTGTTTCCTCTGTGCTATTCTGCCTTCCCCATAACCTACCAATGTTGTGTGTGCTAATTATAATGCCCGTTATTCCCTCTCTCCCTCCCTTCCCACCTATCCTCCTGAGTCCCTTTCCTTTGGTAACCACTAGTCCCTTCTTGGAGTCTGTGATTCTGTTGCTGTTTGTTCCTTCAGTTTTGCTTTGTTGTTATACTCCACAAATGAGTGAAATCATTTAGCATTTATCTTTCTTCACCTGCCTTATTTCACTGAGCATAATACCTTCTAGCTCCATCCATGTTGTTGCAAATGGTAGGATTTGTTTTCTTTCTATGGCTGAATGACATTCCATTTTGTATATGTACCACCTCTTATTTATCCATTCATCTACTCTTAGACAATTATGTTGCTTCCATATCTCAGCTATTGTAAATAGTGCTGTGGTTAAATAGGGGTACATATGTCTTTTCTAATCAGGGATCTTGTTTTCTTGGGGTAAATTCCTAGGAGTGGAGTTACTGAGTCAAATGGTATTTCTATTTTTAGTTTTTTGAGGAACCTCCATAATGCTTTCAACAATGGTTGAACTAATTTACATTCTTACCAAGAGGTTAGGCGGGTTCCCCTTTCTCCACGCCATCACCAGCATTTGTTGTTTCTTGTCTTTTGGATGTTGGCCATCCTAACTGGTGTGAGGTGATATCTCATTGTGATTTGTATGTATTTGCATTTCCCTAATCATTAGCAATGTGGAGCATCTTTTCATGTGCCTGTTGTCCTTTTGAATTTCTTTCATGGAGCAGTGACTGTTCAGTTCCTCCACCCATTTTTTTAATCAGGTTATTTGTTTTTTGGGAGTTGAGGCATGTGAGCTCTTTATATATTTTGGATGTTAAAACCTTATCAGATAACTTATCTGCAAATGTATTCTCCCATATTGTAGGATGCCTTTTCTGCTGATGGTATCCTTTGCTGTACAGGTTTTTAGTTTAATGTAGTCCCATTTGTTCATTTTTGCTTTTGTTTCCCTTGCCAGATAATGTGTGTTCAAGAAAAATTTGCTCATGTTTATATTCAAGAGATTTTTGCCTATGTTTTCTTGTATGAGTTTTATGGTTTCATAACTCATATCCAGGTCTTTGATCCATTTTGATTTTACTTTTGTGTATGGAGTTAGACCATAATCCAGATTCATTCTCTTGCATGTAGCTGTCCAGTTTGCCAACACCAGTTTTTGAAGAGGCTGTCACTTGCCAAGTGTATGTCCATGGCTCCTTTATCATATATTAATTGGCCATATATGTGTAGGTTTACGTCTGGGCTCTCTATTCTGTTCTACTGATCTATGGGTCTGCTCTTGTACCAATACCAAATTGTCTTGATTACTGTGGCTTTGTACTAGAGATTAAGTAAGGGATTGTAATGCCCCCTTCTTTGTTCTTCCTTCTCAGGATTGCTTTGGCTATTTGATGTCTTTTGTGGATCCATAAGAATTTTATAACTATTTGGTTTAGTTCATTGAAGAATGCTGTTGGATTTTGATAGGGATTGTATTGAATCTGTATTTTGCTTTAGGCAGGATGGCCATTTTAACAATATTAATTGTTCCTATCCAAGAGCACCCTATATATTTCCATTTATTGGTGTCTTCTTTAATTACTCTCATGAGTGTCTTGTAGTTTTAAGAGTAGAGGTCTTTCATCTCCTTGATTAGGTTTATTCCTAGGTATTTTATTCTTTTTGATGTGATTGTAAATGAAGTTGTTTTTCTGATTTCTTTTTCTGCTAGTTCATTGTTATTATACAGGAATGCAACAGATTTTTGTGTATTAATTTTGTCCGCAACTTTGCTGAATTCAGTTATTAGTTTTAATAGGTTTTGGGTGGATTCTTTAGGGATTTCTAGGTACAGTATCATGTCACCTGCAAACAGTGACCATTTAACTTCTTCCATACTAATCTGGATGCTGTTTAGTTCCTTGTGTTTTCTGATTGTGGTGGCCAGGAGCTCAAGTACCACGTTGAATAAAATTGGGCGTCCTTGTTCCCGATCTTAGAGGAAAAGCTTTCAGCTTTCTGATGTTAAGTATGATGTTGGCAGTGGGTTTGTTTGATATAGACTTTATTATGTTGAGGTACTTGCCCTCTATACATATTTTGTTGAGATTTTTTATTGTAAATGGTTGTTGAATTTTATCAAATGCTTTTCAGCATCTACAGAGATGATCATGAAGTATTTGTTCTTTTTGTTGATGTGGTGTTTGATGTTGATGGATTTTCAAATATTGTTCCATCCTTGCATCCCTGGAATAAATCCCACTTGATCATCATGGATGATCTTTTTGATGTATTTTTGAATTTGGTTTGGATTTTTGCATCTATGTTCATCATGGATATTGGTCTGTAATTTTCTATTTTTGTGCTGTCTTTGTCTGGTTTGGTATTAGAGTGATGCTGGCCTCATAGAATGAGTTTTGAAGTATTCCCTCCTACTTTTTGGAAAACTTTAAAGAGGATGGGTATTAGGTCTTCTCTAAAGGTTTGATAAAATTCAGCGGAGAAGCCATCTGGTACAGGGATTTTTTTTTTATGCAGTTTGGGGATTATGAATTTGATTTCATTGCTGGCAACTGGTCTGTGCAGATTCTTTCTTCCTGGTTCAGTCTTGGATGTGTTTTTTTCTAGAAAGTTTAGCATTTCTTCTAGGTTATCCAATATGTTAGCATATAATTTTTCATAGTATTTTCTAATAATTCTTTGTATTTCTGTGGTGGCCATAATGACTTTCCTTTCTTATTTCTTATACTGTTTCCATGTATCCTCTCTTTTTTTCTTGATAAGTCTGGGTAGAGGTTTATCTATTTTGTTTATTTTCTTCAAGGACCAGCTCCTGCTTTCATTGATTCTATTGTTTTATTCTTCTCAATTTTATTTATTTCTTCTCTGATCTTTATTATGTCCCTCCTTCTATAGCCTTTGGGCCTCGTTCATTCTTCTTTTTCTAGTTTCATTAATTGTGAGTTTAGACTGTTCATTTGGGATTGTACTTATTTCTTGAGGTAACTTTCCTGTAACAACTGCCTTTGCTGTATACCACAGGTTTTGGATTGTTGAGTTTTTTTTTTTCATTTGTCTCCATATATAGCTTTTTTTTAGATTTCTGTTTTTATTTGGTTATTGATCCATTGATTATTGAGGAGCATGTTGTTAAGCCTCCATGTGTTTGTGGGCCTTTTTTGTTTTCTTTGCATAATTTTTCTAGTTTCATGCCTTTGTGGTCTGAGTAGATGGTTGGCACAATTTCAGTCTTTTTTGAATTTACTGAGGCTCTTTTTGTGGCCTAGTATGTGATCTGCTATGAAAATCATTCCATGTAGACTTGAGAAGAATGTGTATCCTTTTGTCTTTGGTTGGAGTGTTCTGTAGATGTCTGCTAGGTCCATCTGTTCTAATGTGTTGTTCAGTGCTTATATTTCCTTACTTATTTTCTGCCTGGTTGATCTGTCTTTTGGAGTAAGTGGTGTTTTGAAGTCTCCTAAAATGAATGCATTGCAATCTATTTCCCCCTTTAATTCTGTTAGTATTTTTTTCACATATCAAGGTGCTCCTATATTGGGTACATAGATATTTATAATGGTTATATCCTCTTGTTGGACTGATCCCTTTATCATTTTAATGTCCTTCTTTGTCTCTAATCACTTTCTTTGTTTCAAAATCTTTTGTCTGATGTAAGTACTGCTACTCAGGTTTTTTCTCCCTATTATTTGCATGAAATATCTTTTTCCATCCCTTCACTGTTAGTCTGCATATGTCTTTGGGTTTGAAGTCAATCTCTTGTAGCCAGTGTATAGATTGTCTTTTTTTTTTTTCCAGGGGAAAGCACAAATGCAGTACTCCACTACCACAAATTATGCAGTCAAGTTTTCCACATTTGGGGAAATCACAGGGATAAGCACATCCGGAGTGCAATGGATAAACCCTGCCCTGGGAAAACCACCTTCATGATCTCCCCTGCCAGCTAAGTATAGATCGTCTTGTTTTGATATACATTCTGTTACTCTCTCTCTTTTAATTGGTGCCTTCAGCCCATTTACATTTAAGGTGATTATTGATAGATATGTACTTATTGCCACTGCAGAGTTTAGATTCATC
Organism: Manis javanica; assembly: GCF_040802235.1. Lineage (NCBI taxonomy): Eukaryota > Metazoa > Chordata > Mammalia > Pholidota > Manidae > Manis > Manis javanica. The sequence goes on along the minus strand of NC_133157.1, from coordinate 164,224,740 downwards.
ATTACCAAAGGTTCAAGGGCACCTTCCTTACTATCTAACAGTCTAAATTAATTCCCTTATTACACTATTTCAAGTACAATCTAAAAGCTCTTTTTTTCTGCTTCTTCTTCCTTCTCAAGTCTTTATATATTAAGTATCATATTCTGTACTCTTTTGTGTATACCTTGACTGACTTTGTGGTTAGTTGATTTAATTTTGCATTTGTTTAGTAATTAATTGGACTACTTCCTTTATTGTCATTTTATTTTCTCTGGTGACAGCTGTTTAGCCTCAGGAACACTTCTATCTATAGAGCAGTTCCTCTAAAATATACTGTAGAGATGTTTTGTGGATGGAAAATTACCTCAACTTTTGCTTATCTGGAAATTTTTTAATCCCTGCTTCATATTTAAATGATAACCTTGCCTGTAAGAGTATTCTTGGTTGGAGGCCCTTCTTTTTCATCCATTAAATATATCATGGCCTGTAAGGTTTCTGTTTACAAATCTGCTGATAGCCTGATGGGCTTTTCCTTATATGTGATCTTTTTGTCTTTCTGGCTACTTTTAATACTCTCTCTTTGTCCTTGATCTTTACCATTTTAATTACTATATGTCTAAGTGTTGTCTTCCTAAGGTCCCTTGTTTAGGGAGATCTGTGCACTTCCATGATAAGAGACTATTTCCTTCCCCAGAATGGGGGAGTTTTCAGCAATTACTTCCACAAAGACTTTTTAGTCCTTTTTTCTCTCTTCTTCTTCTGGTACCCTTATAAGGCAAACACTGTTGCATTTGGATTGGTCACACAGTTCTCTTATTATTTTTTCATTCCTAGAGATTATTTTCTTCTCTCTGTGCCTCAGCTTCTTTGTTTCACTGTTCTCTAATTTCTATTTCATTTACTGTCCCCTCTACCTCATCTAATCTGCTTTTAAATCCCTCCATTTTATGTTTCATTTCAAATACTGTATTTTTCAAAGTTTCTATCTCTTTCATGCAGTTCTTTCTGAGCTCTTGAATATTTTTCTGTAGCTCTGTGAGCATGTTTATGATTTTCATTTTGAAATCTTTATCCAGAAGATTGGTAATTTCAGTTTCACTTAGCTTTTTCTTGCGCTTGAATTCTTCTTTGTAGAATTTTATTTTTGCTATTTCATTCTGATGGTTCCTATGGAAAAAGCTTTGCATAGGTGGCATCCTCTAGTAACCAGAAGCTCTACTCTCTAGAGCTGCATAGCACCTGGAAGAAGGGTGGGAGTGTCAGGTGAGCAGCACCAGCACATGCTGGGAGGGAAGCGCTCTTTGCTGTTTCTCAGCTGCAATGCCTGCTGCCACTGCCAGGTCCAGTGGGCTGTATGTACAGGAAGGAGCCTCTACATGACCTCCCTGTAGCTGCCATAGGCAGAGCCTCTTTCCTATCACAGGTGGGCAGACCAATGCCTGCCAATGAGGAGGAGCGGCAGGTGGTGAATCTTACTGGGGGCCTCAGGTCTGAGTTGCTAGCCAGGGGTATGGAGTCTTTGAAGCTCTTGAAAGTTCCCAATCTGCTGGTCTGAGTGTGCTGGGACTATTTTGTCCACCTGTCCTTTCTCCCGAGCAGCAAGCTCTGTGTAATCTTTGCATATTTAGCACCCTTCTCATTGTTGGGAAATCGTTCAAAGTGCCCACATTTCTTTTGTCCCAGAGCTGCTGGTTGTGTGCACCTGTTCTCCACATGCAGCTGGGATCTCAGTCTCTGAGTGTTCTGCCTGTCTTTGCTTTCCAATCCCACTATATAATGTGGGTTTGTACACCCAGAGCAGATCTTAAGGGCTCGGTGTTTTGTAGTCCTGGGCTTCTACTCCTGCCCTGTTTAGTTTCTCTTTCACCTGCCTGTGAGCCGAGGTGGAGGGAGGACTTGGACCCCACCAGACTGTGGCTTTGCTACTTTACCCTCTTCTATGAAGTCTTCTCTTTCCCAAAGATGTAGGTAGTTTGTTCTGCAGTCTTCAGGTTGCTCTTTCAAGATTAGTTGTATTTGCTGTATTTTCATGTTATGTATGGTTTTGGGAGATTTCTGCCTCACTTCTCATCCTTCCATGTTTTTCCCCCAGGTCCAAATATACTTCTTATAAAGGATCATATGTCTAATTTTGACATATTTTATTTTCCAATTTTAAAATTTTTGTTCTGGCTATATTTCCTAAATACTTTTGATTACTGAGAAATGAGAAACAATGTATTGGAAATCAGAATCAAACTAGAGAAGTAAAATTACCAGGGTTGATGTAGAATAATAGATTTACCATAGTGTTTTGACTTCATGCACTTGTGATGCCTGATAGCATGGCCTTGGTCTGCTGCTTCATCTCCATTTACTATGGAGCCTTCCCACCCAGCAGGATAGGTGGGAAGTTTTCAATGATGGACACAAAGTAGAGAAGAGCAATGATAGCTGATACCTTTGTCTGTATCTTATGGGAGTCTACACTGGCCTTTTCTCATCTCCAAGTCTCCAATCTCACTTCCAATGGATGACTTGTAGAAGAAACTGTCACTCTACCAAAGAGCTAAACCTGTACTTAGCTCAGAGCTGAGATGCTCACAGCAGAGTTCCAGAAGTAGCTGGAGGCCTGGACTGGGCTGCTGCCTATGCCAACAATGTGAATACAAATCTACAGGAGTATTGATGAATTGCTGAAGAGCCAGACTTTATCAAGCATCCTTGAGTGAACACAGCTACTACTTTATTTTCACTTTCCAAGTCTCACACTGATATCTCTTGTGGCCAAATTTAAGCAAAAACATAAAAGGGAAAAATTCTGGGAAATGTAGAAAGCTTAGTAGCTACATCAACACATTCTGAAGCCACCACAGTCCATCCCATGTCAGCTAGGGACCCCAACACACCTCTTTTAATCACACTTAATTTCCAAGTAAATATACTATTATGCTTCTGCCTGATATTATGCACTTATCTTTATGCAACCAAAAGAATATTTTCTTCTCAAAAAGGGTACAGTGTCCTTTTGCCCATTTTTCACTAACGTTCATTCTTCTGGCTGTATCACAGTCCATTTTCGATAAACTATAAATTAAATATTACACTGTCAAATTAACTAGTGCTTACAAATATGACATTAGATAGTAGGAGAATAATAAATGGAAAGAGAAAAATAATTGGTTAATTCTAATTCATAAAAATTAGGAAGAAATACATATGACTTGGGCGGGTCTCATTTCTGCAAGAAGCAGCATGATTACAGTTGATACATATCCATTCTCTTTCCATTCCCTGTCTCTCTTCCTCTCAGCTAGTCAAAGTTTCTTGCTTACTGGAGTGATTCAAACTTTTAACACTGTCAGAATTGAGTTGTTGAATTGGTTCAGTCCTGCCTGAATTAGGTTGCTGTAGTTCTCCTTCAATTTGATCCATAAGATATGGGAGCACTAAGAGGCATCCCAGGAAATCTTCTGACTTCCAGAGATACTCTTTTTTCATTCATATTGTAGAATAGTAACACAATTCCCTCCTGAAATTCAAGATTAGTTACCCAAAAGAGCCAGGTGGTCTTAATCCAGTTTAAAGTAACTCATTGTGTGTCCCATGGTGGAAATAATCTATGTTTGGAAACTAAGATCACTAAATAAGCAAAGTCCAAAATTGTGGGGAAAAGAAACAAAATTCTATTAGTGGTTCAGTAAGGGTAATATAGAGAAATGCTACTCACATTAACACCATTTGCTTACTGAACCCATGAATACTAGCTTAAAAAATAAGTCACTATATACACTATATACTATAAACTGGAGGAAATTGATCCAACCCAATTTCCCAGTTATGGCACTGGGAAATTTGATTTATTTATATAAATTATATAAGAGAAGTAGATAGTAAATATTATTTTTGCTTTGATTAAGGAGTGTTATAGTTTGAAATGCACACTTTTTCTAGATTTGTTTGCCTAATTGTGCTATTGTGTTTTAATTTCAATTCTGAAATTTTTTTCCTAGCACTATTTCATTGAAGTATGAATATTTATTTCCTAAGTAATTCTGATTGTTGAGAAATGAGAAGTAATACACTAGAATGGAAACAGTATGCATTGTGAAAATAGATAACCTCGGTTTATATCTTGGCCCAGTAATGTACAAGGAATGATCTTCAAGGAGTTAATTAATGTCTATGACTCTAAGCCTTCTCATATTAAATGGGTATGATAATAACCTCACAGTCTTTTGTGAGAATTAGATCAAATATATATAAATCAGACAATAGGCACATAATAAACATTAGTATTCTAACTGCATTTTTTAAATAGTGAGATGCACATTTTCCCACAAATTAAGCAAGTTAAAATATTATAAGGTGAAACAGACACATGAAAAGATGCTCCACATCGCTAATTATCAGAGAAATGCAAATTAAAACTACAATGAGGTATCACCTCACACCAGTAAGGATAGCTGCCATCCAAAAGACAAACAACAACAAATGTTGGCGAGGCTGTGGAGAAAGGGGAATCCTCCTACACTGCTGGTGGGAATGTAAATTAGTTCAACCATTGTGGAAAGCAGTATGGAGGTTCATCAAAATGCTCAAAACAGACCTACCATTTGACCCAGGAATTCCACTCCTAGGAATTTACCCTAAGAACGCAGCAATCAAGTTTGAGAAAGACAGATGCACCCCTATGTTTATCACAGCACTATTTACAATAGCCAAGAATTGGAAGCAACCTAAATGTCCATCGGTAGATGAATGGATAAAGAAGATGTGGTACATATACACAATGGAATACTACTCAGCCATAAGAAGTGGAAAAATCCAACCATTTGCAGCAACATGGATGGGGCTGGAGAGTATTATGCTCAGTGAAATAAGCCAAGCGGAGAAAGAGAAATACCAAATGATTTCACTCATCTGAGGAGTATAGGAACAAAGGAAAAACTGAAGGAACAAAACAGCAGCGGAATTACAGAACCCAAAAATGGACTAACAGGTACCAAAGGGAAAGGAACTAGAGAGGATGGGTGGCCAGGGAGGGATAAGGGGGGGAAAGAAAAAGGGGGGTATTTAGATTAGCATGCATGGTGGGGGAGGGAGAAAGGGGAGGGTGGGCTGCACAACACAGAGAGGACAAGTAGTGACTCTACAACATTTTGCTAAGCTGATGGACAGTAACCGTAATGTGGTTGTTAGGGGGGACCTGATATAGGGGAGAGCATAGTAAACATAGTATTCTTCATGTAAGTGTAGATTAAAAATTAGAAAAAAAAAAAAGAAGGAAAGAAAGAAAGAAAAGGGGGATTACTCCTTGATAGGATAAAACTATTGGTAAATCAAAGATCAACGCATGCTTTAAATATCCTTAATGTTGATCACTTAAAGGGTGTCAGATGATCAGGTATGGAGGTACTCTTTTCTGATAATATTCCTTTCTCTTAATAAAAAAAAAAAAAAAAAAGCAGTTACTGTGTGCTGACCTCCAATGAGTTCTGCACAGTGGTATAGAGGGCATGTCAAAGTGTGGGCAAAGGGTCTGTTTGTTTCTACGCAGAAGATCAAGGCCTAGCTTGGATACCCAGAAAATGAACTAAGATACGATATGAGGAGAAGCTTCCGGCATCAGCACTCTCTGGAGGACTTGTGCCGGGGGATGATCATCAAAAAGCCTCCACAGGGATCCGGACGATGGTGCGGGTGTGGCTGCATCCAGCCCACCGTCTCCTGGACTTGCCATAGGAATGAGGAGGGAGATATCTAGGCTGGCATGTGCATACAGTGAGACAACGAATTTGACCAGATCTGTACTGTTGGAACTCAACCAGGAGTTGTGAGGGGTGCAAGTTGTAGCACTCCAAAAATCTCATGACTATAGACTATCTATGGTTAAAAGAACATATGGTATGTGAACAGATCCCAGAAATGGGCTGCTTTAATTTGTCTGATTTCTCTCAGACTATTCAAGTACAGTTGGACAATATCCATCATATCATAGGCAAATTTTCACAAATGCCTAGGATGCCTAAATGGTTTTCTTGGCTTCACTGGAGATGGATGGTAATTATAGATTTGCTTTGTTTATGTCACCGTATTCCTATTATGTTAATATGTGTGTGCAAATTAGTTAGTAGTTTAAAACCTATACATACGTAAGGTACTCTACAAGAAGATATGTCAAAGAAATAATCAATCCTCCCATGTTTCCTTCCATATGCTACATCTATAGCTTTTCTTCTTTCTTCCTAATTACAACCCTTAAATAGAATTCGTGCCTCAAATCGAATTTACCGAGTATCATAATTCCTCCAGGTGGTAAAGATACCTCAAGACAAGTGCTGGGCATAGAAGCCACAGGGCATAAATCTGCAAAGAAGTCAAAAGCTAACCTTTTCAAACAATATGGCTTCTCTCTCACTTACCAACTTTACATTTCCCTGTATGGCCCCGGAAGATGACTGGTTAGCCAGAGACGGGTAAGATTCCTCAAGGGAGGAACAACCTAAGACAGGCACAGTTGCAGGGGGGCCATCAGGTGAGAACTTGAGGATCAACAGAGGTGAGGCTCAGAACCTCACCCCCCCTGCTTTGAGAGAAATCTTCTGCATCCGTGGATGTCTTGCTGCCCTTGTCTAGCCTGGATTAATACTTAGTCCATAGGCACACACCTGATCATCTGATCATCTACATTTGCCCTCTTACAGCACTAAACTATGTTTTCTACCTTTATCTTGCATCTACCTACCACTTCAGCATTTTATTAAAAATAAAAATAATAATAATAATAGGAGAAATGTGGGATCAACATATAAATCAAATACAAAAATCAAACGAATATTCATATTTGACCTGATTGTTTATAGGTCATATTGCATGATCAAAACCGAAAGTTTCTGTGATGAATGCTCTTGTACTGTTCACCATGTAAGAATTTATTCACTATGTAAGAATTCGTTCACCATGTAAGAACTTGTTCGTTATGCTTCAGAAGATTGGAGACTGACGAGAATTAGGCTTGAGATGGATTAATGATTGTACATTGAGCATTGACCCCCCTATACTGAATTTTATTGTTGTTAACAACCATTTGATCAATAAATATGAGAGATGCCCTCTCAAAAAAAAAATATTATAAGGTGATATAAAAAGTCATAAATCAAATATTTTCATTCAAAATGCATCTGAGAAATTGCATTTTACTGTTTGCCCTGCATAACAAATACTGTAACACTGTATTATATTTGTTTTTACATGTCTCTGTTTATCATTGGAAAAAACATTAAGTTTATTTAAATAAGAATTTAGGTAAGTATTTAAAAAATGAATCTCTTATTAAATATATGCCGCATATATTATGTACATAGTATGTACACATTATATACATAGTATTTTATATTGATTTATTTGGTTCTTGCTAATACTTACATTTACAGATCTGACAGAAGCTTGTGTATCCCACGTTGTGTTTGGTAATTTATATTCTATCACAGTTTAGTCTGAATCTACACTGTTTAGTTAAATCCCTAAGCATCCTTTTAAGAAAATTAATTTATAGAAGCTTTAATGATGAGTTAAAGAAAGTACACTATCTAATCTTTGATTAAATTAGCTACCTAACTATGCCCAAGGCAAGAGTTTTTTTTAGGTAGGTGAAATCAATATACTGGCATTTGGTCAAGATTAACAATGAATGTTTTGATGCTTTCATTCTTTTTTTTTTCAAAGTATCTTAAATCACTCATAAAAAGGTAGCCAAAGATCTACTTTCATTTAATATGCATGTTCTCTAATCTTATTTATATTTAAAAATCTAGTTAAAACATGCCGTTGTGAGTTCCTATAATAAACTTCCTCCTTATACTGTGTTCAAATTACTTCCTTCTTTATTCTATGTGTGTTCATGTGTTCATATTATAAGAAGACACCTGTTTGCTCTATTCTAGGTTAATATTTATAAGGATAAAGCCTAAAATCATCAACGTTTTCAGTAGTTCTTTAGATACTTAATGTAAAAAAACAATAATTGTATAGAAACACTCTGAGCTTTTAGTTGTAAACTGGTGGAAGATAAAAGAAGTAATGATGGCAATTATGGAAATGAATGCAGAAATTAGCTTGCCACTATACTTGTTTCAGGAATAACTTTAAAGGAAAAAGGCAAACAAAGGAATTAGAGATGAGCTAGTTCAAAAACACAACATTGTCATTGACATAAATGACTTTCATTCATTTTATCATCACAGAGATAATACTTAACTTTATTTTTTAAAATTGTTACTGATTTATGTATTTGCCTTCTGTACTGTGCACTTTTTGAGTTAAAATTTAAGCTTCTCAAGAATTGCTAGGTTGAAACACAAAACATTTGAAAAGGTTAAACCTTTCATATATAATGAGAAAGTAAACATCCACTTAAGAATAACTAAATAAATGGTTAAAAAAAAACCAAAGACTTCTGCAAATGAAAAACCTGATAGTAAATAGAGCCTACTTTCCCTAGTATATTTTACTATAAGCTGTATTTTTTTCCAATATGTCATTGTCCATTTTCAAGCAAATAATTCTAATTTATGTAATGGCATGCACTCAGACCTCAAGAATTCTGAAAATAAACTATGCATGACATGCACAAGAAATAAAAGTGCTCTATAGTTCAGTGCGATGTGCCAGAGACCATGGGTGCAAATGTGAAATCTTTTCTGACAATAAATCTACAAAAATAAGTGTAACTGTTTCTCCATCCCTCTATCAATAGTTTCACCATCAACAATAAATATTTTAAATCAATCTTTAATATGACAATGCATTGCAGATTTTGGATCCTACGTGGAATAAAAAAACACAATTATTGTTCCTCCAAGAACCTTACAATTTGGAGAAAGTATATAAAGAAAAAAAATAACATAATGAGGTAGGTAAAATAAATATTCTAGGTATTAAGAGTGGAGAGTGATTATCAGTGGAAGACCCAAGGGATGAATTTACATAGAAGGTGGTTTGCAAAAGATAATGCTAACAACAGTTTGGTAAATATTAGTTATGTGCTAGACACTCCCTAAGTTCTTTATAGACATGTAATTTAACAGCATTATGGAATAGGTAGTATTGTTTTCCAAACTAACCAGATAGTAAAATAAGCATAAAATGGAACATAATTCAATTTGCTCAAAATTACATCACTATTAAAAGGGCAATGTAACTCTGGAGGGGAAATATGTTCCCAGGCCAGGGCAAACTACCTCTGAAGCCGAAATCAGTTAAAGGGAGAAATAAAGTAGGAGAAACCTGTTTATTGCACACAAGCAATAGTTCACTTCTGCTTGCCCATGTCTTTCACAACCCAGCTGCAAAAGGGACAACACCAACCTCTCTAGTCCAGATATGCCCTAACTCCCCCTTGAATTACCTATTGATATGGAGATGGACTACTTCTCTCCACCCCTTCGAAACACCTACTGATACTGAGATACACTAAGGCCAGGTGAGAGATTCTGGAAATACTGCAATTTTACCCACAGCCACAACCTGGATTTGTCTTACTCTAAAATCTAATCTGAATAAAAAGCAAGAAAAACAAGATCTTGATGCAATGGAGGAGAAAAAAAGGCAAATTATGTAAGGAAGTATAAATGCATACATACAAATCCCTAACACAAGGAACACTACTAACAAAATTTCTAACAAAATTTCTTCTAATACCATATTCTGATAACAAATGAAAAATTTGATTTTATTTACTGTAGAGATTGTATATAAAAAAAGATAAAGTTTTGCTACTGATTTCTAGAAACTGAGATTCTCTAGCAGCAATATTAATTTACACTTCTAATAATTTTTAATTATTGATAAAATTCTGAAATACTAAATATTCTGCTGGGCATTATGATAAGTAATTTTAAAACCCCTCAGGCCCAGGCTGCAATTTTGTGAACACAAAACAATAGCCCCAACAAGAAAATCAGAAAAAGCTCCAAAATCATATATTTTTTACAGTCATGATTTTCAGTTTCACCTGCAGCTGAACAGCTACTCATGAATAACATTTATTTGAACTTTGAATTTAGTATCTTTTGGAATAGTCTATTTGAAGAGTTTCAAATAGAAAAATAGTTTCCCAACTTTTTATTAAAAGTTTCTCCTTCTGTGAGAGACTTTAAACTAGCCAGTTTCTAGCTTTGCATATAAATTGGAAAATTATTTAGGTGAATTTAAAATTCCTTGCAAACTAATATTTGGAATTAATAAATAGTTTTTGAAAGTATATACATAACACTGTAACATAACATTTGTAATAATAAGCAAAGTACTCATTTTAATTTTAAAAGATATAACATTCTATCAGAGTTTTTTATAAATATATGATCAGAATCCTAAAAAAAAAAAAGAATCTGGGATTAACAGGAAAAAAATGTATTGGTTTATGTGACTATCTTAAGCAGAAAAAAATAGAATGTGTGTGATAGTAAAATATAAAACATTGGAAATTACATGAAATAAAATTTACATAGACATAAATTTGGTGATCATAAGAGTGGTAATAAAAGCATACATAGGTGCAAGGCGTGGCTCTGGTGTATTAGTAAACCAGCTTTCTGGAAAACAATCCAGGTTTGAACCATTTGCCAATTTCTGTGATGTAAGTGCTTCTACCAAGGTCAATTTCAAGGTATCAATATAGCATCACTGAACAAGGAATTGGGAAGAAATGCTAACAATCTGGTCTTATGATCCAGTGAGAACCAGTTCTAACACACCTCTGTTCTTGTTCTGTCCCCAATGACTATGACCATAATATGGTTCAGTGGAAATGAGTTGCCATGGCAATGTTTACTTAACTAGAATCATAGCATCCACATTTCAGTTCCATTCAAAACCATATGCAGCTCTAATCTCAAATTATGTTCTTCCCAATGACAGTGAAACAAAATACCCCTTTTCTAGGTCATGAGTGCCATATAAATGGTCAGATGATATGGAGCAAAGTACACAGTTTACGGAGTAAATTGTAGTTATCAAAGAAAATATTCCCTAGTGATATTATTATTTATTATTTTTTTAAATTTTGGTATCATTAATATACAATTACACCTGGTGATATTATTTTATAAGTAGAGAAGACAGGGTTTTGCAAGAATAACTGGAATGAAGGAATGCCTCCTTAGCAATACAAATCAATCTGCCACTTAAAATCTGTTTTTTGCACTGATATATGAGAAGAAAATTAATAATAAGATTTTGATATCAGAAAGGCATGTTCTAATGTATTCCAATATTCCAAGTAGAATTCAAGAGCAGTATTAAACACATAATAGAGTGTTAGAACATGGGTAAGTCAAGAAGAAAAATTTAAATCACAGAAGAATGCAGTCTTCAAATTATTCCCTAATGAGAAAGTAATATGAAAACTGTATTGAATATCATTTATTGTCTGTCTGTCTAATATGGTTGTTAACTATAAAGTTTACACCATTCTCATCTCATGATATGCCACTTCCAGGAAACACTACACAAAAACCAAGGAAAAAGAAATTCAACCTAACTACTTTAACCGACAATGTTGAATCAGAGTGGACAAAACTAGTCTTAGCAGCATTTCCCTTACAGACTTGTGCTAATACAGGAAGTGTCTTCATTTGGATTAGTAAATATATCTATGCCTACACATGAATCGTTTGCTTTCAAACTTAGGGTTTGTTAATTTTGGCTAGGAAAATGCATTAATTTGGTGATAGCAAGAGTTAAGAGTATGCTGGATAAACAGGGATGAGAATTTATAGTTTCCCAGGCAGAAAAACGTAGGGCATTCAAAACAGGAAAAGATGTGCGCCTATGAAAGTGACAGGATTCATCTGCTGTGGGCCCTTCGGAGAGACAGCTGAGAATGGTGGGAAACAAACTGAAGGTAAATAAGAAGACGTCATACAGACTTTTTGTTCTTCTCTCAAGGTTTGTACTTTATCTGGCAGGTCAATTATTTCAAAACTTTTGTTTAGAAAAGCAGTCTTTTTTTGGCTGATAGCATTATTCATTCACAATCTCTCACACCCTCCACACCTTGCCATGGTTTCACTATGGATTCCCTATGCTTCTTCACCATGTGACATTATAGACCAATGCCATTTGAGCACACAGCATACAAACAAACATTGAAATGTGCTTATATCGTTTGACCTGACCCGTCTCTGGAGCATCTGCATGCTTCAGGAGGAAAGCAGGTCGCCAACAGCTACTCATTCCCAAAAAAAACACAGAGGAAACCTGAAGAACCTACAGCCAAACCACCTCAACCAACCCAAAGGCCAGTGAACGAGAGAATATATGGTGGTTGTTTTAGACACTGACATTTGGAAGTTGTTATTTACACCGTATTGCTATAGTAATCATTGACTGATAATACTTGTTCTTCAGATACTATTTTAGCCAGGCCTAGTAATTAAAATATATGAAGCAGAATTGCTATAGTTGATTGGGAATGCGAAGCTCAAAGTAGCACGTGAGTTAGCTTCTTTTACCTATTTCTGGTGGCCTCAATTAGAAAAGAAATTCAGTAGTTAGCTCGGAATATAAAAGGATTTTAGGGAGGAGGACTACAATCAGTTTCCTGTGTGTGTATATATGTGTGCATATTTTAAAGTCAGCTCAGCAGCAGGAGGTTAAATAGAAGAGAATGAGACCAACAGGGAGAAAGGGAGAGATGCTGAAGACCTGAACGGAGTAGTGGAAGAAAGAAAAAGAAATGGATTTTAACTGACACGACTAGAAGATCAACTAGAAAAGTGTCTGAGGAATGGCCTTCCCACCCTGCAACAAAGATCTAATACTTCCACCTTACCGTGTGTCTGTTTTAAATCATTGTCAGGCAGAACAATGAAGTGACCAATTGAGCTTCTACTATGCTTCACGTAGTGACAGATGAGCACAAATATAACACATAATATATGAGGAAATTTGGATAAAATGACAAAAACTTAATAAGGCAATATTAATAAAACACATCATTTGGTTTTCCTCTTGTTAAAATTTCAATTAGAATAAAATACAGATGATGATAATTATTTTAAAATCATGACTTCTCTAAGTAAGGAGAAACTATCAACCTGATTGATGGAAATGAGAAATGACCAGAGAAATTTTTAAAAATAAGGAAATTATAGCTTTAATGTCAGTGTAGTAGAAAAGAACATGAGATCTGGCATTAACTAAAACAATAGCTAAGGATATCATATGCAGTTGTATAGACCCCTTGGTTTACATGGACTCTCAACAACTGCTGCATGAAGCAGTCAGGCTCCGCACGCATGTCAGTCTCTCAGGAACCACGTGTAAGTCAAGTGAGAATACTGAGCAGTGGCCGCCATATAGCAACAATGACAGGTCAAAGAGAAATTAGAGACAAGTGCTCCTGCTCAGGAAGATCTCAGCGGAGGCCAAAGGGTGTGATCATCTGGTTCCTTAATCTATCTTCTCATAAGAGCACCCTCAGATCTTGATGCTGAATCAGAGCACCAAGCATCACTTCAAGAAAGTGAGTGCTTAGCTGTGCATCACAGGGCAGGTCTGCTTTGATGCTCAGGGTTTGCAGACTGGTGAATTGGAAGCTTGAAGTTTCCACATTGAAGGAAACAACTTTGATATAAGCCTTGGGGCTGAAATATCAAAAAAGGACTTCTAAGAATCAATTGATGATAAAAGCCCTATCCTGTTTTAACTTACTTTTGTGTATGTGAAAAGAATGGTACCAATTATTCTGTTTGCTAAGCTGGTTGCTTGTTCCTGGAGGCAGGGTACCCATCCTTCATAGTAAAGGAATGCTAACCCACAGAGAAATGTCAAATTAAACCTTTAAAGTACGGGGAAAATATCAAGAACCTTAGAACCTTCAAAAAGATGTTTCTACTTAAGAAATATTGGATGGAATATAAAGTATAAATATTCAGCTGCTTTAATAAATGTGTAAATAATCAGGTTAAAGGTTTTCTCACATTAAATAGGATGAACTAGTGTAAATAGTTGGAAGCAATGTGAATATCTAAAATAAAGTTCACTTAAAATTCAGAACAAAGTGGAAGAAAAAGAGGTCCTGAGGAAATTTGAGATTAGGCAAAAAGTTTGTAGTTATTGGAAATTTAGATGTAAGGCATCCTCATTGGAGGAAAGACTGACAAGAAACTGAGTGACCATAGTATTGGAGCGATCAGAAAAAAATATAAATAGACTCTAAACATGTGAAAAGATGTTCAATTTCTTTTAGATTCTAGAAATTAAAATTAAAACTATGAGTATGAAGAGATACCATTTTTAGCCTACAAAATTGTCAAAGCACAGAAGACATTACAGTCTTTGCTGGGAAGCTACATTGTGGAAACAAAAATAATTTTCTATTAAAAAATTAAATTAAAATGATAAAACTAAGGAAGACTTTAGTGAACCAATGGTGATGATATGCCATGAATTTAGGAGAATGATTAGCTCAGCAATGCACCTAAAGTTTAAAAAATTACTGGAATATATAAAAGAGATCATTAAATTTAAATATGAAATAGCATCCAACTTCCCAAATATAAATAATGTGTTTTTGACTATGTTTACATGCCTTCAGCACAATGTACAGTGTATCATATAAATTTTTCATTTCAGCTGTCAATCATTTCTTAATTTCATACTTCACTCTAGGGAGTACATGTGGATGCTATGGATATAAAAACGAACCAAATATATATCTTGCCTTCAAGCAGCTCATAATCCAGTGAGTAGACAGAAATTGAGCAGTTTCAATAGAGAATGTTAAATGGTAGAATGAAACAAATGTTGCTATGAGAAAATTTGGGACAGATAACTTTTTACTTAGAATTGGGCTAAGTATTCTTAAGTTTACTTTCTAAGGTCAATTCTTTCTTTATTATCCAAGAAAAATATCTGATGGCTTGTCACTCCTCAGTTCTCCAACATTTCCTTCCCCATCTTTATTCTGACCTGATAACTGGACTTCAGCCTTCACTGAAAAATTCAATAGTTCAAAATAGTTGATCTACTGTCTGTCCCCATACACTCTACCTTTTTCCATATTGCTAGGGAGATTTGCCCATGCTCCTACTTATGGCCAAATCTTCCATTTTGCTAGTAGACCCTATCAGCTCCTGCATTCTCAAGACATTGTTCCAGAACTCCATTCACTTTATTTCCTGCATTATTATTTTTCTGGCTATGCTAACCACTACAATCAGGATAAACAGGAGCCCACCAAGACACTGAAACTGCTTTTGTCAAGATTGCAGTGACCTCTGCATAGCTAAGTTGAATGTTCAATTTTTGTTCTCACCTTGCTGACTATATGCAGTAATTAATACAGGGAGCACTTTTGTCTCCTTAAAACACTGTCTTCACTGGGCATTTGAAGCTCCTGACTCTCCTGGATTTCTTATATTACTGGTTGTTTATTTCCTCTCCTAGTTTCTCATTGTCTTGACCTCTTAATGTTAGAATACTAACAAAGCTTCTCCTTGATTCTCTTCTTTTTTTCTTTAGCATTTACTTCTTGGTTATCTTATTCCTCTTGACTTTCATGTAATTTGTATGCTATTTCCTAATACACACCTCCAATTCAAAACCTTCCCCTGAATACTTCAGTCACACATACACAGCTACATATATAACTGTGTATATATGACCTCTTAACTATGATCTCCAACTGAAATCTTATACATTACAAAACTAAAAGGGAGTTTCTGATAAAATCTTCCCAAAACATAAGTTTTATCTCCTACTACTTTCTCATATCAATCTGCCTTAGATTTCCAAGGGACAATAGTCATCTGATATTTCCAAACAGGTTTTCAAGTGCTTTGTGGATCCCTTAATTCACAAATTCTGCAAGAACAAACAATTTCTTTCCTAAAACCCAGGAAAACATGGCTAAGAGTTTAAGTAGGCCAATCAAATCCTCAATGAGAATGAACCATTGTCTATATAAAAATGTGTGGGAAAAATCAATGCCTCTTTGAATATGGCTGTGAAATAACTCTCTCAACTCTGAGGCATGTGCACAGGGTCTTGAGCTTCAGACCTGTGAGGCAACAATGAGTACAACTGTTTATGAGCTTTCAGGGCTATTCACAAATAACAGGAATTTAAATTCTCAAATGTCCACAAGCTCCTACAGTATTAATTAAATTCTGCATAAAATTTTAACATGGATTCTCAGCTATAATGTTATCCATGTGTGTTATAAACAATTAAATCTTTAATCCATCCCTGAACACTCCAATCCACAGAAACATCTATCTTTCTTAATCTCCAGAACAAGTAATACTTAACACATATATACAAGAGTTGGCAAGTACCTCAAAAGGTTGAGTCCAAATTCCATTATTAACTACATTCTCAGATGAAGATATGAATGTGGGAGATAATTACCAGAACAAGGTCACATACTTTCTTCATATTTAGTCTACTTTCATAATTTGACTGACCCTATTACACTATCAAAGTAAATAATTAAAATAGTTATAATACTAAAACAGACTACCAGTCACTTAATATTTAGATACTGAGATCAGAAAATGATCCAATAAATATCTTTTGATTAGTGAGTTATAAAAGCTACATTAGTACAGGGCAACATGGAGAGGTATAACTGTCCTCATAAAATCAGTATAGAAGGTCAAATGTTGAAGAATACATTTTTGTCAGAAGATATCCGTTAGTCTTACCGCAAGAAATTGAGAGTAACTATTCATACTATAATCTTGCCACTTAAAAAATCACTTAAATTTCCATAGAAAAATTTCAAAGTCAAAATAATTATTTAAGAACTTTATTCACTGAGATTATTCCACAAAAAAATTTTAAGAGCAAATTGGAAAAAAAATAATAATTTTCAAAATGTAATTAAAGCGAGATAGTTCTTGAAATAATAGGAGATCATTTAGAAAGATAATTTAATAATATCAAGCAGTAACAAGATGAATTCATCTGCGTATTTATTTCAATCCAGAAACCTATTAAAAGTAAAAATGAGGAAAAAAATACTAAAAAATCAATCCAAGCATTGTTGGCAAAGAACAAATACTAGTCAGGATAAAATTTTACATATAAATTCATTGTGCATAAAAATACACTATAGGACATGGATATAAATGGACTTTTTTTCTCTTAACAATCACAGGCAAGAGAAGAACTAATTGAAAACCAATAAATTAAGTACAGTGCAGTAGGCGGCCTCTAGCTAGCTCAGCCTATACATCAATAGGTCATTCTCAGTTAATTAAGAGAAGGCATAATCAGCTTAATTTATGTAGTTCACAGAAGTTAATGATTTTATAGTACAGTACCTGACGTTTGGCCTGTCCACATAACTTGTTTTATATGTTCAGTTTATTCTGTTCTTCCTCAGAATGGGCACTTTATTTCTGTGGCTCAACTTCAATGCTTGTCTCTCTGCAAAAAATGGGAAATTTAATAATTTAAGATATTAAATTATTAAATTTAATATTTAATTCAATAAGAAATTTATTGAATTAAATAAGAAAAAGAAGAAAAAGAAGATAAAAGGTCACTTCTCAAAGTTATTTTAGAAATGACCTGATATTTCAGTGAATTATTTTGCATTATATAAAAATAAACTATAGCAATGATCAGTTTTCTGAAATAAAAGAAGATTGGTGCAAGTGCATATAATATCACATATAGACATTAAAAGATGAGCCAATTAAGATACATTTAAGAGACTGTTCAGTCATAAAAGATAAGAATGAACTTAAAAGAAGAACTTCCTGATACATTTGTAAGTTGTACTGCATTTCAACACTAGATTTTGTACTTGCTAGTGGACCATCTTCTTTCTCAGGGAGAATTTCTTTCTACTGTCTCTGTAGCTCATCTTCTCTTTTCTGAGGCTGCAAGTTTACACACAAAGACAAACCACAATGTCAACCAATTGGACCTCACTTAAGGAACCTAGGAGATCGATTTGTAAAGCAAAGAATGAACAGGACCCTATTCCTGAAGTACGTTGCTCAAACTGCTCTTTCATTAAAAGATGCTCTTTCTTATTGATTTTGGCTTAAGTAATGAGAAAGCTTATCCAAAAATCTTTAGCATTTGGGCTCAAGTTAAGGAAATCAATACAGTCATTTCCCATTTGAACTGCATATGTGAGTTTTATGTAGGAGAGACAAGACAAAGCCAAATTCAGATAAATCAATAGCATTGTCGATAGTACATGAAACTGACAAATTGCATTTTTCAGCAATTAAAGTGAGCTGTAAACATGCAAAGATTAATCAATTACAATGTTTTGTCATTAACAGTTTTTAATTGATACAAAAGTTATGTGTGAATGTGACCCTCCAGGAATGAAGAGTAGAGAACCTATTTTAGCATCATGTGGAGCCATTTCACTAAGGTTATGAACACACAGATAACATTACATCTATCAAAGTCAATTAATACCTAAATTAGGCAGATTACATTTGAATATCAATTAAT
This sequence comes from Manis javanica, assembly GCF_040802235.1. Taxonomy (NCBI): domain Eukaryota; kingdom Metazoa; phylum Chordata; class Mammalia; order Pholidota; family Manidae; genus Manis; species Manis javanica. The sequence goes on along the minus strand of NC_133157.1, from coordinate 164,206,293 downwards.
CTGTATGAACTGGTGGAATATTTTATAAACACAGTAAGGGTACACATGCTACATCCATTCTTTAGTAATATGCTATTTCAAGCACCATTTTACATGTTTACATTTTCAAAGGGTTTATAACATACTTCTGTATCTATTAACTGAACAAAATAGCTTGAATTTAAATTCAAAATATAGCATTATTTCCAAGTTGGAGAAACAAAAGCCTATGTTAAAACATTAAATTTCTTCTATGGTTGTATTTCTTCAGAAATACAAAAAGTTCTTTAAAAAATATTTTCGGTTATACCTAAAGGATTCTAGCATTTATTCAAATGATTATTAAAAGTGTTTCATATCAGTGATAACCTGTAATAAAATACTGAGCCATTATGGGATGCCGTTACCCTGAAGTATTCAGGAACATTGCAGAATATAGTATAATTCATAGTACGCTAAGATAGACATATCATTAAAATGCAGATAAAACCTTTGTTTTTAATAAAAAATGATATAGCAAAAGTAAAAGGTTAATTGAAAAGCAAAATAAACTACCGAATATAGTAAGGCGCATTACCTAGATTAACAGAGATCAATGAAATCATTAAAACAATTAATAACTTAAAGCTCCATTCAGACTAAGATAAACTCTGTGGCTATTAGAATGCGGATACAAGGCTGCAGAGACATATCTATTCTGACTGGGTAATTTCCTCTCTGTTACAGTTCAGTAATATATGCAACTGGCATTATACAGCCACCCATTTCTTCTAGTGAGACAAGAGATCTTTCATGCTTTTTGCTATCTATGCTAAGTGAGTCATAAGAAACACTTTCTTTACAGAAGGGAACATACTTTCCACCAGTGTTCAGGATATAAAGTGGGCCATTAAAGTATCAAGAGTATTAATCAAAGTCTCATAATTGTTCAGCCTGCTCCCTGAATAGAAAATGTACAGAGTTCTATACATCCTCCTATTATAAACAAGGATGCATGTACAGCAAAGGCAGTCACAGATGTCTTCTCAGTGACTATGAGTACTAAGCCATCATGTACTTCTCTGCAAATCATATTTGGAGAAGAAACTGAAAATAAGCAAACTCATAACTTAAAACTTTAAACTCATAACTTTAAACACTTTCTTTTTGACCAATGCAATAAAAAAAAAAGAAAATAGGAAGTGAAACTCTAGAAAAAGAACAGAAATGTAAAGTAATGTGAAATAAAAAGTGGTGCTTGAGTTTTAACCCAATCCCAAAGCTTCAGCTTTGGTCTAAAGGAAGTTTATATCTTAGTCCTACAAAACAAAAACATAGATGACAGTTTAAACCTATTTCAAGGCTTCATTGCCACCACCCTCAAATGCCAAGACTCAATAAACACATACCATTTTGGTCTTTTATCATTCAGATTAAAACCAAACATATACTGGTGCTCCCTGTACCAATATAACCCTAAAATAATTAATCATTTTAAATAAAAGTCTTTATATTTAAATAAAGGAAAAATCTAACTTCATTAAAGAAAAACAATTTCATTCATTACTTTAATCTGTAGCTAATTAAATGCAAACTATTAGTAAATGTTTAAGAAAAAACATGCAAACAAACAAAAATTGAAATCCTAAGTTTTTGAAAGGGATTCTAATGATACTAAATAAGAAAAATCTACATAAACACCTAAGAAAGTAGATAAACAATTCCAAAAATCAAACTGAATGGAAAATAGTACACTATAAAAAAAAACATGTTCATTCTTAATCCTATAGCCCAAGGAAAAGGATTTCTCAGTTTAAAGATGTGCCATTATTAAAGTAGAAAATGTATATTAGATACAATTCTACAAAAACAACAGATACAAGTTTAATGAAGTTATACTAAAACTGAATTGCAGTAGGATTTGGAGGCAGTTAGATTTTAGTTTGACATTGCAGTTCTACCATTTGCTAGCTGTGGTGATTTGGGGCATATTTTAATTTTTCTCTGAGACTTTCCTTATCTGTAAAAAGTGGAAAAAATAACAGAACATTCTCATAGGGTTGTTGTAAAGATTAGATCAGATGATATATGTCATACTTGGCACAGTGCCTCACACACAGTAGGCCTGTGCTAAATATCTCTAGACTAAATGAATTAGTTTATTAAGTAATAAATATTAGTCCTATTATAATGAAGAACTTGAATAAAATACTGAAATTTAAAAATGTATTTATAATCAAGTCATTTGTAAGTAAATATAATTAAGAAAAATTTTTACTGTATCTGCAAAAAAGGGTTCTGGAGTAATTCTACAAACGAGGATTCAGATGGCTATGGAGTGATTCAATCACTCATTCACTCAACAAACTCATACTGAATACCATGTCATACCAGGCACAGGATTTTTAAATGACACACATTAGCTGAACCATTTTAGAATAACTGAAAACTATAAAGCAAGTGTTATAGTCAATGATAATATAATCTTTTGCCAAGCACCATTACCCTAAGAAGCAAAATCGGGTGATGCTATCTCTCATAGCATCTATTTTTGCCCTGGCTCAGAGGTCACCAGAAGCAGAATACAAGAAGAAACAAGCTAATTTTCACTTCCAACAGTAGGTACATGACCACAGAACAATCTGTAAAAAAATTTAGTATCCTCACCTACAGAATGCAGAAAGTAACACCTGCCTTACCCTTTTCTTGGAGTTTTAGGTGAAAATTTATGAGAATAATATATAAACTCTATAACCTAGAACTAACTACGCCAGTGGATGTTGTCGCTCTTACCATTTTCCACAGGAAACATAAGCAGCATTCCATATTTTTTATTTCCCCAGCTATACTGAGTTCTTTAGAAATTACGAAGAATATCAGGGCTATATGTCCTCTCCATGCTTTGTACTGTTGCTGGGCTTTCCATTCGCTTTCTGAACCTACTCTGGCTTCACATCTTAGCTCAGACAGGTCTTCTACAAAGCCTTCTTTTACCTTCTTCAACCCATTCAGTATTGTTTCTAGTTTCATTCTGTGTACTCCTAAGATCCCCTGTTATGTCTCTAGAGCACTTCCACCATTTGGTAATTGCCTTTTTATTTTTTCTCCTATATGACATCAGAAGTTCCTGGGGATAGGTGCCATACCTTATTTGATTTTTGTATACCTGACATAACAATTATTTCAGTAAATGCTGGTTGGATTAGCAAATGAATGAATATTATGTTTAGGAGCAATTTTTTTAGGACTTACTATATATATTACATACTCTACGAAGTACTTATATAAATTACCTCATTTTAGTCTCAGAAAGAACACTGAGGTAAGTATGATTGCTATTCCATTATTACAGATTTGGAAACATATGAGAGATTAGGTAACAGTCCAAATCACACAGATGGTAAATGGCGGATCTGCGATTCCAAGTTCTCTCAATAGTTGTATTGATTGCCTGGGTTCAGCTGGCTCCTCGTTTTTACAGGTTCAGAAGCTGTATTCTGTCAATCTTCCAAGAGAGATCAGGTCTTGGTTTACTGATGCAATATAACTAACCTTATAAGAGACCAAATCATATGACAGAATACTAATTTATTAATTTCTAATAGAGTATGCAAATGCTAAGTAGGCCCAAATCTTCTTTTCTGTGTTTTGTGATCTTACCTGTGAAGGGCACATAAGATATCAAATTTGTTTATTCTTTCAACAAATATTATTGGCCACCCATTATATAATAGATGTTAGAGCTAAAGTAATAAATTAGATGGAGAAAAAAAAGCCATGTTTTTATGGCATTTCTAGTCTAATTAATTCTTATTTGGCATTTACTACATGTCAAGCACTAAGCATTTTACATTTATTAATTCACATAACCTTCATAACAACTCAGTGAAGTTGTTACTTTATTACCCCAATGTTAAAGAGATGGACATTGAGATGAAGAGAGGTTAAGTAACCAGCACAATGTTAAAGCTTTTGAAAGTTCACTAGTGATTTGAACTAGGCTTTCTGTACAGCAAGCTTGCAGTCCAGGCAAGGGACAGCTGCGTGTCAGTGTATCAAGTCACTCAGCCTGATGGGAAGCCATGAACTTGGTACTGGCTGCTAGGAGCCCCTGGGCACTTCTCCTTTCCTCAGGCCATCTTGTTCCCTGAGCGATGGTGCAGATGCACTGGTACAGACCTCCTTTCCAGTCCTCCCGTATGTGCATCCATCACAAGCACCATTCCCTCATGTCTCATAGGTGTAATACAATTAAGTCAGCTACATTCCCTTCAGATGATCTATTGGTTGAAATTAAGAGACAGACCACTTTTACACATTTTCCAGGGTGAAAGATCTATTTATGCTTTTTTAAAAAAATTCAGTTCTTAATTTTTACTTTAAGGGTATAGAGGCTCCCAGTCTTTGACTACCGCTGTTACAAACAATGGAACCAGAAATAAGGTTTTTATATCGCTAAATCATTCTTGTTTCTGAAGATCAACTGCACATTGTTAGTAATGGTATCAGCAAGGACATAGAAATGATTTCTTTACTGACTTCTGTTGAGTAATATTTTAAATATAATCTATATTATATAATACTACATAGTTATTTATGTTTTATTATCTGTAATATGTTTAAATAGTATTTTACCAGGTGTATGCATGCTGCATTCTTTAATAAAATATTATAACACCGTCTTGTTTTCCAGCTCTCTCCGTAAGTATATTTCCTACATTGTAGCAGTGGCATCACATCTGAATTGAAAGGTTTAAATCTAAAATTTCAGTAGCATTTAAATTATGCTACAAACAAAAATTGATTAAAGATTTCTCCTTTGAAAAATTCTTTAAATATGTGCTTATATTTCTTCTCTCTTCTGGCTGCTCCCTATGACTCCTTTCTCTTCTTTTTTCTTAACATGTGTTAGTCCCATTCAATTTCCTTTCAGTACTCCACTAACACTTCCTCTCAATTCTAACTTAATCTCCTATCTTCTTTCCCATTAACCTTTAATATACACTCTTGCTATCTCCTCTTTACTTCCTATCTGGCCCATTCATCTCTCATTTCTCTCCTAATATAATAGATGTGAGAAAGGAAACTCAATACTCTATAAAACAAATACAGAAATTAAGGTCTCTAAGATTAGAAAACAGGATAATCCAATTGCACCACTTGAATACAAACATATTGACATATCATCTTTAGCTGTTTTTTAATCCTGCTTTTCTTAACCAATATTTTAAGGGGGAAAAAAGGCATACTAATTTTTAATCTCTCTCTACTCCATCAACTGCAATTTCTCTAAACTGTATTTGAAATAACCTGTTAAAATGATTAAATGTATCTGGTATTTATCTTTGAATCTAAGCTACCTAGCAGAGTGACTGCCACAGAGTAGGCTTTCCACAAGTGCTTGATGAACAGAACTGAAATAAGTAGGCTTACTGCTTGCTAGGAAAATTCAAGGAGAAACTGATGTTCCCCAATAGCTGCAGTGAGGACCACACGGTTGGATGATGGTGGTTAGCCAGTGATCACAACTTCTTCTCACTATCCACCCTCTCACTCTTCTCCCTGATTACCTTTTTCCTTCTCTCCTAGGCCACCTAGTCAAAGGGTCAAGCAGCTGTTTGAGGGTAGGGTTAAGGTTATACTTCAATGTTCAAAGACTCAAACAGCCTATGTTGTAATAAGTTGCTTGTTTTTGATCCCTAATAAATAGTGACCCAAATCCTAACACTGTACTAAAAGAAAAACCTAAATATAAAACTTCCTTTAATGATCTTGCTTTCCTTCTCTTCCTGTCTCCCTGTAACACTCAGATTTTAAGACAACATTGTCTGAATTGAGTCTTCTCATATTCTCAATACAAGTTGTACTAACAGAATGTCAGAAGTGTAAGTAACATTATATATCATGAAGACCAGTCATTTTCAAAATGACTTTCATAGGCTCTTTTCAGAGGGTTCAAGTCTTTCATGCCCTTCCCCACACTTTAACCAGAAATGATCTGACTTATTCTGTGCATTTGTCTTGATGTACATTTTTGTTTGGAGAAAGGAATCTGCTCTATCCATATGTTGACATCACTCAGCCTAACCCAATTCTATTATCTAAAAATGAAAAAATCAGAACTAGAAAAATTAGTAACTGACATGTTAAAAAATGAGCTGGTGCAGAACCAGGACTTGAACCACTACAATTACCATTAAAGGCTTTAATCTGCCAGTAATATTGTTCTCTGGTCTACTATATTTGAGAATGTAGAATTGTTGACAGAAGAATTACATGGTGCTACATAGCAAATGATAACTCTACTATTACTTTTTGCTGTATTCAAAGTGAATCTTATTCTGAAACTTAATTCAACCAATTCTGGAACTGACGTGTAGTGAAAAAGAAGAAGGATGTGTAAGACAACAATATGTTTAACAAATGCTAATAATATATTAATAAATGAACTAATTTCATAGTAGAGGATGGGAACCTGTATGTGGTACAGTGGCGGTCCATTCCATAGATGAATGCAAAGAGCCTGATAAAAGGCAGGAATAAGCACAAGTTGAGGCAGGCAGCTTAACTTTCAGAGTTGACTAAGGTCAAGTTTGAAATAGACTAGAGCATTCAAGTGGGAAATGCTTAGAGCAAAGAGACAGTTTCTGCCCTTGTCCACGGATAACATGAGAACTCTAGGTCAAAGATCTGTAGCATGGATAGGTTTGAGTCTTACAGAATATGTGGGCTTCTTGAATGTCTTACATCTTCAAAACCTATCTAACTGTCCTTATACTTAAGTCATTTCACCTGACTGTTCAAAAGAGGCTTTTTCTATTAGCCACTATGATGTCAATCATCATTCCTTTTGGATCTTCCATATGATAAAAAGATTTCATCCCCCAAGTTTAGCAATTCAATTACTTGCCAACACAGTCCTCAAATTTTGTAAAGTTTGATGATAAGTATGAGAATTTAATCAGTTATAAGAAACATTCTTTACTTATGTGTATATATGTGTTTTCCTATATTTGTTTGTTTTGGAGTTTGTTTTGTTTTGTTTTGCTTTCATTCCTCTCTCCAGGGAAATTTCCATTTTCTTCAGGAAGACCTTTGCACATTACTTTTATATAAAAAGTTCAAAATACAGTGTAAGAGTACTCATCTTACTTATAGTAAATTAATACTACCTAATATTCCACAAAACATTTTGGGATAAAGCAGTGTGAGCTGGAACATGTATTTTAGCTATATTGAAATGGATTACCATCAATCTTTTAATTAGGAATTTATCTAGTATGTTGTATATAAAAATTGTAGCAAACTCTAAGCAATTCTCATTACAGAATGAAGATTCAGTTATTCTTCAGTGTATGTATTTGTCACATTTATGCAGTTTAAAAATAGAAATATACCTTAGATATTGTTAAAGAGAGCTGCCTATACTAAACCCGATTCTGACACTTAGAAAGAAAATCAAGAGGAAGATATGAAGTCTTATTTTTGTAAAGGAAATGTTGATTACTCCAGTAATTGGGCAGAATAGATGAGCTGTGAGGAAGAGAAAATTCTAATGGTAGATTATCAGAATCTCTTTCAACTTCCAATTTTGCCACTTCTCTGTTTTTGAGATCTTTTACACATCCAGGAAAATATTTTCACGTCATCAAATTATTTCTTTCATATGCTCTTTTTTAAATAAAATGTACAACTTACACATGTATTTTTCTGTCCCATACTTTCTCACCTCTTTCTCTTAATAACTTAAACTTACAAAACAGATCAATGAAATATGCCTTTTGCAGAAAATCTCAAGTGAAACCAAAGAATGACAACCATCAATTACAAAATCATACTTATAACATGTGAAATTCCAATAACTTCCTTTTCTTACTTCTCTGTGCTCTTTGAAAGAGAGGAAGGGATTCCAGGAATATGAAGGCAGACATAATACTTGATTAGATGTAGAGTCCGAAGACGGACTTGTTTAGGATGATCCTCAAACGTCTGCCTTGAATAATTGGATGAATGTAATTTCTGTCATGAGTAATGACCAACGATTTCCATTCTGAAAAAGTCAAAGCTATAGAGCCACGGAACAGATCAGTGGTTGTTAGAGATTAAGGCTGGGGGAGAGGTTTAATGCGAAGGGCAGCTTGGCAGAACTTTTAGAAATGATGAAATTGTTCTGTAGATTGGTTGTGGTGATGTTTACATGTATCTATGCAATGATCAAAACTTATACAACTGTACATAAAAAACAGAGAATTTTACTATTGGTAAAATAAAAAGTAAATAAAAGTAATCAGTGTTTGATGATGAATTATTTTAAATGATATATCAAAAATTAGAAATATGTCTGAAAGAATACTGGGGGAAATAAGTGAAAATTAATAGGACACTAAGTCAGAATTAAGGCTAGAGCAAATAAGATTGCTACAGACTAGATAAGAACAAAGGAACAGTATTAAATTAGAAGTGAGAGAAAAGAAGTAAGGATGGCACTGCCTAGCACTTTTCCAGGTGTCCTGTGTTTGAAAATTACTCGTGCATTTCTACTTCTAAATCCCATCAAAAAGTCATTTTCCAGAGAGTTCTTAGTCTCAGATGCTTTTTTTCTACTTACCTGATAAGCAGAATTCTTATTGTTGAATATAGAAAGAAGTGAACAAGGTATATAACCTAAGGCAGACCACTCATACAAATCTGAGCTGTTAGTTTAATTTTATAGGTTATAGTTTAGGGAAAAGGAATAATATTGACCACATTCTGGTCCTCAGTTTTACTGAATGAATTAGCTTTGCTGAATTCAGTCTGACCTTCTCAGAGCATTTGGACTCATGACAATCAAGTCAAGAGGGAGATTATGGCAGTAAATCCCCTCTGCATACCACCAGCAGCAAGAGTTAGTCAGCTGCCCCACCTCTCCTCTGCAGAACACAGAGACTCTACCAGCAGGAGTCAGTGGAGTGCCCCAAATACTTATCCCACCAGTTACTGGTCCAAGATAAGTCCCCCAAATACTTATCCCCTCACTTTACTGCTCCAAGATACTCTGCTTCCCACGCACATTCTTCTTGCCCACCAGCAATCACAGCCTGCTACCACTGATGGGAATACCAGGACTTAGTGGAACATGCCCCTTCATATTCCTGTGAGCCCAGGATAAATCCCCATTTAGGTGTGGTTTCTGTCTCTTATGACCTCATCCTCTAATCCTACCCATCTCCTAAATTTTAACACTCTGGACCTCAGGGCTATTCATCAGCAAATAACTTTTACAATTTATACCATTCCTCAATGAAACTTCCTGTCTCCCACTTGTCTTAACTGAAACCCAGCTCTGTTATGACACTGCTTCTAAAAAGCTGTTCAAGTTATGTGTTCTTTCTCCACACCCTTTCTGGACCTAGACCTAGAAATGAGGTAGATATCTTCCAGACCTCTATCCCTACATTCTGTAGTCATCTACTGCTCCCCAGTAAATTCCTCTCTTTCTTTGAAAAGGTTATACCTGACTCACTGATACTTTCTCCAATCCCACGCCTGTCCTCCTTGGTGATTTCAAAGTTCCACATAGAAGTCAACGCCCTGATCTCTCAAATCCTGACATCGTTCATCCCGTGACCTTGTTTTCCATTCTACAACAGCTATTCAATTTCAAGTCATACCCTTGACCTTACATTTCCAATAACAGCGAACTCTCCATCTCAATTTAACACACTTTCCTCCCTACCACTTTTATCTTTCCAGCTTACTCTTTTTTGACACCCATCTCCGACAATCTTTGGACATCATCAGAACTTTTAATCCATTTATCCTACCAACTTTTCAGTGCTTATTATTACTCTCATGTCCTTTGTTCATCCAAGTTATCCCAGCTTAAATTTATGGTAAATAATTATAATAAACCTTTATCTTAATGCTTCCCACTTGCTTGACAAAAATTTCTGGTTAAATCTAACTTTTCATCAACCCCAACCTAGAGGAACCCTGAATCTAAACCCAGCTGGAAAAAAATACACAATATTGTTGATTAGTCTATTGTTGTGACAAAAACTTAAGTGGGTCGTTAAGGCTACTAATGAATATTATATTTATCTAATCTTTTCTCACCAACTGTCTTAAATAACTGTTTTCCTCACACTCCAAATGCCTATTCCTATTTCTTCACACCCAGCTATTGACTTGGCTTCCTACTTCAGGGGGAATATACAAGCAGTAAAAACAAACCTTCTATGAACTGTCTTCACTACATTTAACTCCCTGCCAGCATCTGTGTTGACAACACTTCATGTTCTCTACTGTTACTATGGATGCTCAATTTATGCACCAGTAATTGACTCCAGCAATTTTCTACTCTTGCTTTTGCATTTTCAGCTTTTCCTTTGCCATTGGATCATTCCATCAGGATGCAACAAGCTATTATTTCAGCCATATTTTTAAAAAATAAAATTGCCTAGATCCAATTCCTTCATCTTGCTCACTCTTTCATCTCCAGTTTTATAGCAAAATTCTTTGAAAGAATCTATTCATAATGGTCTTCTGTTTCCTCCTTCACATTTTCTTTTGGATCCACTAAATTCAGTTCCACCATTATCACTTTAAAGAAACCATTACCAACTTCAGCAGTGATCTTCACTTTGCTAAATCCAACAGTCATTCCACAGATTTCATTCTGTTTCATCAGTCAACAATATTTGATACAGTTAATCATTCTCTCCTCAAATTCTCTCTCTCTCTCTCTTTTTCACGTAACTTATAAAACATCACCCTCATGTAGAATTTTTCCTATAGTTTGGCCATGCCTTATCAAAGTCTTCTGCTGTATCTCATTTTGTTTTGTTTGGTTTTGTTTTATCTCTGACTTCTAAATGGTGAAATGCTCCTGGCCACTGGTCCTTGAACCAATTCTCTATTCAGTCATTACAGTGGTCGTGGTATCTATTTTATGGCCGGCATACCATATATCTATGCTGATAGTTCCCAAACATGTTTCTACTGGGGCTCCCACATGAATTATAGACACATATGCTCAAGAACCTTGGCACCTCTGCTTGTTATTTAATTGACACCTCAAAACATCCAAAACTCCTCTGATATTTCCCTAAAACTGTTCTTCCTTCAGTCTTAATAGTAACTTCATTCTTCCAGGTATTCAAGTTAATAATCATGTTGTCATTATGGACTCAACTTTTTTCCAACCCCATACATAGCTAGTCTGATAACAAATACTATGGTCTTTAATTCCAAAATATACTCAGAATTTTGTCATTTTTCTGCTTCATCATGTTACTTATTCAGTTGAAACCACTAGCATCTCCATCTGGATGATTTCCATCAGCTTTCTCCAGGTCTTCTGTTTCAGTATTATCATTCTTCATTCTTTTCTCAACATGTATCACTCCCCAGATCAAAACACTCTAACAGCCCTCTACCTCTGAATGAAAGACAAAGTTCTTACAGTGATTTTCAAGGCTCTAAATGATCTGGGGCCCTATTACCTCTCTGAATGTGTCAACTCTTTCTCCTTCCCCTTCCGCTATTCCTACTGCCCCAGTGCCACTGGCATCCTGGTTTTTTCTCAGATAGCCCAGAAATACTCCACATTTACACATGCTCTTTCCTCTACCTGGAGCCTTTCTCTCAGTTGTCCACAAATCTAGTTCCCCTACTTCCTGTAGGTCTTTATTTAAAAGTCATTTTCTCAGTGAGATATTCTTTGGCCACTCATTCTAAGATTTAAGCCAACCATCCTGTCTCACCACCATTCTCTGCTTTATTTCTCCATAGCACATATATATGATGTAGTTATATTATTTATGTCTATCCTTAGTAGTAGGGTTTAAGATTCATGAGAACAGATTTTTTTTATTGCTTTCATTTACTGCTGTATTACCGGGACCCAACACAGACATTTCCTGACACACAGTGGATACTTAACAAATAATTTGCTGAATTAATGAAAAAAATGTGTGAAGGAACTTTACATCTATGTCTATAAAATGAAGTACATAAGAATGACATTCCATTCTAATAGTTATTTTAAACAAAATTTCCCAAAAAATGACTCATTATTATTTACATCTTTGTTAAACAGTTACTATGTGGTAGGTAAGAAACTAAGAATTTAGAAAAGACAGAATCTACGGTTACATAAACATATGTGGGCTGCCATGAAGTAAAACCCCCAAATCTCAACAGCTTAACACATTAGAAGTGTATTTCTTACTCATCCAAATACAATGTGGGTCAGTGGAAGTTCTCCCATATCTCACGGTTCAAGAATCCAGGTCCCTTTTATTCTGATATGTCTCAGGTCCAGAGTGTTAAAATTTAGGTGATGGATAGGGTTAATGAGGTCAGAAGAGACAGAGACCACAGCTAAATGGGGATTTGAACTGGGCTTACAGAGATGTTAAGGGACATGATGCCATAATTCAAGGGAAGAGATAACAAAGTAAGTGGTTAGTTAAAAACTAATCATATTTTTTAAATTCCTAAACCCATATGTGTAGATACCACTGCCATTCACATTTCATAGGGCAAGTTCCCTAGTTACAATTTGCTCATTCATAAAATGATATGTAAACTTCAAATAATATTTGTTCAGGAAAGACTCTCTCTATAAAAATATAATTGCAAACTATACCAGGAATCATAAGGAAGTGAACTAAATTGAAAAGAGCATAATTACTGAAGTAAACAATGAGGAGTAAGACTTTCAAATGGAGCTCTAAGATGAAAGTAACACTGTGCCAAGAGAAAAGAAAGTTTAAAAATTATTGCAAGCAGAACTACCTTAATATTCTACTTTATTTGCTTCTGTGATAGCCAAGCTACATTTTAATGTTTCTGACAAGTAGTTTGAAACACTACGCATGACCAAAAGTGCAATAATCATATTTGCATGTTCCCCCAGGACTAACATATTAGCTGTTAATAGGTTATGAACATTGGTATTAAATATATGGCTGTTGCTTTATAACTATTAAAACACATTATTCTAGACCATTATACTCCATCTAGTATGCAGATAGATTCAAGTTTCTCTAATTCTTAGGAACTCTTCTAAAGATATTTTCTCAAAAATATGCATAAAATTTGCAATTGTTGGCAATAATACTTTAAAACTACTTGGATATTTTTATGAGGACAACAGATTAACTATTATGATAATACAAATAGCATTATGTGAAATTTAGCTACTACATAATAATTTCATTCCCTATAAAAACTGTTTGTTGTCAAATTGGCATATAAAGTCATTAGAGTATTCAAATCATATCCAATTGGTAAATTTTCCATTGTACTATTTGAAGCTAACTTTTCAGTAGACTCTGCTGTAATGAATGAGAACCTATCACAGATCGCATTTCATTGTCAGTCTCACTTCTAACATGATTCTGTGGCAAATCAAACTATTAGATTTATAGGAAGTGTTCTATGCAGTTGAAAAATGCAGAGAAAAATGTATAACCATTCATCTCATTTTATTTTAACTTGGTTTCTCACAAAGATTGAATATTTTTCAAGTATTAAAAAAAATCCTTGCCTTCTTGACTGCATTTTATCAATTAAAGTTTCTGATATAGTGAAAGTGGTGCAATTATTATCTACTGCACACATGTCCACAGAAGTGAGCTAACTTTTGCTTTACTCCCAGGAGGAAAACTTACTATAGAAACATTACCAGTTCTTGTTCCTTGCTCACCAATTTGTTTTATCAACAGGGTTAGACCTGAAATTAAAGTTAAGGGCTGGGTATCCATCACACTTCCACTTCTAAACACTGATATTAGATTGGCTTTAATCTTAATCATTTACAAATACTTTAAGCTAGCAGTTTATATGCATAACATCAATGTAGAGCTATATTATTATTATTGGTTACTAAACATGGATAAATCAAGGTGTTTCTTGTAGTGGGGACGGAGGGAGAATATGTTTTAGCCCTTTAAATTGTGTTTTCACTAGTCTTAGTGCCATAAAACATATTTTATATCTCTTAAATTTTTTTTTGTCTTACAGAGAACTTTCCTTCTTATTGGGGAATTTTTTCCCTACCTATGAAAATGTAGAGTGTACCATGTAAAACATAGGCTAGACAGCTTTTTAACCTAATTAGCTGGTGACATTCACGCTTTCCAAATATAATGTTTAAGTAGCTGGATTTCAGAGAGAATGTGAACACTCTACCATAGCTTTCTATTGACTAATCTATACTTTATTCTTCCAATTGATTGGCATGCATTTGCATTCTTTTGAAGAAAAAAATATATATATTCAGATAATAGATATTCTTTCAGTAAATTGTGTGCTTAAAATGAAAAAAAAAATATTCTATGCTTTGGTGGCTCAAGATTGAACCTGCCTCTGTTTCTTCCAATGATATCATATAGTGATTCCCCAAACTAGATTTAAAACCTAAAAATATTATAACCATGGATTCATACAATGTATCTTCTATTGCCATCTCTTCCTCCACAATAAATTAGTAACAAAATTTTCTTGCTTTTCCTTTAAACATATCTGTTTGATCTACCCCTTCTGCTTATTTTCTACTTTAGGTACCAGTAGCTCCTTCCTTGGAACATTCTATAACATGCAAAATGGACCTCTGATACTTTAGGTGTGATAATCTTCCTAAACATCAGTTAAATCCTGTTCAAAAGCCTTTAATGATTCCTCATTGCCTTAATTTCTGAAAGTAGGCAGGCTCGTCCATTTTTTAGATTGGCCTACTTTCAAAACTCTCATGAACCTCTGGAGGGCCAAGGGAACTTATAGAGAGTCCTTAAAGAAAGGGAGATGTTAGTCTCAGCTCCAAACTTTAGACTAAAAAATAAAGGAAAGAAAACTTTCATTTTTTGGGTCACATAATTAACTTGCCTGGGTAGAAAGTAGGTGGAATTCAAAGAATTTTTTTTTTCTAGAAGCAAAAATCCAATGTTTGACTTCATGACTCATGTGTTGCTCATTTAGGGAAAGGAAAACAGCAGCCAAGTCTTTAAATTCTCTTCTGAATCTTACGTTCTATAATACAGTAATTCTATCAGTATTATATTCTTGTATTTTAATTAGTTAGACATTAAAATTCTGTATTTCAAGCGATACCTAGGTTGTAGAAAAACTAACATAGAATTATCCTAAATTGACCATTCTCAGGAAGTTTGCAATCTTTTCTAATTTTATATATGTATATATGCAACAAGGCAGAAAAACTTCAAGAAAAAGAGCATCAAGTCCTAGATTTTGTGGAAGACTACCCTCAGAGTGTGACTGAGTGACCATTGATAGAAAGATGCAGAAGGCCTACAGGAAGAAATTAAGCCTAACTTGGTCCTGAAAGTATACAGGGGCTAGACAGCTTTTTAACCTAATTAGCTGGTGACATTAACTCTTTCCAAACATAATATTTAAGTAGCTGGATTTCAGAGAGAATGTGAACACTCTACCATAGCTTTCTATTGACTAATCTATACTTTATTCTTCCAACTGAAGGAAAATGGACTGGGGCTATAGCAGTCAGATGGGATAGCAGAAGGAAAGTTATAAGGTGGTAATGATCTTTAGAAGACCAGACTGATTAGAGAGGAGTAGTCACGATTCAGTCTAGTAGGTAATAAATTTCAGTGGGAAGCTGGATCTAAGACTGATAAGAATAAAAAGAATTATATGAAGAGATGGATGCTAGAAGTAGAGTAGGAAAGTTCACTCAGAGAAGACTTTCAAAGAAAAATCGAGGACTTAGAAGCACATTGGTGGTGGCAAGAGTTGTATTAAAGTTGAGATATTATAAATGAAATTCTTAAAAGCAGGAGAGTTATTCACATTTGTTTAATAGAGGTGGATGAACTGTGTGGTGTTTCAACATCTTTTCCAAGCCTACAGTTCTTTCAGCACATGCATGTAGTTAATTAATGTTTTGTACAACCTACTCTTGCCAATGTTTGTCTTAGACTTTGAACCTAAAATAGAATAAGACTTACAGTATTTAACATGTTGTACCTGAAAAATGAGTACACAGGATATGTTCATGTGAATATGTGCAAATTGTGAAACATGATGAAAATTTGGAATAATTCAGGAAATGTTCACATATTTAAAGAGTATATATACATTTCTACATCTTAGTAAAGCTTACCAGATCCAATTTCCCTGTATCAATATTTTGCTACTAGAATTAAAATGCAAGTTAGGAAGTAGCGAAGTGATGATGTTCTAGAAAACCAATCTAAACAATCTGTGAGTTAGGACCTGGGTTCTGGGTGAACGACCAAGCATGAGGATAACATAAGTGGTATGTGAGTCAAATAATTTTACCTGTGAAGTTACCGGAAAGGTAATTAATGGTTTGACCTTGTTTTATATACCATTATAATTTCATGACAACAAATTAATCAAACGTTCTGTGAAAGAACAAAGTAAGAAAATGACAATTAGAATTGTAGGAGTACTACTACAATATTTGGAAATTACTACTAGTTTGTCTGTGCTTCCAATTTCATTTCAAAGTTATCCAACAGAGATAAAGATCAAAGAACACTCTCCACCTCTCAAAATCACAACAAATCTTATAGTTGATCTTCAGATAAGTATACATTTATTTACACTTTGTGTCTTATAGAAGTAAACTGTGCAGACACTGTGAATATGTAATACGTCTCTCATTAGGATACAAACATGATTTTACATATAATAACTATACTAATTTTAATTAGATGTTTTAAAATTAGATAGTGTTCATCAATGTAACACAAATTGCATATTAAGTGGGAAGTGTAATTACAAAATTTAATCAGTCTAATAACAGCATATTTCATACCAAAAAAGCTACACATATGCTTATGTAACAAAGCCTGTATTAAAATACCCCTCTTCCATATAACCAGCAAATATTCTATTGAAAACTTTAAGCAATAAACAAAACTCTTTGAAATCAGGTACTTTGTATCTGTCTTTACTAGTTTCATTCCTTAGACATGTGTACAATGGCAACTGTTTGCCAGCACTATTAAAAAATAAAATATGACTTTTTTTTATTGTGCCTGTCCAATCTCTAATTTCTCCTCTTCTGGTCATAGCAGCCCAAATGTCCTTAGGAAACATCTCTCTCCTGTTCTTGATCATTTATTTTTGATAACTTTGTTTCCTCAAACTCTCTCTTTAAATTATAGTTATTAATCTATGTTATTTCTTTATTCATGTAATTTTTTGGAAATACCTGAATTTGGAAATAAAGGGAAACAACTATGTCAGTGTTTTTTAATAATCAAAGAGATTCAAATATTCTAATAATCTAATTTTAACTATGAAAGAGATCATTCTGACCTGGTCATATAGAGAATAAAACAGACCTGGTATATTCACTGGAGAAAAAAAAACAAAGGAAAAGGTAACATGGATGTTGCCTGTTTAGCTGAATGGAAAGAAATTTAATTCATTAATTCTCATTAAACTCAAGAGAATTTTAAGTGTTTGCAATAATGTTTGGAATAAAAGAAAATGGAAGATTTGGTGAAGTGGAGAAAAATATGTCAAATAGTTGCCATTGAAGCTACAAGTAGTTGTCTTCAAGCCTTTCATTCTCTTTGAGAAACATTTTGAAAAGACCAAATTACTCAAAATCATTCTATCCACCTTAGAAATGGTCAAGTAGAAGTCAATTTGCCCAGGTCATGTAAGAATCTAAAGGAAGTGTGGAAGCTGTTTTTGGGCACAGGAATCAGGGAGAAAGCTAAAATAGACCAGCTATAATACAAGCCACACAAATCAGAGGGATAACAGCATCAGAAAACTTTGAAAAGCTGTTAAGGCTTCTTGACTTTAGTTTTGTGTGTGTGTGTGTGTGTGTGTGTGTGTGTGTGTGTGTGTGTGTGTGTGCATGTGTGTGTGTGTGTGTGTAAGAGAGAGATATCTGACCTCTACTTTACTCTATATACCTTTCTTGAGGTCTTAGTAAATACAGCAGTCTTTCACATGCTGGAGGGATCAAAGATAACAGATACAGATATTCTATTCTAGAAGAGCCTAAAATTGAAAAAGTTGGAAAGAGACTTCCATTCTATATATTCATTTATTCATTAATTAATTACCTAGTTGTTCAATATTCTGAAATGAAGAAAGACCCATTGTAATTTCCTACCATAAGATAATTCCATTAATAGGAGTTATCCACTGGTAAAAATATACATAAGAGAACATTTTAGAGTTAAGGAACTGTTTCAGTGGTGATAGCAGACAGAACCAAGAATTCTGTCCAGTGAGAGGAGTAGGATCAATTATGGTGTCCATTTTGAGTGTCAGTTATGAAGGAATGGGGATGCTCAAGGAGCAGAAATTTTAAACTTCATGAGAATATAACAATTGTCAGCTATCTTAACACTGCAGTAAGTATAGAAATATAGGTGAGCCTATTTAGGGGTAAAGGAAAAAATAATTCCATTGCAAGTTTCAAATCTACAATTGTCACAGAATTATTAGTTTACTATTAGAGAAGACTTTTTTAAATAGACTTCTAGATAGATCAACATGTATTTATTTACATGTCTTCCAAAAAACACAATGAAAGGGAAAAGAAATAGATACAAATGGATTAAAGAAGACAAGTTCCTAACACAATACAAAGGGTTAGATTAAATAGCATTTACTGAAGGGACGACTTACACCTATGTGGGAAATGTTGAGGGGATCATAAGGGATACTGGGTACCCAGGGACAAGTGACAGTGTAACATCATTACTAGTCATAGACCTGAAGGGTAAGAGGAACAAATGCTGTTTCAGAAGCTTGGAAAAAACTGAAGATGAAAAGAGGAGCCTCTGGAGAGCAGCTGTGACTGGTGTGGAATGCAGTCACTGCAGGAATTGCAACCAGACATGGAGCAAGTACGAAATAACTATCCCAACTTTCTCACGGCCTGTCCATTCCTCATGCCAGCACTGCCCATTTGCCAGACATCAATGAAAGCCAGAATGCAAGGGTTTCTGCATGACGCAATTGATAGTTCGCCTTCTGTGTTGTAGAGAAAGGTGAGAATGAAGGACAGTTGATCTAGGAATGGAGAGAATGACAGAGATTAACCAGCACACAAAGAATAAGATTTCAGCTTCAGATTTCCTTGATCTGCTTTGGTTTAATTTTGATCTGTCCACTTGGCTATGCTGAACTACATTTTCCAGAATTCCCACTCATGTATGTTTCCAGTTAGGGTGGGCCATAGAAGAGACTCCTGTAGGAGATATGCAGAGCAGAAGGTAGGCAGCAGCCATTTGCAGCTTAAACACTTTGTTGCTTATCTACCAGCTCATCTTACAGCATGAGGCAATGGCCAGTCCCATAACTGGGACATATTCCTTGGATTCTCCTTCAGGTTTTCTGATTCCTGAACCAGTTGTATGTATTTAGCTCCATGAAAAAGTGTCCTGACTTCTGTGAGACACACACATTACTAAGATTGGGGGTAAAAAGATCTGATCTGTCTACCAGAGCCCAAGCTCATGCTGGTGGCGTCCAACCTGTTCTTGCTTTTCCTTGCTTTGCAGCTATCTTTGCTTCCTTGTTGCCTTAACTGTGGATGTTAAGTTCCACTATCAGATGCAAAGACAAGAACCTTGCAGACACTGCTTAGCAATTCCCACAATTGTATAAGGTCAAATTTCTGCACCAAATCTGTTAGAACATACAATCTACATATCTCCCTGTTTTCTACTTCTCTGATTGAACTCTGATTGATACATCTACTGTGAGTCTCCAGTAAAGTGAGAAGATAATAAAAATGTGAGCCAAACACATTGTAAGAATCTTAAAAAGATTCATGAATTAGAGGTACCAGGTAGAGGTACTGGTTTGGTTAAAAATAGGAAAATTGTTTGAAAAACTTCAAGACTCTGTAGCAATGCAAAAACTCATTCCTCAAACATCAGAAGGGAGAAAGGGTACTAACTGGAAAGACTAAATGAGAAGTTCTGGATTGGGGAGTACATAATGGGAACATTGGGGAGTACATAATGGGAACATTATGTAAAATAATGCATAAAGAAGAGTGAACAAAACTCTCCCAAGTCCTATTTTGATGCACTCCGGAAATGTTCACTGCCAAGGGTTTTAACTGGCTTCCCAGCTGCTAACTCGGACAGAAATTTAAGCCTGCTCTTTGAGTGAAGTGATCTATTTGATCAAAAGTGCACCTACTTACATTTGGTGACCCCAAAGAAAGAGCTGGCACTTAGCTTTTAAGTACCTCACTTTAAACATGAATGGATACTCAATGATCAGTAGGCTCTGAAGAAATCCTCCCCTATGACAGAGATATTTTAATTAGGATAAAGGTTTATCTTAATTAAAAATTAGCAGCAGTTTACACAAGAGGGAAGTGATTTCTCTCTCACATAAAAGTCTGAACTGATATGATGACTTGCTCAAAAAAGCTGGCAAGGTCCAAGGCTCCTTACCTCTAGTATTCTGCTCTCCATTGTGTGTTGTCATGACCTGATATACATATGTTTTTCTTTGTCATCTGTACCCCAGCCAGTAGAAAGCAGGGGAAAAAGCAACGTCATGGATTTTCTCTTAAGGGCATGTACACATGTAGGTCTGTCATATGGCCAAACATTACTCCAAGAGAGGTTGGTAAATTAACTCTATTCTAGTGGTTATGTGCCCTGTTAAATGATGTAAAAGTAAAAGGGAAATGGAAAAGGTATATTGGAGAGACAACTGGAAGTCTGCCAGTTTTCTCTTTGGGAAAAAGAGAAAGAGGTTTCTACTATCTGTGGAAACCCCTTTCTCAAGAGAGTCCACTTCTAAACGGAATCCTATTGATGCACTCAGAGCAAAGCCCAGTATGCCTGTGTGGTAATACAGTCCTCTCTTTTAGATCTCGATATGGCTTCTGAAGAGCCAATGGTCCATAAATAAATACAAGTCGCCATTCTACATGCTCATTTTACAGATAAAGTTGAAATAAGATCACAGAAATTAAATCTCTCTTTTGGGAAATGGAAGAATAGGGTGTCCACAGCATTCTCAAATCCTGCTAACAGGCATCACAAAAATACCGTTCCTCTTCAGTGGGGAGAGCTCCCTCATCTGTCAAGCAGCGACCGGACCGTAGCCGGCACCGCAGTACGCCTCTCTAAGAGAACGCACTGCTTTGATAGCGCCCTTGCAGTCTGTGGAATTCAGGTGACAGGAGGTTATTTTAGAAGTGATCTAATCATAGCTTCTAAAAATCAAGCTTCTGGTTTCTCTGACAATCTAATTGCCTCAGAAATTTAGTGGGAATTCAGTCACTTCGCTTCTAATCAATTCTATACTGGAATAAAGACAGACCATATTCTTTCAAGACATAGTTTATAAGCCTAGTAACTCAGATCTTTTTGGCCTTTGAGTTCTACCCATCACCTTGTCTTGTGAAACAATAGGTTTGAATGAGAAGACAGCTCCACTCATATAATATTTGAGCTATAGTGGCACCTGTTACTGGCTGAGCAGTATACTTTCTTCAGTATCAGTTGGCTGTTCTGTTGTTTTATTTTGTTTTGTTTTAACACTTGAGATCCCAAACTATCCAACTCTTGGCCAACTTATTCTGTAAGCTGCACAGAGAGACAACTTTACAAATATATTCACCTTTTCTGTATAGAAATATTAAGACAACACTCACGGCATGATCAATATTTCCTAGTTCGCATATAGCTCAGTGTCTATCTGCCTTCCAATATATCACAAGGAATAGCTGCAGTATGTATTATTCCTTGGTATAACAAGTATGCCAGCTTTCTAGCCTCTAACATTTTTGTTCTCATTGTTCCACTATTTCCAATTAATCAAAGCCATAAATTTTTATTGTATCCCATGAATTACCCCTCTTCTTATTTCATAAATATAAAGGGAAATACCAAAAGAAAGAGCTAAAGAGTTTAAAGTTCTTTTCGTAAGTATACTCAAGAATAGAAAAATATACTTGACAACCTTTAATTTCAAATAGAATACCATATAAAATACTACACTTCTGCACATTAGCCCAAATTAATGGGAGCCAACCTGGCCCCCAAGGTCAAATTTAAATGTATCCCAAATATAAATTTTGCTCAAACATATAAGGCTAAGTTTAGACATAATGTAAGATGATAGCACTGTCTAGGACAATGGTTCTCAACTGGGGCCAATGTTACCACCGACCCCGTTCCCAGGGTCACATGACAATGTCATAGACATTTTTGTTGTTCAGACTAGGAATGAGGAGATGCTTCTGGCATCTAGTGAGACTCTAATGAGAGTAAGGGACATCCCACAGTGAGCAGTAAAGTCCCCTCCCTGCTGTACCAGAACAAAGTGTTATCCAGTCGATAATGCTGAGATTGAGAAACCCTGGTCTATGCCTCTGGAGAGAGAAGATTAAACCTACGGATAAGAGCTATAAAATCCTAGCCATGGTACCTTTTCTCTCCACCAAATGAATACTGACATCTTAGGATAGCAGAGAGCACCAATAGATGTAATTCTGGCAATAGAGTTGTTAGCATGGGGGTAGAAAGAAGTAAAGATCCCGCAGTAGTGTTTGGAGGGATTCATATTGCTGGCTGCTTGAAAGCCTTGTGGACATGACAGTTGATACTCTCCTGGAATCTGCCAGCTTCCCTCAACATCACTGTATTAATTGCATTGACTAGGTGAGGGGCACTGAATTAGCATAAAACAACATCAGTTCACTGCAGGAAAATAAGTCACTTCAAGTATATGCTGCACTGATACAGTAGGTCAGTAACTTACTGGAGACTGATTACTAAAGTAATAAAGAGGAAGAAAAACAATTATTTTGATGGATAGATGAACTCCAGAGTGTATATACTAATTTGGTTATTTAATTTTCATTACACTTATGAAAAAGTAGAATTTAATACTAAGCATATTTCTTTGGGGAGTTTCATTTTTAATTAGATATGACTTGAGCTCTCTCTTTTCCCACTGCTGAAAAAATGTACAAACTCAGTATGTGCGTGCATCACCTACAAGTAGGTTCCTGCAATTGTAAATAATTTCCATTTCTTCACACATAGACCCAGATGGGTCGTCAGCAAAACACAATTAAATAAGACAAAACAAAAGCTGTAAGAAATTATTGCAAGTGAATTTATCTGTTAAATTAATCATTTCCCCTGCTAACTTCTAGAGTTTGGTTTCAATTTTGTTTACATACTTTTAAATCTTCTTTCACATGAAAAGTGACCTTCACTTAAAGTTAGATTTTTAAGAAATAACATACAGGTGGTAATCCTAGATGTATTCTATTGCTCCTAAAGTACTTATTCAGTCATGAAGGGGTCTTCTAAAGGTGTAATTTGTTTAATATAATCTTGTTGTGGCCAACTAATGTTCTCTCACTAAAATGATAGTAAGCATTTTTAAAATTCACTATAGTTTCCCAGACTTTAAAAAGAAGGCTAAAAAACAAGTAAATAAAATGAAAATGGAAAAGAAATAGAGTGTTATCAGCAAATCTCAAAAATATAATTTAATTATCAAAGGAAGTTGCAGGTTTTACAAATCAGATGTCATTTATATAATTTTATACAATTTACTAAAGCAAAGCAATACTGCATGTGTCCTTGGTTATACACACACACACACACACACACACACACACAAATGTGTTTAGAGAATTGGAAAGATACAAACCAAATTAATGATCAAGGGTGCGTAAACAGGGAAGGAAGGACCAGGGAGGGAGATAAGCTGGGCCTATGACTGGAACATTATCTTTAGTGTTTTAGTGCTGCAGTTTTTTATTTCATTTGTTAAAGCAATATTTGAGCATACTGTGATGAAATATTAACAATATCTAATTCTGCAGAAGTATGCAAAGACGTTTGTTGTATTGTCTTTTGAATTTACTGTTTTTTAAATTTTCTCAAAATAAAAATTTTGATTAATAATGAAATAGGGGCAGGGTATCTGATATACAGATGTAAATATTTACGTACCAAACAAAAAAGGATCACAGCATATATGAGCATCCACAAGTAATAGGGCTTGAGTAGATATCTTGGGGAGAAGATTATGAGACGTGGCTAAGAAAAAGAGATGATGAGTTTGTGTTAAGAATTTCAAATGTATCCCAAGAATGCTAGTAAGCTACTGGAAGCTAATTCCAGTGTGTATTGGAAATACTGGCCTAATATAAATAAAGACACATTTTCAATAAACTTTTCCATGAAGTCTTCACTGGAAAGAATACGCATATCTCTGAATAAGAAATATACATTTAATAATATGCCAGAATACATTTACCTGAAATAAAGCAAAATTTGATTCTGTCCCAAGGAGCAGACCAAGTCCAGGAAATATTGATACACAATGATTCCACCAAAGTATACCCTCTGGAAGTCATTGATATGCAAAAATATAGAGTCATGTAGGTGCCCAGACGGTAAGAGGAAGTCACACAAGAGAGAGAAAGATGAATTGGGTGCCAGATGTCTTCACAGCAACATTCAGGGAGTGCAACAAAGTAGAAGAACAACGTTTACAAAATCTGACACCACCATACTTCTGAGGGGAAGTGTGAACAAAGAATTTTATGCCTTATTGGGTTGTCCTTCACGTCCAAAGTCAGTGGATAGTCTCATACAGAAAATACTATAGGGTCCAGTGAACAGAGCACATGAATCAAAAAAAAAAGCTAGTGTGTCATAAATATTTTTGCAACAAAAAAATAAATAAATAATCTCAAAACTCTAAAGTTGATAAATCATACTAGAAAAAGCCTATATGGTAAACTAGGAGTCCAATTAGAGATCTAAGTCTAAATAATTATGGGTATATGGCTACACAACAAACTTATCTTATAAAACTTGACCTTATAAAACATTAGTTAAAACTTCTTTCAAAGAAAGATTTTTTTTATTTGTTGACTTCCTGCTATTAAAAAACTAGGAAAATTGGTACGAGTATACTTCCTTTCTCCTCCCTTTGCTTTCTTTATTCTACCTTTTAATTACCTCATCTTACATTTATTGAGCACACATGCACACACACTTCCAAAAACAGACCATTATTTTTAGAGGTAATATAGAACATACCACATTAAGGAAGAGAGATACAGTTCTACATACATCATCATCCACTCAGATTCCCTGCCCACGTCGTAGGTAGTGCTTAACATTATTTTGAAGAGTGGTTTCAGTGTCTCCTTTTGGTAGAACACTTGCTGGTATATGAATAATATGGCCCATAAAAATTGTGCCAAATAATAGAATCATTTGTCTCAATGGTTTTCTATAATTACAGAGATGAGAAATTAGGCAGACTGAGTAAATACAATATTCCTTCTTAACTTTGTACTAAATCACCCTCCATTCACTGATCTTTATAATGTGTAGAGAGACATTTATTTTTCTCCTTTCTACAACAGAATCAAAGTACAGCTTTGTTCTTCCAACTACACATACAATGGTCTTTAATACTTTTGTGATAACTTATTTAAAAGTATTAATTTTCTACATGCACTGCCCCACAGGCTATGAAAGGTTATTTCCCTAGACTCTGTTCTGTAAACAACCCAGAAATTTGATGAAACTCATTAACCATTTGTATTCCTTCTACTAGTTCACAGGTAACAAATTACAATTAGAGTTTCAAATTAGCATAGAAAATATGTAAGTTTAATTAACCTTGTTGCATTGTGAGTAAAATGTCATGTCTTCAAAGAAAATTAGAAAGAAATCCTTTCAAAACAAAAATTAAGAAACATAAATGCTGTGTAATTCATAGACCTCTGTAACCTCAAAATGAATATTAGAGATTTCCTAATATAGACTAAAAATTAAATTTTATTTAATAAAATCAAGTTATTTTATTTCATAAAAATAACTTTTTCATATAAGAGATTTTGACTGTGATATATTTTCTCTAATGTCACTCAGTTATTCAGCACATCTACTTATGTGACAAAATATGTTACTTAATATCTATTTCCTTTTTGGCAAAACACAGTAAGTTGTTATCAAATTGATAGCAATTAATGATGTTAATTTTGTTATTTATTTATAAATAATTTTTTTATTATTATGCTAGTTTCCTCTCTTCAATCAGACATTCTTTTTATTTGTACCCTCAAGTAGACATCTTTAGGAAGGAATTATCTGAATAACACCAAAAAAATTTTCCCCTTAAGATGGAAAATATATGTGACAAATTAACCACCTAAGAAAGCCAAATATTCTCAGTCAGTATGCAGCACCCACATAAATTATTTTGTTGTCTCAAATAATAAATCAAGTGAAGTTTTTAAGAAGAATAGTCATCTTGCATATATAATTCATGGTATAATCAACATTCTTGCTAACCACATGTATCCCTTTAAAAACAAAAATTCTGTTGATTTTTCAACATATATTCAAATCAATACAATGACAGCAGATTATATATATATATGTATATATATATATATATATATATACACATATATATATATATTGACTTTTCTATGAAAATTTAACTCCCAGTATGTTGCAAATACAGACTCAACTATTGGCATATCAGCAATTTCTACCTATTTTACATGAAGAGTATCATTTTGCGATCCAAACATTTAATTGTTGAATCCTTCTTCACACCTGCTCCATTCTACCCACAAAATATATACACATACAACTATGCATGGACATCCCTTGCCAACATCTTATGGGAGGACAATCTATTCCCAGGATTGTGTATGTAATAAAGGAGGGCAGCGTATAGAAAATATGAAATTTCCTAATTCCTCCTGCACAGGGATGCTTCATGATTTCATTCAAACTGAATTTTCTAGGCTCAGCCCCTTAGTTCTTGGTCTTTATCAGTTGTTCCATGACTGAAAGTTCATGGATCAATAAGTTACTAAAATAAACTTAGAGCCTGACATAGTCAATATTTAATTCTGTCATGTAAGAACATTTTTAAAACCATCATTTCATTAAAGATAGGACATTTTAACTCCAAAAATGTAGGAAGGACATAATTTCAGAGTAAAATTAGGAACAGTTTATAAATTTACACCAGTATGGTACATAGTATGACAGTTTTACTCATTCTACATCAAGCTCTTCAGTAGTCATCACAGGTGAAATTTATCCATGTATGTTACTAGGATTCATTGTTTTATTTCACACAGCATTTACTCCATATTGCCTCATATGGGTATTTTTTAAAAGTCTGTTTTATCTTATTTATCATCTTTATTCTGCTTTACATTACCCAAAACACCTTGCCAAGTGATTCACTCATAGTGTGCACCCAGTATGTTTTTGTGGGAGGGATGAATGAATAAAATAATAGACATCTACATATTTAAAATATTTGTTTATATAGGAAAAGCTTTCTTAGTCCTTCTAAAGGGTATGTGCCTTTAGACACTGATGGGGAAACCCTAATGGGATGTGGGAGAATCACGAATGCAACAGTGTGGATGCGGGAAAATGCGGCATGGTTCCACACAGCAGCAAAGGCCAAGGCCCAGAGCAGCCAGGACGCAGACCCCGCCCCTTCCGCCTTATGTCAGACGGAAAGGACACAGGCGCGCGGTGTTCGGTCGCCGGGACTTTGGCCTCTCGAGGTATGCGTGGCTGCGCACACAGGCCTCCAGCTTTGAAATGCAGCGGGGTTTAGCGAGTTTCCCTTTGTCTCCAGCGTTGCGGATGAACCTGGTGTCTTCTGGCTTCTGGACAGCTGAGGAACTCCTGGAGGTGAAACCCTCGAGCTCAGCAAAGAAGTTGGTATATCTAAAGAGGAAGCCTTAGAAACTGCAAATAATAAGAAGAGAATGTGTAGCAAAGAAGCCAAGATAGGCTGGTCCAGCTGAGTCAGGCAGGAAGTGTACAGCACTGGAACTTCTTGAGCAGGAGCATACCCAGAGCTTCATAATTACCTTCTGTTCAGCACTAGATATTCTTGGGGGTGGAGTACCCTTAACCAAAACAAAGCAAATTTGTGGTGCCCCAGGTGTTGGAAAGACACAACTATGTCTTGTGTTGCGGCTGTAGATGTGCAGATACCAGAATGTTTTGGAGGAGTGGAAGGTGAAGCAGTTTTTACTGATACAGAGGGAAGTTTTATGGTTGACAGAGTGGTAGACGTTGCTACTGACTGCATTCAGCATCTTCAGTTTGTAGCAGGAACACATATGGGAGAGGAGAGCCCCAGAGCTTTGGAGGATTTCAGTCTTGAAAATATGCTTTCTCATATTTATTATTTTCGTTATCATGACTACATAGAGCTACTGGCACAAGTTTATCTCCTTCCAGACTTCCTTTCAGAACACTCAAAGTTTCGATTAGTGGTAGTAGACAGTATTGCTTTTCCTTTTCATCATGACCTAGATGACCTATCATTTTGAACTCGATTACTAAATGGCCTTGCCCAGCAAATGATGAGCCTTGCAAATAATCACAGATTAGCTGTAGGTTTAACCAATCAGATGACAACAAAGATTGACAGAAATAAGGCCTTGCTAGTTCCTGCACTGGGAGAAAGCTGGGGACATGCTGCTACCATAGGCTAATCTTTCATTGGGACCAAAAGCAAAGGTTGGCAACATTGTACAAATCACCAAGCCAGAAGAAATCTACAGTACTCTTTCAAATCACACCTTAGGGATTTAGAGATGCTGTTGCTACCATGTGTTCATTGCAAACAGAAGGTTCACTGAATTCCCGAAAACGATCAAGAGAATCAGAGGAAGAACAGGAGTCCAAAGACTAGTCTCAAAGTATATACATGCATTGATGCTGTGAGATGTGACTTATACAAGTAGTAGACTTGTTACTTTAAAATAAAAGCACACATTATGGCACGAAAAAAAAAATACAGATATGTGCCCTTTGGACATTGCTGTGTGAAGAAATGCTGCTATAATCATCTGGCCACTAGGAGCAGGAAATCCTGAATTCAAGACACTTAATCATACAGAGAGGAAAGACAAAAAAAAAAAAAAGGACTTTTAATAACATTGTTGGACTTCTGAGGCAACCATGGAACTTTTCTAGACTTCTCTTTCTCTGAGATAAGCAGCTTCATATGTTTGAACCACCTTGGCTATGTTTCTGTCTCTTGTGATCTAAAATAGTAAAACTATGACATCTCCATAATACAAATCAGGAAACCAGAACTCGGAAATCCCATGGCTGGACTAAAGGGGTTTACTGAGTGAGTGGTAGAGGCATGGCTAGAATATAAATTCCTAGTTCAGTCCCTTCTGGTATATTATGAAGTCCCTTTCTTAAGAACTGGTTGCTTGCACAAAACATTGATTAGCAATGCATTGTATAAAAGTACACTTTATACAGTAAATAAATTGTTTTGTGCAATAATGAAGCACATACGCATGTTAGCTTATGTTGAACCATATGAAACTACCATGCCTGTGTGACAAAAATGTTCACTTATTGGAAATTTCATGTGGTTTGACCTAACAATTTTATTGCCTTCCCATTGCTAATGTAAAGAAGATATATTTAATTACTATATATTAAATGGTCTTTATTTTTATTTTTAAGTTTGATAATTAGAGTTTAAAGTGAAATTTCCTTCATTTTTCTGTAAATGAGTTTTATTGCCCTTCTTTCAAGGGGAAATTCTAGTTTTATTAAACCAGGTTAACTTTATAAGCCTATCCATCTATGACAATGTTGTAAAACTATAAGCACCTAAAAGACAGGCTCACTTTTTTTAATGAATACTTGCAGGGCTCAATTAGAAATTGTAACATACCTCAGATGATAAAGTTCTATGCATATAATATTATGATCTAAATATATCATTAAAACATGATGATGTAACAAGTGAGAAGAATTATACCTCCCATTAGGGAATGCGGTATAATGCTTGTACAAAAGAAACATGAGCAGTGACTTTTTGTGATGTTATAATTTGTTGTGATTTAAAGTAGTATTTTACAACTTATTTATAGTTTTTAGATCAGCCATGTGGGAGTTTATTAGGTCCTTTCTCCTCAGTGTGACTCCCGCTGATTATAAGAAAGTTCTATCTAGAACTCGACTTAATTGGATTACCTTTCAGTGTTACCTGAATTGATTAGAATGTAGTACTGAGAGGAGGAATTCAACTTTTTTGCTGAATTCTTCAGAGTACTTCCTGTTTACTTCCAAAAGTGTACTTTCTATAAATTGTGCATTAACAGGTTCTACAAGAACTAAGATTATTTACTTTCAAAAAGTTTAAACACTGGTTTAAATGCATAGAGTTTTCCACAAAAATGAGATTAGCTGCTCAGTGTTGCAGTGTAACAATATTATAAAAATTATTACAAAAATCAATAATACTTTCATGTCCAGAACTAATCTGATGGCAAGATCTTGTTTATATAGATATTAAACAAATGCATTATTCACATTTTTAATGATTTTCTAGAGAAAAAAAGACTTTTTAAAATTAGCATATAGAAGTGGTATAATAAATGAGTATAATTTCTATTAACAGAAAGTTAATTTACATAAAACAAATGCTTGTTGAATTATTGAATATGATAATATCTACATGCCTATTCCTGTTTGTCATATCTTGTGCCTTTTGGCGACATCAGAATTATAACAATCTGATTTATGCATTAAATTTAATGCATAATATGACACCATACAGATATGTATGCCTTTTAATGTATAATTTAAACATGATTGCTATATACTTCACCCATTCTTTCATGGTATTACCAATTTTCTCATGCAGCCAGAAATCACGATTAAAATGCAGGTTGCCAGATATGAATGTCTGTTTGAATTAATGAATATTTTCGTAAAAATACTCCAACTATGAATGTTTTAAAAACCTTGTCATAACATTCACCAAACTTATACATGACAGCAAGCATGTGTTACTGCATTTTCATCTTAAATATTTGATGACTGCCTCTTTAAATCCAAGATTCATAACCCAAAGGCTTTCATTTTCTTACACCATGTGTAATTCAAGAGACATTTATTAGTACAGTCCTCTTTTTAAACATCAAAAAAACATATCTGAAAAAAAGCAATATATGAACTTCCCAGAATTTTGGACATATTTTACGGTATTAATTATACATAATATTTTTTAATGTGTATATACAATTTACACTCTCTTTCTCTCCCTCCTTCCCAATAGAATAAAGATAGGATTTACAATGAAGATGATTCTGGTTAAACATTAAAAACTACAATACAACTGGAATCTTTTTCAAGGTACATTAAAAATGTGTAAACATTTCATAACCTACCAACATTTTCAGGAAATGATTACAGTGCATAGCTGCAATTTATGAGATTCTGAAAAATACCAATGCTCTTCTAATAATTTTTTAACAATAATGTCAGTTCAAAACTACAAATTTAAATTTAACATAGGTAAATAATGGTAACAGGTGCAGTACAGTCATCTTTATTATTTAAGAAGGAAACCAACTTAACAGTTATAAGAACAATTCCATGCTAGGTTGCAGCTGAAGGTTGCCCACTGATGGGTCACTCTCACTTGACCTTGGGTGTGCAGAAAGGTAGTTCACCATGGAAACCTCGGTCTTGATGCTTTCCATACAGTAAATCATTTCAGTCTCTTCATGTAATTCTTTTATTGGAAGTGCAATTGAAATGTCATGCTCCACAAACAGAGAAGCTAGTAATTTCTTATGGGTGATTAAACCACCTTTCTAATGTATGAACTTGGATAAAGTTATATGCAACTATTCTAACACACACTTAGTTCATCATAATCTTTGCTCTGTATTTTTTGAACATTGTGGTAAGCATAGTTTACTCTAACATATTTTATGATTCTTTAAATACAGTCTGTCTGTATGTTGTCAAATATCTGATATCATTTGAATTATATGATGGTATTTCTACCTACAGAAAGAATGGAAGTGTGTGCGTGTATTTATGTTTACAAATAAAAAAAAGCTCTTTAAATAATACTGAAATTTCCAAAAGCAGGCAACTTTTAAAAGGACATTTTAGGCCCTAAGCCAAAACTGACATTCCATCTTTAATTATGTGAAAATCAAAAGAATGTATTTTAACAACAAATTATGAGAAAATCATAAAAATCATATTTTCTTTAAAAAGCAAGAGTTACAAAATTGCTTTTTCCTTTATGAACTGCTCATGTCAATATCTCTAGACAATCACTCCCTTCTGCTTTTATGGTAAAACTGCTTTTTTAAAGCTCATTCCATTCTACTATATTACTCTCACAATCACATCTGTCAAGACCCCAACCCTCTCTCTCCCACCGCCCAGCCCTCACATTTGTTGAAATCTTGGCACTTAAATCACAATTTTTCTATTCATAATGTATCCTGTCACCCTGGGAGATTTTAAAAGCCACATGGACAACTCATCCTGAATCCTGGCCTCTCAATTCCTCCAAACCTCATATTGATGACCTTTTCTTTCACTGTCCTCTTTCCTAGACAAACACTGGACCTTGACATATCAGAAACTATTCCAACCATAATATTGGTATTTTAAGGATTCTGCTTTATGTTCACTGTTTTTCTTTTATTTTTCTTTTATTATTTAATGACACTAACTACAACCTTAAAATTCATCACAACTGAAAATTTCAATTTGTTGCCCTCAAACAATATCTCTCTATGATTTGTCCCTTTATAACTTCACTTCCCTCCCTACCAAGTTAAAATCTATGGAACATGATTCTAACCATTGTATTTATAAAAATCTAAGTCCCCATCTCATCTGCCTTCCCATTTTACTCATTTGAAAGGGTCCAAATTTGGGTTATCCCAATACTCTTTGTTCTCCAGCCCTAACCTCAGGCATCTGAGCTCTGCTAGGTAAAAACAACAACAGGGAATGGCAGCACCTTTATAAAAATTAATAAATCACCAATCTTAATGGAACACTCAGTACTTCCTGGAAATTTTACCATGCTTATTGGTTAATCCACTTTCTTGTTCTCCATACATTCTAAACCTTCTTCATTGTGTTCCAACCAGCAGTACTCTCACCAAAATCTGACTTTCAACAGATAGGTTAACTTCTACTACACAGAGTAAATAAATGCAGTAAGAGGAAAACTGCCTGCCACCTAACCTATGAACTTGTTTGCATCTGTCCCAGTCTCTAATTATTTGCTTAAATAGGTGGTTTCCTTCTGCTGATATTAGAACCCTTTCCCTCCTATTCTCTCAGACATTTTGGAATCAATGACCCCTTCGCTAACATTGCCAAGTTCTCTTTCTAGAACACCCTTCCCACTTCAAAACTTGTAAACCCATAGTCCTGTATATCTCTGTTCAAATTTCTTCTTCACTGAAGAGTTGCTATATCCTCCAAACTAAGTCAGATTCCCCAGTTTTTCAGCCTTATTTTCCTTTGACTGTATTCCTTACTTCCTGCATTCCAATTGGCACTGTTTATCACAATTTGGAATTCTGCTTATTTAAATGATTATTGAATTAATAGCTGCCCTCCAATAGTGTTAGCACTACAAGGTCACCATATGACACATAGTAAGAGCTCAATAAATCTTGATAATCAATAACAATAGAAGAAAACACACAGCATGTACTATATGCCAAGCACTATATTTACAAAGTAATTTAATGCTGCAACCCCATCTTCATTTTATAGAAGAAAAAGTTCAGATGCAGGGAGGAGTTGACAGACAGTGTTACAAGAGTTTGGCTCCACAGTGTATGATCTAAGAACTACATTCAACTGCCCATAAATGGATGAAGCAAAATTACAGTACAGCCACCCAAAAAGGCAAAAATGTTGCAGTGTAACTGTGATGAGATTTAGTCCATACTTTTTATGATATGCAGTATAAATATGAAGTGTCAAAGTTGGAGTATATTAAAAGTTCAGGACTGTCAATCCTTTGACATTGTGCCAAGGGTATATATATATGTTTTATATTCATCTTGGGTTCTTTAATTTCATTCTGTTTTTTCCTAATGAAGGAACAATATTCTAAGTCAGGTTAACATTAATGGCAAATAAAGAAGGAAGAAAAAGAAAAGAAAAATCTAAAATATAGGACGTAGGTCTGTGTGGGTATTACAGCAAATTTCCTTTGTTCCACATGAATCCTCTGGGTTGGAGCAAATGAGTGTACTCACAGGAGACATAGGGGTGCTGAGGGCTGACTGGCTATTGAGATACAATGATAAAGCTAGAAAGGAAGTGTATCATAATGGAGGAGGCAGGGATGTGAGAGGAGCATTTACAGAGAAAGAGAAAGTTAAATAATATTCCTCTTCCAACCCTGGCTTCACACCACTAAATTCTTCAGAGCTCAATCTACATAGCCTTCAAAATATAGGGAAGAATCACACTCATTATATTTTATTATTCATCAACATTCTATAAAGTATTGAATAACTGAATATAATATCTGATTCAATAATCAAGAGAAGAGGAAGCAATTTTCGACAAAGCCATCCTCCAAGAAAAAAGAAACACACTTGAGAGAATATAAGAAGGCTTTCAACTCAGTGGGAAGGGAATGTGAAAGCACTTCACTGAAGCTCATTGTAGCTTGTGCACAGTTTGCCTGCCAAGAAATGTTCATTCAATATAGGGAAATAAATTCCCATTCACTAATAAACACAATCAAATGCAAAGCTGCTTTACAAAGTCAAAGTCTATAAATATCTCCTAAGTGGTTTATGTCTTAACATATTTTCCCAAACTATATTTTATCACAAAGCGTTTTTCAGTTATTCTATTCCTTTTTTTTACTTCAATTGTTCATGCCACCATCACATGTTCCTTAAATTATTCATATTTTTATGGGAGAAGTCCATAATTCTCCATCCACGGGAACATATAGGGTGGGTACATTTAGTTTTGCAGGTATTGTACATATGGATAAACAGAAAGCAAGAAGATCAATTACTAGTAGTGGTAACCATCAGCACCATCCCCCTGTCAACCAAGGCTGAAGTGTCATCTCACGACATGAACATTGACCCAGGAGTCAGGAAAATAGCCCAGGGGTTGTATTTTCCAGTAATGTACTGGACACATATGACAAGCTTACAGACGAGGAATAAACAGTTCTTAACTCACAAGACCTTCAAACAGTATTAAGTGCTTTGAAATCCATGGATAACAGGTGCTACAGGGACTGAAGCCCTCACCAGGTCACCTCTTTCCCTCCTGATCACTCACCTCTTTGCCCCTCACATTAGGAGAATATTGATGAGAGGAAATGACAGAAGATGCCTTATGGCAAAAAAAAAAAAGGGATGTAATGGAAGCTTATCAATTTTTCATATACAGATTTTAAGCCACGATGCTAAAAATTCCACAATGATGCATTTAATCATTTGCTGCAATTTTCAAAATCCTTAGAAGATTCTCATCACATGATAAAACTAGGTTTTATAGACAGTTATGGATTTGCTTTCACATTAAAATTGCTCCTAATAACATGCTATTAGCCAATTTTAGGAAGAATTTTTTTAATAGTTCAATGAAGTGTAATCATCCAGTAAGATAGTATTACATCCAAATAAGGATTTAAAATTACTAATGATGATCTAAAAATAGCACTTCAATGAGGAAAACAGTTTGGAACTCAGCAAATGGTACAACACTAGTTAATAGAAGTTCACTGACTTACAAAACTCAATGACTTGAAAAATCTATAAAAAGTATTATCAAATAATCTAATTTTTAATTTTTAAAAAGTCTATCAAAGATTTTCTTGAAATGGTAGTAAAATATGACTTGAGTTGAAACAATTACTTCACTAATTTTAGAAATTCACACTTACTGGCATTGGTAAACAAGGTAAGTCTGCACTGTAGTCTAGTCAACTCCTAGGT
Source organism: Manis javanica (assembly GCF_040802235.1). NCBI lineage: Eukaryota > Metazoa > Chordata > Mammalia > Pholidota > Manidae > Manis > Manis javanica. The sequence goes on along the minus strand of NC_133157.1, from coordinate 164,170,520 downwards.
GTTCAGTCTACTAAATCAGTGACCTCCAAAATGTGTCTTTAATCATTTAAATTTTTAAAAGAACTCTAGAATTCTTTTATAATGAATTTATATCCCTCCCTTTCTCCATTAAATCTGAAGAGACCTCTATAGTTCAATTTCAAGATCTCTGCATTACAGGATGTCTCCACTGAGCTGTCCACTGTTAACAAGTGACTTGGGGTTCCCTTGCTACTATTTTCCTCACAGACATCAAAAGAAAGAAGAAAACGAAAACATTGTGATATAGTAAAATAGTTTTAGTACTGTTAGATTATTTTTCCTTAAACAAAATATCAAAATAATATGTTAGAGTAAAATAGATTATACATTGTTGAATTTTTTTTTCTGAACATGTCAGAAAGGTATAGCAAACCTTACAAAAAAAAAGACATATTGACCTTTCCATCTCATTATAAAACTAATTTGTGTTGTTTGTAGGAAGGAAAATACAAGGGCAGAAATCACCTAGGAAAAATATCTAAATGTGAGAATAAATGTCTTTAAATGTTAGTCAAATTAATTCACATATTTTTCTCTAAATTTAGCTGAAAGGAAATTATATAATTCCAACTTGGCCTTGACACACAGATACAATTTGCAATGAGCAGCAAAAGCAACTCAAATATTCTGACCATACCACACAGCCGGTATGACGGAGAGGGCTGTGGGGAACTGCCAGGCCCTGGCTGTAGCTCAGGTCTGTGCGTTGCTGACATGGCTTCTCTCTGAAGACTGCCTGGATTCCAGCTAGCCCTCGGGGAGGGCCGAGTGCTGTCATCATTTTCTACTCCTAACTTTATAAAAGGAAAGAAGAAAGCTCAGATTTATTTTGTATCTCCACTAAATATCCTTGTTTACAGTAATGACAATTGAAAAATTTTTTGAGATAGTGTTTATAGGACAAACAATATTTTTGAGTGCATCAAATGAGTGTTTGAAAAAAATACAAAGTACTTCGGTGAGTTAATATATAACTATGGAAGTCAATTTTTTAAGTTTAGCTAAACTGATTTACACATTTTTTTCAGAATATAACCTAAAAAAATGGTTATTCATCAGCTTAGCTATAAAACTCAATTATAATGTGCAATGCACAAGAAGAGTAAGTTGAAATTCAGTGCCAAGTTCAAAAAGGAAAATAATTCTACGAAGTACCCAAAAATTTGCCAACATTGGACACAATCATTTACTTCATACTCAGGTTCTGTTTTCTTGATAAACAAAGCTCTTGAATGTTTTTATAACTGTTTTCTGTTTTGTTTGTTGTATATTTAAGTAAGTTTCACTACGTTGTTATAGCTTAATAGATCTTGTATATGGACTGGACGAATGAACTTTTCTTTACCAACCATTTATTAAGAATGCCCCCAGTGGTACCCATTATAGTACACACCACAGGTATATTTTGTTTTGTACACTAAAGTTTTCCTTTAAAGCACTGTGTCAGGTCATAAGTCCTGTCTCTGATCTTTCCCCACCTCCTGCCAGCAGAAAACATAGCTGCCAACTGGATCTGTGTGAGGTGCATGTCCGGTCCTGTCTGTCCCTCTCCCATACTCGTTTACTGGCTCCCTGCTGCCTGCTTACCAAATGAGATGCACTATGCTTTTTGCTTGGAACTCATATGTTTATTTCATTTTCTTAACAACTCCAGAAAGTTATACTAATATTATCTCCATTTTCTATGAGAATATAAATAATTTGCCTAAAGTCACATAGAAATAAGTGGCAGAAAGGATTCCTAGCCAGGACTAGTAGACTCCAAAGTCCATATACCTAACTTACTATTCCAAAGATTTTTTAACATGCCAGAATCTACTTCTCTAAATTGATCTCCCAAGATGCTTATTATAACCCGTGCATACTCCAGCAAGATTGATTTGTCTACTGTACAACTCAACCTAGAGCATGGTAGGTGCCTCTCATTTACATCTGCTAACCTCCAGAGGAGAACATTTGTGACTAAGAAAATGCCATCATGCTAAAGCTTTCAAAACTCTTCCAATTCTCCTATTGATTACAATTTGCTAGTAATGCATAAGTGAGAAGAGAAAATTTTTTCTTGATTGAAGCTTTCATTAATGTACTTAAGAAAAGTATTTATGTTAAAATTTAATGCATAATAACTAAAATAATGGCAATAGCACTTTAAATTTCAAATCAATAGATAATAAGGGCAAATAGCAATGTTATCAATCTAAAAGTGCAATTAAGGAAAATAAAAAGTAGCAAAATCATAACCTCAAAAATAAAATACACTAAATTGAAAGAATTATGAAAAAGGAGAAAATCCCAATCATGGTAAGAAATGTTAATACAATTCTCTCAATAACTAAAAAAACAAGAAGACAAAAAATCGGTAAAGATATGAAACTTTTGAGTAAGACAATTAATAATCATGGCCTGAAAGTCCTAAATACTACCCAACATACAACAATGAAACAATAATTATTCTTGCATGCACATATGACAGATGTCTAAATATTAATTATGCACTACATCAAACTGCCTCGCCAAATATCCCACAGAAACAATATGATACACACCATGTCTCTGTATATAATTAAATTGAAATAAAAATTTAAAAAACAAGAAAGCAAACAAACATAAATTGTAAAAGATATTTCTAAATAGCACATGGAAGGAATAAATAATAATGGAAGTTTTACTTGTCAAATTTTTTAGAAGAAACTCAAATACTATTTAGAGGGAAATATACATCTTAAGCAATAATATTAGAACAGAAGTGCATAAAGGTAGAAAATCTGAATATTAACAACCATGGAATAGAATAGACATCCCAGAAATAAACCTGTACATATGTTGATAATTAATTTATGATAAAGGAGCCAAGAATATACAATGGGGAAAGGATAGTCTCTTCAATAAATGGTATTGGGAAAACTGGACAACCACATGCAAAAGAATGAAACGGTGCCACTATTTATAACATCCACAAAATGAACTCAAAATAGGTTAAAGATATAAATATAAGATCTGAAGCCAAAAAATTCCTAGAAGAAAACATAGGTGGCTAGATCCTCGATACTGGTCTGGCATTTAAGTTTTGGACCTTACTCCGAAAGCAAAGGCAACAAAAGCAAAAATAAGAAGGACTGTATCAATCTGAAAAACTTCTTCACAGAGGAGGAAACTATCACCAAAATGAAAAGGCAACCTACTAAATCTGATTTTAAAAATGCGCAGAGGATTTAAATATACATTTTTCTAAAGAAGACATACATATGACCAACAGGCATATGAGAAGATGTTCCACATCACTAATCATCAGGGAAATGCAAATCAAAACCACAGTGAGATATCACCTCACACCTGTTAGAATGGCTATTATCAAAAAGATAAGAAATAACAAGTGTTGACAAGGATGTGGAGAAAAGGAACATTTATCCACTGTTGGTGGGAATGTAAATTGTTGCAGCCACCATGGAAAACAGTATGGAGATTCCTCAAAAAATTAAAAACAGAAATACCATATGGTCCAGCTATTCTGCTTCTGTCTATTTATCCAAAGAAAATGAAAATACCAATTTGAAAAGATATAGGCACCCCTATGTTCTTTGCAGCATTATTCACAATAGACAAGATATAGAAACAACCTTAGGGTCCACTGATGGATGAATGAGTAAAGAAGATATATTATAAAATACAATGAAATAGTGTAATAGTATTCAGTCATAGAAAAGAAGGCAATCATCATTTGCAACAAGATGGATGGACTTGAGGGTATAATGCTACGTGTAATAAATCAAAGATAAATACTGTCTGGTGGCACTTATATGTGCATCTAAAAACAAAACAAATAAAATAACAAAACAAAACAAAATTCACAGATATAGAGAATAGATCAGTGGTTATCAGAGGAGAAGGGGGTTGGGAGATGGGCCAAAGAGGTGACGGGAGTCAACTGGATGGTGACAGGTCAACTAAACTTATTGTGGAAGCAAGTTTTTTTCAATTCATACCAATAGCCATAAATTAGATTCTGAAATATATTCTAAATGCACCACAATCAATAAGATAATGAACAAAGCATATGTACAAAATTCAAAAAACAGAAATACAGAGCAACCAAACAGAATATACACTTGACTAAAAGAGAAGGAAGAGGAGAATTTAGAAGAAGAATAATTAAGGCCTCATGTATCATTTAAAAGTAAATCTAAAAAGAAGAGAACCAAATGCCATGTTCAGCAGAGAGAGGTGGGAAGACAGAACTGAGAGAGTAACCATTGGATTTGAGAATCTAGAATCTAAGTCAGTGGAAATGCATTAAGAAACAAATGTGAAGAAAGAAAATGGAGACAGAGTAATGGCTTTCTTAACAAGTTTAGATGATGCAGGAAGAGGAAAGATGTAGTAATAGCTAAGTTGGACACCTGCCCAAAGTGGGTTGATTTATTAATTTATTTACTTGATTGTTCTACTGTGACTGAACCATGAGCTTGTTATTAAGCTGAGAGGTTGCCACAAGAGACAGGAAAGTCCTCAAAGTAAGAATGATAGAGCAATGCTCTTGAGAAAGCAATCAACTACACCCAAAGGATGCCTTATTTTTTAAAATTAATGTGTACAGGAGGACACTAGGCATCCATGAAGCTGAGATATTCAGTAATATAAGAGCAAAGTAAGAGGCAGGGATTCTACCATGAGGTGAAAGAGAAATTATTTAGGTATGACATTGTGGAGATCTAAACAAATATCAGCCCCAAACCATATTTTATTCATGTAAAAAAGAGATTATACAAAACTAAATTAAATATGGGTCATCATGCCCTTAAGGAGGAAAAGTGAGACCTGTTCACACATACCAAGAAAACTAAAATACCATTCATCTCTCCTTTCTCAACATATAAATGTTTTTTTCTCCTTCATTTTATATGATCACATAGCATTCTTTGATCCTTTCTTTCCATTCTCTAAAAGGATACATGGAGGTGGGAATATTTACCAAAGCACCAACATTAAGCTCAGGCTCCCTTCCACAGTTTAGCATTGTGGTTTCTATAGCAGTTCATCAAGGGCTATAGAATGAATAGGGCTAAATGCATGAAAGAGATGAGGAGAGGATAAATCATTAAAATCGTTGCATTCCTTCTTCTCTCAAACCCAAAAATGCTTCACTTTTAGGAAGTGTTACCCTCACTCCCTAACATGAAACTGACATTTGTCACACAGCCAAAATATTCTAAAGATGGTTTTAAAAATCATTTTTATTGACCATTTCTCAAAATATTGTCCTTCAATGTTGAAACTTATGTTTCAAGAAGGTAAAAATTTCAAACTGTTATTCCTCAACTTCACTGAAGATTAATGCTGATTAGAACTTACATCTTTTAGATTTGAAACAACCAAACAAGGGAAGATGGCATTTTAAATACAATTAATATTAGCCTTTGGTTTTCAGCAATAAATGTAGAGAACAGTGAAATTATTTTATTTTTCTAGGACAGCAATGTTTTTCCATGCATGTTGCTAAAGGAAGCATATTTATCACAGATTTTGTCTTTTATTTTAATTTCTCAGAATCAAAACCACTTACCCAAACTCAAAAGAAACTGTAATTATCTACAGTTAATTACAACTTTCTTTTCTATATTTAATTGTTTCCTTCTAAAGAATAAGCATCATTTATTAATTAACTTCACTTTATGTTTGGCACATTACATAGAATTACTGAAGCAGAAGAAAATGTATGAAGAGGAGTGAAGAAAAGAAAAACAAAAATACCCAGAACATACAGTTCTCAAACATGCTAAGTCATTTGTTCCTTTTTGCTTTTAAAAATCTCTTCAACATTTCATTAATATTCTTCTTTCTAAGTACTGTAAGAAATACAGAGTGCGTGTCTGATACGCTCTATTTCTGGACTATGCAGTAACAAAGTGCATAAATTCATTTGGCTACTCAGAGTGACATCTTGAATTTCGTTAATATATAGTTACTTTCTCTAAAATTAAACAATTAATAAGCCAGCAGCTATGTGAATCATAAATTATTCATACTTAGTCTACCAATGAATGCTAATCAATTATAAAGAGATATAGAAATTAAGACCAAGAGAAAAAGTCAACCATAGCCTTTTAATACTGAGACTCTGCTAACTCAGTCTCTTTAAACATATTTGATTTGTAGAATAGCATCAATATGCACAGCTATGCTTGCTGCTCAAGTTTCCAACAAAATAACAAATTTATGAGTAAGTATACGTATGCTGTCAACAGGTAACAAGAAATACTCATCACAAGTCTGCAGTCTTTGTCTAAAAGGGCTTATTAGAGTTCTTTCAAATTATTGTACCTCATCAAATATTTAGTATTAACTTTCCTGACTTTCCAAAGAATTTGAAACACTGAAAAACATCTTTAGAATCTTTCTGTTCGAATACCAATAACTTTATACCAATACATGTAAAATCTTAATGATCACAAAACGGCCCATGCCAGTCAGTTGTCACACACACTGCATCATTGATGGACTCAGGTTCAGCAATAGACTCATGGCTTAAAATCATCTAATGAGAAGTTTCAACATGCTTATCTCCAACACATGGGATTTCTAAATTATGCAAGTATGTATTCTGATTAATTTATTTAAAATCAGTTGAGGAAAAGCTTCAGTTCCTAGCCTGCATTTTTACAAGAAGTAAACCAATAAAATAATAAAAGTATATGGATGACAAATAAGGACTTAAAAAGGGAAATGGAATTAATCAGAGTATGAAAATTGGAATAGCCATTCATTTATAGCTATCAATCAAATGTTAGTGTCAAGTATTACCAGAAATAGGCTTCAAATGATTCTTCAGTTGATGTTCTGCAGACATAATGTGCTTAGAACAGAGCAGGGCTATTGACAGATACCAGTAGATGTATTATCTCACTGTTCCTTGGTAGCTAGAGAAAATAGAGCTGGATTTATAAAATGAGAAAAGAAGAACAGCTGAGTCTTTAGTTATAATTTTTATTTTCTATGTCCTTGAGCATTAGTAGAGATATGGCACCTTTACCTTAACCTAATGTGAAATACGGCCATCTCAACAAGATAGCCAAAGAAATATCCAAAACTCCTTAGTAGGAATGCTGAACTTTTTGCTACTTCAGGTGGGAGAAGAGTAGAACCAGGACAGCTTTCCTGGGACTCAGAGAAGGCACTGCTAGTAGTTCTCATTCAGCAGGTATAACATTGCAAAACCTAAGCTTAGTGCTGTGAGAAATGTAAAAAAATATTGGATGCAATTACAATGCAAAGGAGCCTGCAATTTAATTAAGGAATTAATTTCTATTAATAAAAGATAATATAATACTCTATGAAAAGATAAGTTACATGTCATAATTAATGCTATAGATAAAAAGTGCTGCTAAAGTACAAAGTAGATCTCATCAACAACTGCCAGCATGGTCACTTTGCTAGTAATGCAGACCCTCAGACTCCACTCCCAGACTACTGAGTCATATTCTGCATTTTAGCAGCTGCCTAGATCTTATGATTTATAAGCACACTCAAGTTTGAGAAGCCTATTTTAGTGGTTTCCCAAGAAAAATGGTACTTAAATCACCTGTTAAACTAATCATTTGTTCAAGAAAGGTGAAGAAAAACAGGTCAGGAAATCCCAGGCAAGTGATCAGAAAAGAAGAAAAGCACAGCTTGAGAGGGTGTGAGGCGTGTTCCAGGAAGACTGAGCTTGCCAAATGAGCTAGGGCGACAGAGATTAATGAGCAGATGGCAAAAGATAAGTCTTGAAATGTACAATGGGTCCATGTAAGAAATAGCCTGAAAGTTAAGTGGACGGAACCACTGAGTATATTTAAACAGACCAGTCAGTGCTTTTGTCACCAAGCCTGGCTCACTCTTTAGATCCCACCCTTCAGAAAGGAAGAATTCACTCCCTTAGCCTTCAGCATTGGCTGCTGGTACCTCAAAGCTGAGACCTTTCTTGAGAGTTACCCTCAGCCAAAGGGAGCTGCTCCCCCCAGGTCTACACCCTCTTCCTGGAGGCAGCTCACATCCATCACTGGTTGATCCAGGGGCACAGAGGCCTGGCTCAGGGCCTCAGTTGAGGGTATCTTCGAAGGACTATCCCAACGTCAGAATTCACTGTAGGGTGAGATGAGTTACATGGTACAAATGCATCTCATTTTGATAACTCTTTCTGCTCAGTCTTGCTCTTCCTCTCACAGGTATTGTTCCCAAGAAAGCTTCCCAGTAAATTTACTGCACAGAATTTTCCATATCAAACAGGAGGCTAACACACACAGAAACATCTCAATTTTTTGAAAAAGCAAAGATTCCTAGGCTCACCTCAGATTTTCTGAATTAGAATGTCTATGGGTTTTCATTGCTTCTCAAATATAAACATGCATTAATTTCTAAGTTCTCAAGTAATGCTGATGATCAGTGTCCCACACTAGGAATAAAGTTCAAATCCGACCACCGACTGTAGATTGTTACAAAACTCCTCAGAGATTCTGAGGTATAGAGACTCACATTTTTTATTTCAAGTTATACTAATGCTCTACTTTCAGAGATTCTGTTTTAATTGGTCCAGTATAGAGCCTGGGTGCTGACTTTTTCTCCTAATATGCAGCTAAGATTGAGAACCACAGCTCAGCTTTTGTTCCAAAATATATACCTATGATATGGTAAAAGCAGGACTACAGTTGGCTCTCAGTCTAGTATCCATGCCATTCTTTTCAAAGCCCCATACTATCTCCCCTGAAAACTAAATAGAATTTCTGAACTGCCCCATTCACTATCCAAATTAGGTTCAACACTGGTAAGTATCTGAAATATATAATGAACATTATTACATGAATTTCTAAAAACAGCATAGTAAAGGACCCATATATGATTAGAAAATAAAAGTGGGTAAATATGATTTAATTCTTCTCAGAATTCATTAGAAATCACTTTGAATGTTTAACAAATCTATCCCTTAGGGACATCATCCTCTGAGCAACCATTTCATCATCTCTAGAAACCGCATATTTCAAACTTCCTTCTTTATTTGGAGAACATGCAGTGTCTCCACCAATCCCCAATTCTCCTGTAAAAAATTCTAATAGGAGTATTAATAAAATAATTTTCTTTTGCTTACATTTTTACCCCTTATTGTAAGCAACCCACAAATATTTCTCTGAAAAATTATAGTCATCCATTATGATGAGTGAAAAATAGAGGCATAGTTAGCTACATGTGCATGCCACCAGTTTTCAACAGAATACAGAAGCAGGCGGTAAAGCGCAAACATTTCAGCTGAGGTCTTAGCCACTAGATGCCGCTGATGTGGCTGGAGGCCTAGGAAGTGAATTCTACAGAACGATAAAGGCTTACATCTTAGAAAATAAAATGCTGTTACTATGGAGACCAGCTGAGATTATGGATAATGAGAGTACCATGTTTTCCTCTCTCTAAGGAGCTATTGTTCTCCACATACTGCTCTATGCTGAACATTACTGACCTTCAAAATGTATCAAAATCATTGGGACTTTCCTTTCAAAAAAAAGGATATTTCATTCAGTACTTCTGTGTGAGTGAGAAGCTGTACACATCAGTTATTCACACACATGCAAAATATGGAAAGGAACCATTATTCAATGCATTTGTATGATTTACATACAGAGGAGTAATCAATGGTCTTAACAGTAAATGATGTCACAGTTTCTACAACTTTATGTGTTTCCAGATTCCTTAAAATTCTCCATCTACAAAGACAGAGGAATTGAACTACTCAATACCTATCATATCTGTAATAGCCTAAAATACCTAGCTGGAAATAATTGTAGGTAAGTGCATGTTTTCAATGGAAAAGGGATATAAGAAATTTCCAGTTTAGTTAGAGAAAATCTTGAAAAAGACAGTTATTTTTCTTCTATAGCTAGCAGCAGACTGGAAAACAGAATCACAGGGAAATAGAAATCTTTTGCTAGGAGGACAAATGATAGCTATTGTTTTCTAACTAGTTGCTGATTATTGTCTTTAATAATACAGTAATATTGTGTCTTTTATATAACTATCTCCAATAGAAAATCTGTGAAATTAATGTTCATATTTATATCTTCTGAAAAATTAAATGTAAGGGAAATGTTAAATATGTACTATGATAGTCTATAAGAATATACAAAAAAAATCCCCCCAAATTATTATTTGAACTTGTATAGCCCAAGAAAATATAAATTATTTAACATATCACAAAATTCACGTAAGGGAAGAATTAATGACCAGATTTTTCATTTGAAGAGTTTATATAATAACTAATGAGTATGAAAAGTAATAAATATGCCATTTTTCATAATATATGATGGATTCTCATTGTCCCAGAAAACTCCACCCAAACCATTCCTTTCAAAAACTACCACCAAGCTGCTTAAACCTAAAGTGAATTTGATATGCTATCTCTTTGCGCCTTGTTCCTAACGGCATTAAGCAATTTGTGGAAATCATAACTTGATATGTAGTTCTTAACAGTAGTTGCATCTTTTAAAAACAAATAGAAGATTGAGCTGACAAGAAATATCTAGAAATAAATGTCAAGGGACATTTTAGAGTACTAACTTGATATGAAAGTCAAAGTTTCCCAAAGTACAGGAAATTCTGAAAGTACAAGTTTGTGGCCACCCATATGCAGTTGTCACTTCCATGAAAATGTAATAGAGCCATTCAAGAGACTAAAACAATAGCATGATTACCACACAACGTATTCTAACTCTCTGTATTACTTTCCTGGGGCTGCCGTAACAAAGAACCACAAACTAGGTGGCTTAAGACAACAGAAATGTATTGTCTTACCACTCTGGAGGCTAGAAGTCTGAGATCAAGGTAACAGCAAAGCCATGTTCACTCTGAAACCTGCAGGGAAAATCTTAACTTGCCTCTTACTAGCTCCTGGTGGGTTGCCAGCCATCTTCGTCATTCTTTGGCTTGCCTTCTGCCTTCATATCATATGGCATTGTCTCTGTATGTCTGTCTTCATATCACCTTCTTATAAGGACACCAGTCACATGGGACTAGGAGTCCTCTCTATTTCAGTGTATCCTCATTTTAATATTTAATTTGTAACAACATACTTAGAAATAATTCTGAGGTACTAGGGGTTAGGACTTCAATACATTCTCCTGTGGAGGGACACAATTCAATCCATAACACTCTTTCAATATTAGGAAGTATTTGGTATAGCATTGGACCTTATAAATTATTACCATTTCCTTCTCTCGACTTGCAACTGCTTTTTAGGAGATCGTGAGATTTGCAGGCAGCTTTATGATATCATACTCAAACATTAAAAATGCACTCCAATGACAAGAAAGCAGGATGGAATAGAGACCCAAAAAATACAAAAGATTGATGACAGTCTCTTCTGACATCCTGCAATCAGGCAGAAACACATCTAAATCATATAATCTCAAAAACATATTGACTTTTTTTTTAGTTGTCATTGGCAACTAAGCAATTATGCTATGTGGATAGAGATGAATATCATTGAAATTATTTTGAAGATATGCTTAACTCTAATAATGATGTGGCTTCACATTTACTAAGGAATATATGACACATACCATTCACTTTTCTACTTCATTTAACTATGTAAATAAGGAGATGCAAAAAAAATGCAGCTTTATGATCAATGGATTCACCATAAATGCATCCCATGCTTCAATCTCCCAACCAGGGCATTATTTTAGTTATATTCAAGCAATGTAACTTTTTACAAACTTTCATCATGTATTCCCATCAAACTCCCTTTCAACACTATGCCAAAAAAGGAAACACAAGTGATTTCAAACATTTCAAAAACAAAAATACGCTCACTGAACCACTGAGCCTTTGAGCCTTTCATTCTCATCCATGAGGATCTACCATATTCCAGGCATTGTGAAAGGTACTGGTTTTAAATAGTTCTCAAGCATGGCAATAAAACTAGGGTATGGTGGTACATATGATGAATCCTAACTAGACTATCAAGATTGCTGAAATATTTATTGAGTATACAGTGAATCCCTTGTATTACAATTTAAAGAAGAATGCAAAGGCTATCACAAAATATGTATTTTGAAAATTACATTTTGATTAGGATTATCAATACTGATGCTAATGTCATTTTCTTTTAGATTTCAGGGGAAGCTTTGGATTGCTTTTGCAAGTGTTCATTTGAAGAAACAAATACGCAGTCACATTTCCAGTAGCCTAATGGCAATCACTTATATGTCCTATCAATACCACAAATTAAACATGTTCAACACTGAACTCATCATCTTCATTCTCTAACTCTATTTGTATGCTACTGAGTTCTCTTGTTGATACCATCATCATTCCATAACCCAATCTCAAAATTCAATCTTATTTTCTCTTTTTTCTTAGCATTCCCTTTATGATTCCTCCCACTCACTTTCTCATTTTTAACTCTATATATTTTTCTAACTATTCACTCTTCTTTATTTCCAAAAACACCACTCTCATTCCCTCTCTCAGAACCCTAGTTTTCCAAATGGTCTCTTAATTTACTTTTCCAGCATATTTATCTCACCGGAGCACAAATTCGATCATGATATCCCATTACATAAAAATATGTTCTTCCTCCCGTTGGTTCATGGAATAAAGGTCAAAGCCCTCTGTCTAGCATTCAAGGTCTTCCATAACTGGTCTCCTATGACTGTGTCCTGTCTTCCTATTGTTCATCAAGTCCATAACACTATTTTCAAGCTAAAATAAGTGCTATTAACCTTAGCATTCCAAGTTCATTACAATACTCAAACAAGCTCCTCAGTGAGAATGTCTTTACATCATATCCAAGTTCTATTATTCAATTGTAATAATTACTATTTTTATTCAACACTATGAAGTGACTGAGGTGATTTAGTGAAACCAAATGATATACTTCCAAATCCTTCAAAATCTATAACTTGCTTTAGTATCTCCAAGATGTCAGAACTATATTTTTAAAAATCCACAATTGAATGATAATGATTTTTCTTCAAATTTTAATTAGAAGAAAAGCAAGAGTATGTATTTTATTATTAAAGACTGATATGTTCCTCTTTATATAACATAAATTATTGAGATTCATAATCTGAATTTGAAGTAGTCCTACTATGAAGTATTCTATAGCAAATTCTTCAAGAAAGTATAGCAAAGAGTAAAACACAATTTGCTAACGATTAGATTCCCAATTATTATTTTGCTCATGTAACTTTAAGTTCGTTAGTCCACATAATACTTTCATATCTAAATGTTTAATATGATAGTAGAAGAAACATGTGCTTGGTGTAAAGTAAGAGGAGAAATTAAATTTCCAATTATATACTTGTGCATAAGAAAATTTACAGTTGAGCTTTGCTACAACCAGAATTATTTTTATTTCAAAAGTTTTTTTACTATGAAAACTAAATATATGAGTGGAAGTGGACAAAATCAAATTTACTTCCATGTTAGCATAATTTTTCCAAATCAATGTTTTAAAAATTTGTTTCATTTTTAATAATACTAGAACCTCTAAAGAAGCCAGTTACTATAAGATGAAAATTTGTAAGCAACTTTGTTTGATAAAATATATTAATATACAAAACAGATGTTTCATTCTTCAGTATTTTTGATATTGCCAAATGGGAAAAATAAGAATTTTTCACTAAGAAAAATCTTTGAAAGTTCTACTCAAGATAGCAAATAAATGTACTTTGTCATATGCAATATGGCCCAAATACATAGTAGTGACTGATAAAACATAAAAAGAGAAAACCAAACATTCACCCAGGCTCAAAACCAAGATAGACATATCTGTAAACCAGAATTCCAAGAGGAATCAGAACAGAAGCCCAGGGCAGCTGGGCTCCTGGATGGAACAGGCACAGTGGTATCTTCTGTTCAGGCTACAGACTCAGGCAATGGTCCAGAAGTGAATGGAAAGCCCAGAAACAGAGCCATGCATTTAGAGGAACTAGATATGTGATATGATGATGTATGCCTGTTTGTTCAGGGATAAACATCCTAGTTTATACCTGTTGTCTTGGTGCTTTGTCTGGTTTAGGAAGTATCTTGTTTGCTTGCTTGTTTCATTTTTTTAAAATGGTTTCCAATAGCTTCATTAAGTTAAGTAAAGATGTGATCTCTCTTGTACTTTCAGAATTATCCATGCTCTGTCCAGAGTTGTGTGAGATGCATGTGTTATGAATTTAGTTAAACTAGCTTTGCCTCTTCCTTCCCAGATACAATTTAACTAATAACACATATTCTAGGAAAATATGCAGGATGTTTATTGGTAAGTGTGCTCTTAGAGGAGCAAATAAAGGCTCTTTCTAGCTTCCAGGAGTGGTGAAAGAAATGCTTGATGCTGGGTGCTTTTGCAAGCCCTTTATATACTAGCCTGTTTTACTATGTCTCATGTTTTGACCTACAAGATACATACACTGACAGAGCAGTTGGTAGAACATGCCTTGGCCTGAAATGGGTGGATTTTATACACAGTTCAAAATATTTATAGTCTAATATGAAAAACAAATAAAACCAAATTTTACTCACTAACAAATACAGACCAGGGATAGTTCTGAAAGTAGAAAATATGTCACATCTTTTGTAACATATTAAAAAATAGCAAAATACTAAAAATTTCAAGTTTAGTAAGGAAATACAGAAGAAGAAAGTCTATAAAAAGGTACTGAGTCTTACACTAAGCAAAATGAAATAGTGAAAAATTCTCAGGAAACAAAAGGCCATAGATCTTCATCACTTTGTGAAAAGGAAGCTAGCTGTAGAACCACAAGCTAGAAAAAGAAATAATAGCGCAACTCTCCTTTCTAAAAGTATATTCATGTACTCACTTTCCTTAAAAAAGTGATTGAGATAAGAGCTTTGGGTAGAGTGCCAATTTTCATTTGTAAATTATAAAATAATTACAATGCCCATCATATAAAAAATGAAAGCTAGCCAGTCATGCCTACAAAGGAAATAAAAACTATAATTTTGTGTTTGAAAATTAACTTACAGAAAGAATAAATGTAAAAACTTTAAGAGAGTGTAGTATTATAAGTTGAAAAAAAAACACTCAGAAACAAGATGTTTGAGAAATAGGAAGATATGAAAAGATGAGTGATAGCACTTAGGCAAGAAATGGATGTAAAAGAAAATAGTACATCAGAGATTTAAGAAAACTAAGTAAAGGGAATACAAGAGAAAATCAGCAAAATAGATGATGCCTTCAGAAAAATAAAAGATGGAAAGGAGAAAAATATTTAAAGGCAAAAGAAATGAAGAAAGAATAGTATTGATTTGAGATATAATGATAAATATAAAAGATAAATTAAGAAAATTCAATTACCATAAATGACCCCTACAAAAACCCATAGCAATGGAATATAAGAAATGCTGAAAACTGTAATTCAAGAAAAATTTCCAGAAATGAAAGACCTGAAGTTCCTTACCTGGAAATCAGCCTATAAAGGTAAATGCCAAGATATATTCTCATAAGCTATTAGACTATAAGATCTTTTTTGTTACTCAGCAAAAAGATTAAGTTTCTTAAAGGGAAGGGAAACGAGATTATTATTAGACTTTTCAAAAGAAACACTTTATGTTAGAAGTTATTGGAGTAACAGTTTAAATAATGAAGAAAATAAAATAGGATCTACAAATGTTATGTTCAAGCCAAACTGATCTTTAATCATAAAAACCTCAGACAATCTGTTACGAAATGCAAGAATGTGTGGGCTACTGTTCCCATGAGTTCTCCCCAGGGAATACAAAGACCATGAACTTCAGATAACCAGAAAGTCTGAAGATGATCAACATAAAGCCTAGTGGAACCTTGGGGTCTGGCCTTTCCGTTAGCATGGCCAGCACCTGAGAGAGGTTCAAATGCCACCATCAGTTTCAGCACCAAACACATCACCACCTCAAAGCAGACCAAACTGAGCATGTTTTTTTTCCTACTTTTGAGCTTTAAAATCTTGAGTTGCTGGGAACCAACCATTATGGGGGTTCTGATAGAAATTACTCATTCAGTGTATATTATCCTTTTTATTTGGTGGCTCTCATGAAAAAGTTCAGGAAGTTATGTGACTAAACTCGACTTAATCTTGTCCACTGGGCCTCTGCAGAAAGTAATCGTGTTATGAACATTAATGCCACTGTACTGACACCACACACAAAAAACCAGGAACTCTTTTCTGTCTCTTTCAATACATGTATTTTTATAATTGGTGTGACTTCCTTTCTCCTTCACTCATTAAAGACCATTTAGAAAAAGAATGCAAGGGAGGAGGAGAAGGAGAAGGAGAAGGAAGAAGAAACAAGGGAAGGGCAAGAGGGAAGAAGAGAGGGAGAAGAGGGGAGGCAGAGGCAGAGAAGGAGGAAGAGAAGGAGGAAGTGGGAATGGGGATGGAAGGTAAAAGGAAGAAGGTGGGAGAGAGAAAGAGGAGGTGGGGGAAGGAAAGGAGGGAATGGGGAGAGGGAGGGGATACTGGCGAATGCAAAGGAAAAGGAAAAGAAGATAGAGGAGGAGGGGGGAGAGGAAGAGCTGATTATGGGAAGAACTATAAATTCAAAGTGTGTAACTGGACAGTGACAGCCAGGTCAACCCCGAGGGCAATGCCACAGCAGACACTGCAATGTGAGTGACAGGGACAACAGGATCGCAGATTACAGTGACCAGGTACAAGGCAAAGAGCAGCATCAGGGTGATTTTCACATCCGCTAGGGCGGCTTTGTGAATCTCCTGGGATTCTGCCAGGAGCTCAAGAGAGGTTTGGAAGGCCTAGAATCCCAATGGTTTAGGCCTGCTGGGGCTCAGAAATGATGCATTTTGCTATTACATCTGTCTCTTCACTGTTCCTTCAGATTGATTAGCCTAGAGAATTAGAGATTACTTTAGACTGAAAACCTCAGAAAAAATGTTGTTTACACTATGCCATAAAAAAAAAACCCAAAGATATTAATAAAGTGCCAAATAAGTAGCTTCACACACAGTGTCACTGAATTTAATCCTATTTTTGGCATTGTAAGAAACTTCCTTGTGAAATAACACTGTAACTGGTACTGAAAGAACCTACTTTGACACCCTATTTGCTTTGCAGAGCACTCAGAATTAACAAGTTGCATTTTAGTATGTTGTGAG
The DNA here is from genome assembly GCF_040802235.1 of Manis javanica. NCBI lineage: Eukaryota > Metazoa > Chordata > Mammalia > Pholidota > Manidae > Manis > Manis javanica. Next base: position 164,153,380 of record NC_133157.1, on the reverse strand, counting down.
TTTTGCGAAATTCACTTCCCCCTTACTGCTACTCCATAGGCACAATCCACATATGCTTAACTTTGCCTTCCCATGTAACAAATATGAATTAATGGCTGCTTGACAGCAAGAATTTTCTGATTTTTGCAATGTCACTAAATAGTCAAAACCTTTAAATGCTCAAGTTAAGCTATTAAAAACATCAGGCTATTAAAAATAAATGAAATATGTACCGACATAATACTTATCTATGTGTATATTAACAAACTGAAAGGATTGTTATGAACATCATATATGCATAATAGTGTTCTTAAATTCTCAATGATATTTTCCCTTTCCTGGTACTAAAATACTCATAATAGGGGACTCACGCAGCTAGTATTAGATGCTATCTGTTAAATCAGCTTGACAGAAAAAAAACTTGCTAGAATTCAGAAAATATTGAGAACTAAAAATATATATTGTTTTTTTTTATTTTTCAGTAAAAATAAATATCTCCTTGCAGAATTAGATACTCTTAAGATCACTCATACAGAAACTGGAAATTTAAGCATCCTTTCCTAAAGGAAATAAAAGTGTTTTGGTAATACACCAATAATTATAATGATATATATATATATATCTTTGTTCAAAACATTTAGGTAAACTCTGGAAATTTTATGAGACAAAGGAAACAATCATACAATGACACCTTTTCTGAAGGCCTGATATCACTCCTAACTGACACATGTAATTGCCATTTATTGAATGCCTTCTGTATACTTGTGGGTGGTTTTTTGTCCAGTTTATCTGAAACCCAAACAGGACTTCTCGTTTCAGTTTTTTGGATAGAAAAGTTTACTTACTGTGTCCATGTTCACACAGGCCACAAGGTTAGAAATGTAATTTCAATGCAGATCTGACAGAGAACAACCCACACGATTTCTTCTATGCTCCGTATCTATCATGATCTTTTTCCTAATAAAATTCGATTTTTTTTAAATTAAGGACAAACGATTATCTCTATGGAAATAAAGGAACAGTCAACACAGTGATGATAGCACAGAGTTCGGTTTCCAGAAGATCCAAGTTGCTTCCCAATGTTTCCTTTACAAGACCAGCAGCAGCACTAATGACAGCCCTTTACAGTGTACGATTTCAGCTGTCTGGCTAGGTATTTACCTTTTACTGTGAGAGACCATTTTTACCCCGGGTTAGAGTGTAATCATATACTAATCACTTATTTAAGCTCTCTGTTTTTTATGTAGTGTCCTGATGCTAGAGAAGAAGCAAGAGTTGTGCAGTCAGACTCAGATTCAGACCCTGGCTTCCTCACTTACTAGCTGAAGCACAGGACATTGCAGCTGTTACTCAGTCATTCTTGTCTTCATGTCATCATTTGTAAAATGGGGAAATTAATTGTTACCATGTAGAATTATGGTGTTGATAATGGCTAATATATACATACATATAAAGGGCATAGCCAATCCTGGATTCATAATAGGCACTGAGCAAAATTTCATCACCTTGATTTCAGTGTTTTTGTTTTAACCTCATAATGCTTATAAAGTATACTTTTCAAAAAAATTGCTATAAGCATACAACATGGGAGTTATAACTCCCATGCAAATAATAAATGAACATTTGCCAAAGAGTATTAGTTAATGAAGATTTCAGTAAGATGTTAATAGTAGTTCAAAAAAGATTTTCAAAAAAATATACATATATAGGCAGTCAAGAGTATTGAAATTAGTTTCCTAATGGATGCAAAACTAGTTAACATGAAATAAAAATAATTTGATGTTTCTAATATTTGACAATAGCATGTAATATTGAGATTACCTTTTTATGGGATGAAAATCAATAATTTCTCTACTGGAGAAAATTTGTTTGCATTACTACAGACAAAAATCATCTGCATTGCTATTAGTTTTCTACAGGTTAATCTCAATCCTTACTAAGTTGTAAAATAGCTTGGTCAGTAGAAAGTTCATCAACTGTGCATACTTTACAATCAAATAACCCATAGGTACCATTAGACAATCCCTAGTCCTCCCCTGAAAAGACACGCAGCAATCTCTTCTGCACCTTCCCATATCTGGGTGTGCTTAAAGTGTAAAGCCTTTGTTTATAATCCTCTATCTCAGTTTCTGAACAAAAACAAAGCCTGTATTCTCTCAATAATAAACAAAACAAGCTTTAAACATCTTAGGTAAACTATACAGATTTATTTTTTAATGTGTTTCTCATGTATTTATATTTTCCTCTTCCTATGTCTTATTTGTCTGTTCGGATAGTGTATCTATTACAATGATTAAGAAAACTTGCTCCAGATGTAATTGTAATACCTAACTAGGTGTCTAATCATGGGCAAGTCACTAGTAGTCTCTAAGCCTCTGTTAACCTCTCTGAAAAATGAGGAAAGTAAAGGACCGACTTTGTTGAGATGTTGGAAGGGTTAAATGAAGTAAGACATGCAACATTTTATAACCATTTCTGGCATGTGGTAATTATTCAGTAAACGTTATTTTCATTTCTTTGGAATTTCCTGGAGAGATGGGAACAACATTCATTGAGCCTTTGGTTATAGGGTAGCCACCAGAAGAAAAGGAAGCAATAAAGGCTTCTAGACAATGATAATATAAATGTGACAATGAAGTAAACTTTAGGATCTGAATCAAGATTGTGTTTCAAAAATCAGAAAGAGGCACATTTACTGGTTTTAGGTGGTGATTTTCTTTCTTTAGTGAAATGGCTTCATGCATTTTCTCTGGGAAGATTCAGTTATAAAGAAGAGATAGATACACAAAGCAAAGACTGTGCTTCACAAATAATACTCCCCAAAAGTTATTAGCAATGTCATATCATTGATTTCTTTTAAAAATTTAATTGCATAGGTTATGTTTGGAGTTTATTAATTTATGGAATAAAAAATAATTCTGATTCAAGTAGCTCCCTTTTACTTTTAAAGAAAAACATATTAAATATTTCACTCCCTTTCAGTTAAGGATGTCCAAACATGGAATGGTCTGATTTATAAGGTGACGACTTAAGTGAGAATGATGCAAGAGAAATATGCTAAAATACCATACATAAGTTCTATTTTTGTGATCCTGTACATACTCTGCTATAGCATAGAACTCCTGAATAATAATACAGGTCAAACTCAAATGTCTGGATTTTATTTTTTTGGTATTTTTGTTTGGTAATGTTCTTTTTACTCTTCAAAAGTTAGGGTTAGGAAAAAAACAGTCTGATGCAATATGATGTCTTTGGGAAGAACAGAGTTATATTCTATGAAATCTTATTAGGCTTGGAGTTCAACTAAGATGTTTTGAAATTGCGCAAATTTGGATGATATATTAGAATAAGATTCCAAAATGATACATTAACCTTCACTCTTTTTAAAAAAGATATATAAAACTTTGACAAAAACACACTGAGGGTAATAAAGTAAATTCTTGGCTGAGAGATGACTCATATACTTAACAAAAGTCTCTATTTACCCTTAACTCAGAATGTACAAATATAGAACACATTTCATGTGGAAGACTAAATTTCTATGTCGAAAGCCATGAAATTACCAACCAACAACCAAAATTTAGGGTGTCATAAATTAACTGAGCCATATCATACACTGTTTGAATTATAGTCCTCTAATATTTTACTACATAATTAAGCTGCAAATATGTATTTATATAATTCCATAGCTTAAAATTTAAATACAATTTGGGAAAGATTTTACACTATATATTATTTAACCAACCAAATTTAATTTGGAAAACAGTTTTGTAAGGAAAAAAAAACACAAAGCAAATGAACAAGGAGCAAAGTTTTGACTTACTTTGAACACTTCATATATTAAAAGTTTACAATAAATGATGGATTAGATATGTTAGACATTGAAAAAACAGAAATTATAAGAAATAAATTCAAAATGTTTGCTGTACTGTAATTTACCAGAAAAGCTACTGAAACTCTTCCCAATTCATTACAACTTTTTTGGACTCTTAGAGCAAGCAATACAGTATGTGAGCAGGCTCATAATTTGAAATAAATGGATATTGAAATGCCAGATTGGGGCGACTTGAGGATACAAGTATGGCCTGACAAATATAAAAGAAATGAAAGTAGAATGAAGATAGATCTTACCAGCTTTTAAATGTAGATTTCTAAAACTACATTTTCCAACTTTGTCTTCTCTGAGCTTCCATAAAAAGATTTCAAAGGGCATGTGGGCTAACATAAAAAAATGTACTACTGTGCTTGGGATTTCCTAAGAATATTATCTACTTAGAAGATAGAATCAGATACTAAGTTCAGTGAATCTGTACCTAGTCACTTTTTTAAAACAGCAGACTTTTGGCTCTGTACCACCTGACAATTTCTTTGTCCAAGCCACACTAAAAATAGGTCTGTACATAATGGAAATGTTGAGGCCTTAGCTTTAGCAATGTGAATAAGGACCACTATAATAAGGATTTCTTATCAACTCTTGGTTTATGTTATATTAACATATGAAAAAGCTATTTAAACATTAAAATTAATACATCATAAAACAATGGTAATGTTTCATAAAAAATATAGTTTTATTGGAATCACAACTACTCACAATAGCTATGAATGTGCCCATTCAAATTGCTATCATGAATATTGCATAAAATGAGAAGAATAAACTAAAAGTAAAATTAGAATACTGCTTTATAAATTATAATATGTCAAGCTAACAAATGGTGGACTTGTCATATTGAGCAACTAAATGTCTAAATGATCATTCAGCGCTCATAGTGTAGGAAGAAAAAAACATTGGCTTTGTTGCCTCTAAAGCAGTTGCTCGATTTTTCATACTGTCATTCTGCTCTATTAGCAAAGCCTAACACAATTAGGTATGAATATGCAGTAATAACATGCAAATTGTTCCCTCACAATTGCCCTAAGGCAGCAGTCTCAGCCTTTCTAAGCTTGATTCCTTCTACATCATTACCGGCTTGGAATAATTCATCAGAATAAAAAATACCTCAGCCTTATTGCATGTGGCCAGCTAGTAAAATCATCGGGAGTTGTTAACCACTCTCCCTCGATGGGTTTGTTAGCGATGCTGTCCCCAGCTCCCTGCCACTCCTGCACTTGTACTTGTTTCCCTTGGGTAATGTTAGACACTACATTTGAGCCTGCCAGAACAATTAACCCTACTGTTAATTAGAATGAAATGTCAGGCGCACAGATGGTACAAGCTGGCACCCTGCCATCCCGCCAACTGCTGCTGAAAACAGCTACCCCACTGCTGACAGCTGCTCAGCCGCGTCCCGAACCAGCAGATGTCAGAACTTTCCAGCTGAGGAAGGTTAAAAAAAGCAAAGAGGAGGGGTTCCTCATCCCAGCAGTGATGATGACTGTTTTACTGCTATTGCATCTATTACCTGTTGTCATACTGCACCAATCAAGAGGAAGTCAGCAAGCAGCGAGACACAAATTTAAAATAATGATGCTAATAATCATAACATAAATAAACACAATATGGCTATAATTCAATACAAGTATAAAAACAGCACAGGCAACCGATGAAATCACCGAACTTTTCACTAAGTTCTTCGTAAGCTGAGTGGCGTATTTCAACACATGTTTTCAGAGACAAGAAAATCTTTTGTATTTCCCAAATTGGGCAGTTCAAAAGGCCACAAAATTTTGCCTATTTAATCTTCAGACAAAACTTCACTTTTTGTTTAGGATTTATACCTGGTGATGAAATTTTTACCTTTTTCTAGTGCATTTTGTCATTTCCTAATTTATACACATAATTTATGAGATGATAGTCTAGCTTTCCCTTTATCCTCATACACCATACATAGGTAGTCAATAAGATAAGAGAGCAATTAGCCATGAAAAAAAAAGCCTAATTAGACAATAAAATCACATCTGGATATCATTTTGATTAGAAAACAACTTCAGGATTCCAACCTGATTATTGTGTTAATTTTATGGCTTAAAAAAAAGTAAGCATGTTATTAGGAATTAGTTGGAAATTTAAGTTATTTCTAAATACAAGAGGACTGGATCATAAACCCCTAATCTTATTTTTGACATTAGAAAATGACCACGGAAATGTGGAAATGTGGAACTAAGGAAGTAATCTCTGTTCAGTTATGCTATCTTGAGTCATTCTCCTTACCAGTGTGCATGCAGGTGCATATTATAACTTGAATGCCACAGGAAATATGCCACAAAATTTATCATTCACATTTCTGCTAGTTCTGTTTCAATCAGACATCACTTATTGATAAATTATTCATTCAGTATTACATAAGTACACACACATATGAAAGAAAACACAATGTAAAAGACTTTGAGTATTCAAAAGGACTTAAAAATCACACACAGGCCAACCATTCCCTCTACTTAGGCAAAAATTATCATATTACTAACAGGTATATGGACCAAGGATCAGTTAGGGTTTTTCTCTCATACACAATAAAGATTAGCTTATACCAAGAGGAGATTTATCAGAAGATTTATCAGAAAAGTATGGAATGATACATTAAAAAGATTTTTAAAAAGTTGAAGAACTGACTTGTAAAGCACAGAGATAGTTTAGGAAACTAGGTGGCAGGAACAGTGGACAACCTAAGACACTTAGATGAATCAGCTCAAATCATTTCTTCTTCTAAGAATTTAAAGTTCAACTGGCCTACTTTAGTTCACATGCCCAAGCTTCACTGCAGTGCAATAATAATTCCAAGAGCACTGAAACAAATGTTTAGACTGTTACTATCAGGATTCTGTGTCAAGTATGACAGTGACAAAGGTGACCAAATATCCTGGGAGGTCAGTGCTCAAGGATTCCATGAAGGGATTTGACACACACTTGCTAAAACTACAGAGATGAGTGTAAGCAAGCATATGAGGAAGTATTCCAGGTATGATTTTAAGAATAAATAAGATTTTGCACATGGTGATAAAAAAGCTGGCTGATTTGAGCATTGAATGTCTCACTAGAACAAATCAATATCATTAATAATGACAGTGACAATTATCACTATTATTTCTAAGTACTACATTTCTATAGAATTTTATGGTTTCTAAAATATTTTCTTAGCTTGAGTCTTCTTTGATTCTTACAATAGCCCTGGGAAATATTGTGGGTAAAACTGCAATATTTCCAGGATCTCTCACTTGGCCTTAGTGTATCTCCATATCAATACGTGTTTCCAAGGGGTGGAGCGAAGTAGTCCATCTCCATATCAATAGTTGATTACAAGGGCAAGCAAGGGCATATCTGGACTGGAGAAATTGGTGGGGTACCTTTTTGCAGCCAGGTCATGAGGGACACTGGCAAGCAGAAGTGGGTAACTGCTTCGAAACAGTAAACAGATTCTTCCCACTTTATTTCTCCCCTTGACTGATTCTGGTTTTAAATGTAATTTGCCCTGGGCTTGGAAAATATTTTCCCCCTAGAGTTACAATATGTATTACACATGTTCAGTGATTTTTATATACAAAGAATCAGGTGGCATGTTAGAGACACATTAGAGTCAATACATGAAAATACTTCATTGCTAATACACATAAAGAATTTGGTATTTTTCAGATACAGGTTTTTGAAAAGCTGGTAGTGTTTTTCGTGCAGCAAAATAAATTAAATTTCTTAAATACCATTTACTATTTCATTATTTTATTCCAAAAATGCCAAACTACCAAATGGCAGGTGCAAATCTAGGTACCAGGAGTAGTGAAGAAAATGAGATAAAGCCACGCCCTCAAGAAACTCACAGTCTAATATGGAGATACAGTCATGTAAACAAGTGTTAAAATTGTTCATAAATGTTAGACAAAGATGGGATCAGGTGTCCTGTGGTCACAAGAAGGCGGTGGTTATGTCCTTCAGGAGGGCCATCAAGAAGAACTCTTGAGGGTGACAATGACTTTTGACATATTTGAAAATCAGTCTGCTTCAAAAATTCACAAAGTATCACTTACCATAAAAAAAGTGGATACAAAAGATATTTATGAATTAAAATAATTACAAAAACTGATCAGAATAAATCTGCTCCTAAAATGCATAAGTAATACTTTAAGCAAAACAATAAAATATTTGTGCTTTGAACTCTTCTTTTCATAAAATATCTCTTTGAAAGTAACATATTAAAATCAAGATGCTACTAAATTCAGTGTAGATGCTCAACTGGAAAATGTCTCAATTTTAACTGCATTTTGAGTTTACAATGACATATTAAAGATGCACAGTATACAATATTAAAGTGTTCCTTGACTTGTACAGAAGTTCTAATACTGAGATAAGATGTATATTAAATTGAAATTGTGGGTATGGTTAAAATCTTTTTGAAAATTTTTTTGGACAAAAAGTGAAAATAACATGCTCATTCAGAATTAAAGTATATGTTAAGTATATATAAAATTATGTAATTTTAGCATTTCTATTAGAATGTTGAATAAATTCAATCATATTCTATGTGTGTACATATATGCAAATAAATTTATTAGTTGTAAAAATTAATAAAATCATGTTTTTGTAGTTTTTTTAGAGTTTATGAATTGCTTTCATATATAGCATTTTACATAATTCCTACAATGCTACAACACAAAAGATGCTGTTATCCTCACTTTTCAGTGAGTTGTTCTTGATCACACAGCTAATAAGTAGCAGAGTTAAAGCCAACCCAATGTCTTACGCTTATACTCAAGTCCAGTGCTCTTTCCAATTTAATACCATCTACATGCAACCAATTTATTACCATGCACATCACAAAGAATGGGCAGGAAAGTCTGTCAGTGTAATAAAACAGTATTATTGCCTTATTGTCAATTAAGCCTCTTTTCATTAATTGGAATCAAACGGTATACACTTGCCTCAAAGAGGCAAAACACCTGCTCATCTATTTTTTTCTCAGCAACCATGACTAAAAGTCAAAAAAGCCTGGAAATATGGACCAGGGATATTTACTGAATGAACACTTGTGAAAGGCCATAGCAGGCATTAGATATTTAAACTAAAATAATGTACTTTATGTTCTTTGAAGACTTAATAGTGCAAGTAAATGATTAGTTCTCTATCAGAATAAATACATTTAGATTGAAAGATATTTCTATTTAGAAAAAAAAGTATTGTCAAATAAAATAAAACATCTGCTTAGACAAATCTTTCCTGTCCAACCTAAGCACTGACGAGTTGAGAGAGAGGAGGAGAGAAAAAGAGAGATAGATAGATAAATATATAGAGAAAGAAGCACAGATGTAAACACACAGGGACAGGAAGTGAGACAATTTAGGGAACTGGTGAGGGTTATTAAGTAGCACAAAAAAAATGCAGTAAGAACCTTAGTTCTGATTCTAAGAAGAAAGATTCTAGGCAGCTCTTGTCTATGTGGCAGCCTCCCACCCAAAACATTATTCCCCCAAACACTTAAATTTCATTTATACTTTATTCATTTTGTCACATTGTTTTAATTCCACCAGAGGATTATTCTCCAAAAAAAATGTGTTTTTTTAAATTTTGAATATTTCCATGAGGCTTAAAATACTATTACTATTGGTGGAATCATAGAACAATAAAAACAGGGGAAAAAAACTACCTATTGCATAGCCTGAAAACCCCATTTTAAACAGGATGCTGAGTTGAAACTATTTGCTTAAAATCACAAAGTCCAACAATGTCACACCTGAGTACTCAAAGTCTTCTCCTGAAGCTCCATGTAAGGACAATAACAATAATAAAACAAACATTTTGGAGTGCTCACTTGGAGCTGCCAGTGCTCTGAACTAATTCCACATAACATGTAACAGTACTAAACATACATGATTTTATCCTGTGTTGAACAGATGAGTAAGTAGTCTTTAAACTCTGTTTCAAGAAATGAGGAAAAGGACAAGAGAATGGATTAATCTTAGTTTCAGTGAGAGAAGGCCCATACTTACCAATGTTAGAGTTGGGGATTTTGCCTAATATTTAAAAGCATCTCTAACAACCCTCCTCTTAATGTTTCTATCAACATCATTCATCCCTACCGCCCACTACCAAGAAAATCCAGCGAACTACACTTTTCTTATATGACAAAATATCATTACAATCTATGACTTGAAGTCAGTGTTCCGTAAGATTCACATTATATGTTGAAAGTCCTCAACAACCTACAATATTACTTAGTCATATATTTCATTTAAACAAATACTTAGAATCTCTACTAGATATCACTTCATAAAATTCACCATTATTCCAAATATTTGAAAGCAACAGAAAAGAGTAATCAATAGTACACATTTGTGCTGACGTATGCATCTAGTTTGGAGCGCAGCGGTGCACCGTATCTTAGAAGAGGCCTTTCATTATGCCTTTCATTTTCTTCGGTATGGTCATTTCCATCCCAGCCTGGCAAAATTCTCTCCAGACATGGAAGTTTAGCTCGAATACCACTTCTATTACAAAGCCTTCCCAAATTACCCTGCTAGAAGTCATCAGCCCTTCTTTAAACTTCACTTGCAGTTTGAGACTGTCAAAGATTTATCACATATCATTTTTACCTGGAACCATTTATGTGCATACATTATGTTTACTCCTAGATGAGGAAGAGCTTTGTGGGAACCCTGTACTCTTTATCAGAGAAGCAAGGATACTGTCTTGCAGGACTTCTCAATAAATATGTTCTATTTTTGAATGAATGAATAAATGAATGTTGAGAGGAAGCCATGGGGGAATGTAAAGAGAAAAGAAATAGGAGAGACAGGTTCTGAAATGGGCTAGAGAAAATGCCTTGAAAGTCTTTCATGTTGCCCCACAGTCGAATCACTAAAGGTTATTCCCAAAGTCAAACTTTCACATTAAATGCTTGCCTGTATTGGGATAATCAGAAGACATAGGTAAAACAAATCTGCTTTAAAGAAAGTATCCAAAGATATTACATACTTTTTCTGTTTGCTGGCATTAGCTTAAACCCTTATATCAAGTAAGAGAAAAAATTAAAAAACTGAGTAACCATTGGTCTGGCACAGAATGAATAAGCCCAAACTTCCACCTTCCTATTCAACTCTTTTTTGTGTCTACAGCTTCCAACTGATTATTAAGAGAAATAAACATGGAAGATGGGTGCCCAGTACTGTTGAAGCAATATGGCTATCTGATTTAATTTTCTTTTTTTCCTGCAGCTACCCATTGACTAATGGGGTATAATACTTAGCTTCCATTAAAGGAATCTAAAATTTACTTAAACTTAAGAAATAACAAATAAAGTTACATGTGTTTAAAAGAAAATTAAAGAAATGGATTTTGTATTTTTTGGAAAAAGAAGAAAGAAGTATTTTGGGTGATCATTTTAGTGACAGATATGTTAGTCTTTAGAGTCAAGGAGTTCACAGGAACTTTTGTTTTTGAAAAAATTTAGCTATAGTTTCTTTAAAATTATCATTTATAATTTGTGCAGATTTCTCAATGAATAATGGATGATTTAAGGCTGTAGAGTTACACATTGATTTTTATTTAACCTCTGCTTTAGATTGTGCCTCCTTCATTCTAACAGAAAATAAATCAATTGTTGAAAAACATATATCAAATTAAATATGCATATTTTCCTAAGATTGTAGGCTGATTACCTTATTGGGGCACTTTATATTTGCAATGTTGTTTATGAGCAAGTACAGAGTAATCTCATTGGCATTTAAACCAAATAGTTTTGCTGGGATGTTCTGATATATTAAGAGAAGGTTTAAGGTGCCATATAACTACATGTGTAAGTACACCCTTACTGATGACCTTACAATGCACTTAGTATCTTATACTTTGCTAATGCTGTCTCTACTACCACAAGCAATTTATTCTGCCTCATGTTCCTCAAGTGCTCATAAATCAGCATTAGGTCCTTTTTACTGAGTTGCTGATTTTAAGCCAGCACAGTAAGAAGGAGCATTTGGATTCAAAGTATAATATTGGCACACATATTGATTTTAATTACTCTAATTAGTTCTTTATACTAAAAAATCACACAGATCATTTGTTACATCAAACCTAATGGCATATGATCAAGGATTTAATATGATAATGAAGTAGATCAATTATCACTTATAAAGGAAGTCATTAACAAGTATAAACATTGTCAAGCTGAATAACATTACAAATTATGAAGTTACAGCGAAGATAATTTGCATATACACCCTAATGTTATTTTATAGTCAAATCTTCTTTTTTAAGAACAAAATCATTTTTGTTTTTAAATTCACTTGTGTGTGTCTGTTATTACTAATTTAAGCTATACACAAGCTGTTTATTACAGGTTGAAGATTTAGATGCTTAAGACCCCATTTGGGGGGTTCAGTGGTAAAAATGTTGCAAAAATGATATCAGGGCTGAAACTAAAGTCCATTTAGTTTACTGTTTTGTTTGGCTTGGTTTTCATCTTGACAACAAAGAATTTGTTCACTCTGGTAGTGGAGTAGTCCTGGCTTATATAACAATAAACAAACACCAATGACAGTTTTTGAGATACTTCTAATACTTTAGATATCATGCAGGCTAGCTGATGCACTTTTTTTCTTTAATTAAATAATAAAGCCACATATAATTACACTGAGCAAGGACTAAGATATCTGCAAAAAGATTTTAGATTACAACACTACATACTCATTTATTAATGCTCTTTGCCGTTTGACATTCCAAAACATCTTAAATAAAAGCAGCCAACTGTGCACTCTGTTCCTAACCCAATGCATTGCCATTTATCATTATTATTGCTATCATTACCCTTTGCTTAGGGTCCTTTCACTCTGTTTTAAATCCATTTGACAATAGCGCACATTCAAGCCATTCAGAATTTATATTTCTGGTGAGAACTTGTAAGGTAGTATATAAAATATTTCCCTGATATCCAGATATATGATCTAATTGTCATTTTTCAAATGTTAAACTTCTCCCCAAAAATGCAATCTCCAAAATTCTCCTACACCAAATCAGAGAGCTCCTAGATATAACATGATACATTGTTATTGACAATGATAAATATAAAATCTAAATTTACGTTAGAAATATTACTGGGTGGTAAACTACAATAGTTTAAATGAAATGCAATGTCCACCTAAAATACCACCTTATTCTGTTGTCAAGATAGCACACCTGGAAGCCACCTTCCATGGAGTCATCATCTGGTTCCTCAACTTCATTTTGTGTACTTCATCAGCTTCTTGTGAATATTAAATAAGTATAAATACCCATAAAGAACTTAAACAGTACCTGGCATGCACTAGTCACTCAGATGTCAGCTATTATTACTAGAAGGGAATAATACTATTCTGTGTTCAGTTGTCTGACATTTTCCTAGGCAAACAGCTTCCTAGAGCAGATAGTTGTGCAATGAATCCACATTGTTCATCTTCTGCACCAGGTAAGTGTGGATAAAGTGAAGGTTCCTATGGCCAGGATACTCACCTGAAACTAAACTACATGATGATGTAACTGGCCTGTTGCTAGGCCACTGCTTCCACACCTGCAGGCAATAGCTATTATTGACTTGAGTCACTATATAAAGAGCTCTGCCCAGTGCTCTGGGTGGAGGCAGAGATGAAGGAGGATTAAAGACCTCCCAACTGTCGGAAGCAGATGTAATTCTAGTGCTTGACCTATCACCAGGAGAAGAAGCCAGGTAATAAACCCTTTCTATCCAAGAACATTCCATTGTCATTCCTTGGTCTCACTGAATCCACAGTGAACTTCCCCTGGGCTGAAACCCATTGGCAAGATAATTGGTGACACTGGAAGGATTCATTGTTGAACAGGAAAAGAACAGGCTGCCCTTATGGGAGGGGTGCTTCAGTGGGGTGCCCCTATGAATGTGGAGACAGTCGATTTTCCCCAAAGGATATATGGTTGAGGTGGCTTGCTTCCTAGAAGGCTGGGCATACCCCAGGACTGGAGCCAGATGGAGGTCATACCTGAGGCAGTAGGGATGGCCCTTGAGATAATTAGTAAATCCTTGGAGAAACAGAGTGGCGAGGCATTGTGACTGTTGGCTGATTCTCACAGTATTAAAAAAGTCTACAGATGAGAAGAACATCCTCCTGAAAGAGACATAAGAAATGAGAGCATGAGAATGTGAGCTGCTAACTGCTGTGGATTCAAGAATGAAATGGCATTGATACAAGAAGAGGCAGCACAAGAATGCTGACTGTGAGGTGCCATTGAGGAAGTAAAACATTTGTTGGTGACTGAAATGGCATCACTAGGAAGTACTGTGGAAGAGGTAAAGGCCATGAAGGAAAAGAATGAACCCCAGAAAAACCACAAGAGGCAGGATGAGAACATGAGCTGCGATGTCCAGTGAAGGAGATTTAAGATTCCTTACAGAATGAGATAGCAGCCCTGCCAGGTGCTCTAAAGGAAGCAAAGGCAATGGAGGAAAAGGATGTACTCCTGAGGGAGGCACAGGAAGAGGCAGCACAAAATGCCAGCTGCAAGGCATTGAAGTGAAGGTAAGAGAGCTGCTGAAGAATGAGCCAGCATTGCTGTGAGGCACTGTAGAAAAGGTAAAGGGTGTAGCAAAGGAGGCACTCATGTGAGTGGACAGAAAGGTACCATCAGCCCTGGAAATGGAGGAGCTGGGAAAGGATTAAGGGGTGGTGCAGTGGGCACTGATCCCTCCTCTTTTGAAAGCATGCCCAGTGGTCGTAAAGAAATTAGAGACACAGCAACTGAGGGTTCCTCCAGGAGAGGTGCAGCCCCCTCCACAGGTCATGGTGCACTCTATGATTTGCCCCTATACTCAGGCTGAGCTGGTGGATTTGCGATCTCGGTTTAGGCAGAAGTTATTGGAGTCAAAATCAGCCTGGTTCCTGCTTCTGTGGGATTTAGGTGTGGATGGAATTGTTCTGTCGGGATCAGAGATGGGAAATATGGCTTCCAAGGCAGTTCATCTTGCCTTGAGGCAGTGATTACAAAGTGCACATAAGACTCCAGAAAATCACTCTGTACTTGATAGGCTAATTGCTGGACTCTATGCTGTGTGGCCCAATCAGGGTGATTTCCCATCCTCCCCTTCCAGATGACAGATGTACACTGAGCTCCAACACCAGATGGCAGGTGTTACAGGAGCTCCGCATGAAAAATGCCATCTTTAGTCCAGAGTAAAATGACCCAGATAAGGAGCCTTTTACTACAGGGATGAGAAATGTGCTTCAAATGGCTCCCACTTCCCTCTTTGGGTTTCTAGTGGCCATTCCTGCCCCTCACTTACGGCAGCCCATAAGAGAGGTTACTCATACAGTAGCAGGCTTAGGAGAGTCTGAAGCAAAGACAGCATGGAGAGTAATAAGGTCTGATATTCACAGGAAGAATTTAAAGGTCCCCATGAAGGTTATGAGGACCCAGATGTGGGTTGATTTAATATGGGCAGGAACAGACAAGGAAATTAGATGGCAAGTCAAATAGAATCTTACTTGGCTGTGGCAACAACTGAAACCAGAGCAGCAGTTTCAGCCATTACGAACAAAGAGGCAGAGGCCAGAGACAGAGCCACAAACCTGGCCTGTGTGTTTGCAAGACTTCCTACTGGAAAGTGAGCCAACATCACTTGAACGCACACAAGAAGATGATTGGGAAACACAGTTTGATTGAGGGAAAGGTGGAGGTACCTGCCCTAAGAGACCAGGGTGTGACCGGAGGACACATGTTGAAATAGCTATCCATTGGTCCCCAGTGAACATACAATGTGTCCTAGCTCTGATGGACACGGAGGCTGAATGTTCACTGATTCATGGTAACCCTGAGAGGTTTCCTGAGACCCCTGCTATTATAGATGGATATGGGCAGAAGGCTATCAGAGTAAAACAAGCCCAATTCCCTTTGAGAATAGGGCAACTACCCTCAAAGGAATATACCTCTCCCATCCCCAGATATATTTTTGGGATTGATATCCTGCAAGATCTTTGGTTGCAGACCACTGTAGGTGAGTTCAGACTGAGAGTACATTTGGTGAAGGCAATTCTGAGGGAACAAGATAGGCGCCCACCCACAGCTTTGCCTGTGCCTCGGTGGGTGACTAACACCAAGCAATACAAATTGGCTGGAGGACATGGAGAAACCCTCCAGGAACTGGAAAAGGTGGGTATTATAAAGCTCACCCATAGTCCTTTCAAATCCCCAGTGTGGCCAGTATAAAAGCCAGATGGCTTTTGGGGTATGGCTGTGGATAACAGAGAATTCAATAAAGTCACACCCTCTCTGCATGCTGCCATAACCCTCTGTTGCAGAGCTAATGGGTACCCTCAGTCATGAACTAGAAACATACCTTATGTGGTAGATCTTGCTAATGTCTTCTTTGCCATTGACATTAATCAGTAAAGTCAGGAACAGTTTGCCTTCACATGGGAAGGTTGGCAGTGAACTTTCACCGTCCTTCCACAGGGATACCTACACAGCCCCACCATCTGTCATGGACTTGTAGCCCAGGACTTGGCTACATGGGAGAAACCACCAGCAGTGTGGCTGTACCATTATATTGATGATATCATGCTTAGGTCTAATTCTCTTTCAGATCTAGAAGGTGCAGCACCTGGACTGCTGTGACATCTACAGGAGAAAGAATGGGCTGTGAACAGCACAAAGATTCAGGGACCCGGTTTGTCAGTCAAATTCTTGGGGGTCATCTAGTTGGGTAAGACTGAAGTTATCTCAGAATCAGTCACAGACAAAGTCCAGACCTTTCCTACCCCTACAACTGTGACATTATTCCATTAGTTTTGGGTCTTCTAGGCTCCTGGAGAGTGTTCATCCACACTTGGCACAAATTCTGAAGCCTTTTTACTGTTTGGTACAAAAGGGCATCAGGTGGGACTCGGATGAGACATGTTGTCAGCCTTTACTACAGCAAATCGGGCAGTTAAGGCTGTGCAGGTTTGAGTATAATAGACCCATAAAGGCCCTATGTGCTAGATTTTCATGTGACTAAAGATGGTTATGCCTGGGTCTCTGACAGCAGCTTGAATGAACTCGCCAACCTATTGGATTCTGGTTGCAAGTATGAAAGGGGTAGAAGTACAATACACCTAGACAGAAAAACAACTGGCTGCCATGTATCATGCCTTGCTGGCTACAGTGCCCATCAGTGGAATGGCCCCAGTAAAAAAAATAAACACCTATCCCATCATGGGGTGGGTATGAGACTAGACCCAAAAGCCACAGAATGGTGTGGCACAAACACCTATATTGGTCAAGTGGGATGTGTACCTACTGCAGCATAGCACCATCTCTAGTAGCCCCTTGAGTGAAGAACTCCAATGCTTATTGGGGCCAGTAACATATACTAGTAAAAAGAAGGAAGAATTTACTTTAGAACCATTAGTAGTAGAGAGTCCTTATCAGTAGGAAAGGGCCTTTATAGCCAAAGATGCATGGTATCGCCAGTGATGGGCAGTGTCAAAAATGGAGGACTGTAGCTTTCAATCCTTAGACCACGTCAATGTGGAAAATGATGAGGGAAGAGCAGTCAATGGGCAGAGTTGCAGACAGTGTGACTTGTGATCAGCTTGGAGCCCTCCCACATAGTTTTGTGCACTGATAGCTGGGCTATCTATCCAGGATGACTCTGTGGCTACCAACTTGTTACCATGCCAACCAGTTAGTTGGTTACCAACCCCTTTGGGGGCAAGAAATGTGGCAAGACTTATGGGCCTGTTGTCAGACTAAAACAGTTACAGTATGTGATGTGACAGGTCATTTGCCACTGGCATCCCCAGGAAATGATGAAGCAGATCAATTGGCCCAGGTACATTGGCTAGAAGGAATGCCTACCTCTGATGTGGCTCAATGGTTACATCAGTGTTTGTTGCACATGGGGCAAAAGACAATGCAGGCTATAGCCCATCAGTGGGGCTTGCCTTTGACCTCTGAAGAAGTCAGCAGAGCCTGGCAAGAGTGCATTATATGCTCTAAAAGGGACTTACACTGAGTTCCACAGCAACATGGGACAATAGCTAAGGGGCCAATTACCCCTTGTCAGGTGGCAGATAGACTATATTGGGCTTCTGCCCATGTCAGAAGGATACCAATATGCCATGACTTTTATGAACACCAGCTACTGGACTTTCCCTACACATTGTGCAGACCAACAGATGACCAAAAGGGGCCTGTAGCATCTCTTCTCAGCCTATGGTTAACCACAGATAATTGGGAGTGATCAAGGCACCCATTTTACTGTGCATATATAACAGGAATGGGTGCAACAGTTGGGAATCAAATTGAAGTTTCTTGCCAATGGGTTTCAACCCAGGGCAGGTTCACTATGGATTCAGTGAGACTGAGGAATGACAATGGAACGTTCTTGGGTGAAAGGGCTTATTACCTGGCTTGTTCTCCTAGTGATAGGGCAAGCACTGCATTAGCATTATGTCTGCATCTGACAGTCTGCAGGTCTGTAATCCTCCTCCATCTCTGCCTCCACTAAGAACACTTGGCAGAGCTCTTTATAAAGAGACACAGACAATAATAGCTGATTACCTATGTGTGTGGAAGCACAAGCCTAGCAGCAGGGCAGTTACATCATCAAGCAGTTTAGGTTCAGGTGAGGATCCTGGCCATAGGAACCTTCACTTAATCCACACAATCCTTCCACAGGAGACATGATAGAGAGGTACAGTGGTTTGTTAAAATCTGAACTGAACTCAGACACCAATATCTGTGAGGATGTTCAGTCTGTTTATGGACAGTGCTACAGCATTTCAACAAGAAAACCTGAAAGGGAGCCCTGAGCCCTGTAGACATGTTAACACATATTGCTGCCTCCCCAATACAACTGCAAGTACAAATTAAGGAAGAATCACTGAAGCCAAGGTTTGGCCACCAGAATAATATCTTGCTGCCAGCACCACTGCACAAAACCCTGGAGACTCCATTGAGTTGATGTGGCCTTGGACATTTTGCCAAATTGGACTAGTGATGGCTAGCTCACCTGGCACCTTGGGGACAAGGCCTGGAAGCTGGCCTCCTGTGTATTCTTGAAGTAATAGAGTGGCCCCCAAAGATCACAGTATATCCTGAATGGCCAGAAGGTAGGAGCATCTTACCAGGGAGTTTCGTTTTATCATTATGGCCAGTGCATGCATCTCCAGTAGCACTACATATAGACCCTTCAGTAACCCTCATGGGTAGAGGTATAAAAGTATGGTATACTAGACCTGGATTGGACCCTTTCTGCCACAGTCCTATCACAGGACCACTCTCTTGCATGCATCCTACCTGATGGACAAAATTTTCCAATGTTGAAGTCAGTAAAACATGTTCTTATCACCTTTTAGGGTCTTCGTGGATTGGGCACAAACCCTAGTAAAATAACCTGCTACTTGCTGCAGTGCATGAGCTCCCTATCCTTACCACTACTAAGTGTGAGTCATGAACTCATCTGTAGAACTGGTTTTGAATATAGCTGAAATAACCTCCTTAGGCTTGAGGATTATTAAAATTTTTGTTACCTGTATCAAAATCTTGTTGTATCTTAATTTTTATTATTATCTCTATGTTGTTGTTATCCTTTATTGCTGTTGTGAAATCTGCTTCAGTTTTCTTGCAACTGGGACCATTGCAGAAGATTGACAACATGTAGACTGTGAAGTGAGAATCCTGGAGGGGTGGATTGGGGGGGATAAAGTGAAGGTCCCTATGGCCCGGATCCTCACCTGAACCTAAACTGCTTGATGATTTAACTGGTCTGCTGCTAGGCTAGTGCTTCCACACCCATAGGTAATCTGCTATTATTGACTGTGTCACTATATAAAGAGCTCTGCCCAGTGTTCTGGGTGGAGACAGAGATGAAGGAGGATTAGAGACCTGCAGACTGTAGAATGCATATGTAATTCTAATGCAGTGCTTGCCCTATCACCAGGAGAACAAGATGGGAAGTAAACCCTTTCACCCCAAGAATGTTCCATTGTCATTCTTCGGTCTCACTGAATCCATAGTGAACTTGCCCTGGGCTGAAACCCATTGGCAAGACAGTAAGTATACCTCAATGCTACAACTTCTTAATGATATCCTCTTACCCAACACTGCCATCTCAATGCATCCTCCTTATTGCCATTATCTTCTGAAAACAAAATTGACTCTCTTTTCACCAGTTCTCTTGGTGAGGAGAATAAGGTTAAGTTTAAACTCCTTGTGTGGGGAATTTGGGGTTCCTATGGCCAGGATCCTCACTGAACTTAAACCACCTTATCATGTAACTGGACTGTTGCTAGGCTACTGTTTCCACACCTTTAGGCAAGAAGCTATATAGAGAGCTCAGCCTAGTACTCTGGGCAGAGAGGCTAGTGCTCGACCTACCACCATAGCGAACTTGCCCAGGGCTGAAACCCATTGGCAAGACACCTTGTAATGACATTTCTCAATTCTCCCCCATCCTTCCTCTACTCAAGATACGTGTGCACTCACACGAACAGGTTCTACTGTTTCCTAACTGGCATTGTGCATGTAAGCCTTGAGGCTGTCCACATCCTAGTTTGTTCCTCATGGCTTCCCCTTTTCCTCCCTAATAATTCTTCAATATCTTTCCTCTCTAATGAATTTCATTCTTTGGTATGAGCTATATAACTGGGCAAGTTATTTACTTGCTAAACTTTAACTTCTCCTGTGAAATGGGTTAATAAAGTAATTATAAGATTATGTACACAACATACTTAGATCCCAGCACATAATAGGTGCTCCATTAATTGTACTTATTATTACTGTTGTTATTAGCATTGCTATTATGTATCTAGAAAAATGGAAGCCTGGGTTTTTCATCCAAGATACAATGGAGTATATTCTGGGATCAAAGCATATGAATCCTTGGGTAATACATCCCCAATTCTTGAGCAATATATCAATAGGCAGGACACCACCAGTGAGCAATATGGGGATGTTTGCTTGATGCTCTATAACCAAAAGACATACAGATTGCCTTAAGAGAAAGAACTTATCTGACAATAAAGAGGCAATTAATATGGAGGAGGGAACAATTTCAAACAATTCAGTATGAACAATTTCAAAGGCCAACAATGTCAACAAAGCTGTCCTGTAAAACCACAAAAAAAATGTTTATAGGAAACATTTAAATATAGCAAAATTCTATTATATTGTGATCTATGAATACTGTAACATGCCATTGGTTTACGAAGCATAAGTAATGTACCTAGATATTAGTGTACTATGCAAAAGTAAGGAGCAAAAGAGCACCTCCACCTCCGTTCATCATCTGTCAAATAAGTGCTGTGCTTTCTCAAGATCAGGAGCTTTGGTGAATTAGTCATGGGGTTCTTTGTTTTTAATTCAGATAAGCTTACTGTTTGCTTTTGAAGCAGATTGTACAGTCCTGTTGGCAACTAGAGAAGAATCCCCCAAGGAATACACTGAAGAGTAGCATGGAACCACAGCCAAAAGCAGAACACAAACTGCTCTCCAGATTCCACTGCATGCACACACACACTGCCTTAATTAATCCATCATTAACTTCAGAGCACAGCGCTGCGCCTACCACACCTGGTTTGACAGCTGAATTGAAAGCACCATTGACAGCTGGTGCTTATGCACTTGCCTGAAGCACAGGGGCTGATGATGGGCTAGCCTAGGGAGCTAGAGCCCTGCCGAGAGGTTATGTGTTTGTTGAATATAATAGCAGTCATGAGAATATTTTCTGCTAGAGATTGAGGACTGGTATAACAGCATTACAATAAAATGCATGTATTTGGCAATTCAATGCCTAACCCTGCTAAATAAACATTGTAAAGTCATGTAAACATTTGAAAAAAATGTTTCACGTGGTAGAAAATAAGCTCCTATAGAACAGTATTTTTTTTAATGAAGGTACTATTGATATAGAATCTAATGAAGGTTTCACATGAGCAACATGGTGGCTACAAGATTCAACCATATTATCAAGTCCTCCTTACACCCTATTGCAGTCACTGTCCATCAGCATAGTAAGTGTAGTAAGATGCTACAGAGTCACTACTTGTTTTCTCCATACTATACTGCCTTCTCCATAACCTATGTAAATTATGTGTACATAGAGCAGTATTTTTAATATCAAATGGCAAAACTGATTTACTGCAGGTCCTCCTGGCCTGGGGTGAAGGGTGGGGTAAAATAACCACTAAACATCAAAGCAGTTCTCTTCTAATCCTGTGAAGTATAGAGTATGAGAGTGTGAGTTTAATCCCAAATATGTGTCCCTTTCCTAGCTCAGTGCTCACCATTTTTACTTGAGGGTCTCAGTCAGGTATTTCTAGTCCTCACAACAACCAAGGATGATTAAGGGACTTGGTGGGGTGGAATGATTCCTCCCATTACTTATTAAATTCAGGGCGCTTCTTTTTATTTGCTACTATAATATAATACAAAAGGGTTGGGTCAGTTTTGTCTCCAGAAACAACAGTCTGATAATGTGCTTTTTCTCAAGGGATCCTGCTCTTGCTCCAGCTTTGCTTAGCAGCAGCAGCACAATCATGAATAGCTTTACAGAGCCTATGAAATTAAGGCTAACCCCTTATGTGCATTTAAATGATTAACTCAACCTGTCCCTCAGATTCTAAGGGAGCTAAACTGAATTTTTTAGTGTTCTCTTAAAACACACTGTATTTGTTTTTTTTTTTTTTTCTGTGTTTTGTTCACATTGTCCTGACCCATCTTCCACCACTTCGGATAAATATCATCATCTCCTGATCTTTATATCCTTTGGGCTACATGAAAGAATGTAAGTGGCTTGAATCACTACTGTGAATTTTGAAAGACAAGGCAGTCTGCTATTAATCTTTTGCCAAGCATTGGTCAGTCAATATATTTTGAGAATAAATTAATGACAAACTAAATAATAAAACCAGGTCTCAACTTCTAGTGCCTTCGCTACCCCACCTCTGCTCTGCCTGTTACATTATTCTACCACCTATGAATCAAGGCAAGACATTTAAAAAGTAAAAAGAAGAAAGCCAAATATATCCCTTGAATTGTATATAGTTGCTAAACATCAAAGCAGTTCTCTTCTAATCCTGTGAAGTATAGAGTATGAGAGTGTGAGTTTAATCCCAAATACGTGTCCCTTTCCTAGCTCAGTGCTCACCACTCAGAGCTTCGCTACCCCACCTCTGCTCTGCCTGTTACATTATTCTACCACCTATGAATCAAGGCAAGACATTTAAAAAGTAAAAAGAAAGCCAAATATATCCCTTTATCAATAATAGCAGCTATCAGTTTTAAGTATACTCCTTACACTTTTAATTTCTGACTCATAGTCAACCAATGAGATATTATCACCCATTTTATAAATGAGAAAAATGTGACTGAGAAAGGAAGTAAAGTAACACTTTTTAATGTTGCAATGTCAAAAAAGAAAAATGATAGGCATCCAATTTCATAGCACTAACATATTTTGAACAGGTAGCAGGTTTTAGAAACTATTCTAGGCTCTTTGACAGAGTAAGTCATTTAATCCTCCCAGCTACCCTATGAGATAGGTCACTAATATAGATTTTACCAATGGGGCAACTAAAAAATGAGAAGGGTAAATACTGCTTGTCCAGCTGGTATATGGTGGGACTTAGGTTTAAACTCAAGCAATTCAGCCTCAACCCTTACTGTGCTATAGTGTGAAGCATCTCTGATATCAGGCTCAAACTTTTAAAGTTCTATGAGAATTGCCTTAGGCAGAACTTACCACATTTGACAGTATGAGTATGTATGTGTGTGTGTGTGTGTGTGTGCACACGCTTAACTCTTTAAGGACATGGATGATGAGACTGGCTGTCTCATCACTGTGTCTCATACAGTTCTAATATTAAGTTTTACAGAGTAGGTTCTCAATTAATATTTGAGATATTGCACTTAGTATTTTGCCTAAATTCAACAGAAAGCTCTTGAGAGACAATTCCCCATGGGTGTCCTAGGTTTCTGCACATCTTAGATAGGCACTGACTATCATTTATTTCAGACTCTTGTCTCATAAATGTTTATATAGCATATAACCTTGAAAAACAAACACAGTACCTTCCTCTATAATAAAAAGCAAGTGTGCTTCCAGCTCTAGAGGACAGAAATACTCTCTCTTCCAGAGCAAAGAACAGTTATGTATACTATTATAAAACATCAAGATGCCCTCCTCTCCTGACTACAACGCATTAGTTATACAAAGATGGGCCTTATGTGGGACTTGGGGACAAAGAGAACTGATACAAATAGGCTCATGCTACTTGTTGCCCACAAATAATAAAGACCTTTGTCTTGAACTGAGGAATCCTGAGTCATCTTCTAGCAATCTAGGAGTTTCATTAGGCTAATGTGTTAGTGTGCAAGTATGGTAAAGTCTCAGACCCTTCACAGTTCTTGACAAAAAACAAACAAGGTCATGAAAACAAATTTCCACTGGTCTCTCTGGGTAGCCAACAAGTTATTCCTGAAGTGGAAATTAGAAATTTTTAAAATTTTTTAAATTATTGATTCACACATATTTATCTCCTAGAAGAAATTTATTGTCTAAAAAAGTCTGCAATATATATACATTTAAAGATCTTATGAAACTTTTAAGCTATAAGTTGATAAATCATAATGAATTTACTAAATATTGGAAAACAAAATTACAGTTATCATTGATTGGATATTGTCTTGCCAATGGGTTTCAGCCCCAGGCAAGTTCGCTATAGATTCAGTAGGACCAAAGAAAATGACAGCAAAACGTTCTTGGAGTGAAAGAGTTATACCCAACTTTATTTCCAGGTAGCAGGTCAGTCACTAGAATCCCATTCACTCAGAGCAAGTCTGCATGCAGCAAGCCAGTCTCTGCCTCTGGGCCCCGATGTCCGCACAGCTGTCCCACACAGCCGTCCTCTGGGCCTCTCTGCCTGCATAGCCATTCTGCACAGCCATCCTCTGGCTGCTGTCCTTGGCGCTGCCACCACTCCAGCCCCTGCTCTGTTCTCCTGTAGCCTTGCAGCCCTGCCACCATGTCACATGCGGAGCTCTTTTTTATAGAGTCAACAGCCATGAATTGTCCACAGGTGTGCAGTGAGCTAGTCAACCAGGGCCAGGTGAGAATCCTGGCCACAGGGACTCTCATTTTATCCACACACCACACCTCCAGGATTCTCTCCTCTCAATCTATGTGCCCTTACTCCTCTGCAATGGTCCCAGTGCAAGGAAGCTTGAACATTGTTTTCCAGCTTCTCCAGCAAAAAAGTCTTGCAGACACACAGGCCAGACTCGTGTCTCAGTCTCTGACCTCTGCCTCTTTGGTCTTAATGGGTGGAACTACTACTCTGGTTTCAGTTGTTATCATAGCCCCAATAAGATCCTATTTGGCTTCCCATCTGATTTCCTTCCATCTGCTCCTGCCCATATTAAATCAACCCACATCTGGGTCCTCGTAACCTTCAAAGGGCCCTGTAAATTCTTCTTGTGAGTAACAGGTCTTTCTGGATTCTCATTGCTTCAGCCTCTCCTAAGTCAGCTACTGTACATGTCACCTCGCTTATGGGCTGCCCTAAGTGAGGGGAAAGAATGGCCACTAGAGACCCAAAGAGGGATGTAGGAGCTGTTTGAAGTACAGTATTTCTCATCCCAGTAGTAAAAATCTCTTCATCTGGGTTATAATTCTCTGGACTATAGATGGCATTTCTTATGCCCACCTCTCACAGCACCTGTTGGAGCTCAGCATATGTCTGCCATCTAACAGGAGAGGATGGTAGATCACCCTAATTGGGCCACAAGGCATGAAGTGCAGCCATAAGCCAATTGAGGAGGAAGTGATCGCTGCCTCAGTGTAGGCTGCACTGTCAGGGAAGACAGCTTTCCCATCTCTGATCCTGACAGAACAATTCCATCCACCCCTAAGTCCCACAGACGCAGGAGCCAAGCTGAGGGCTTCAGTCTAAACCGGGAGCCCAAATCCACCAGTTCAGCCTGAGTACAAGGGGTGGACCATAGAGTGCTCCACAACCTGGGGAGGGGCTGCTCCTCTCCTTCGGGAACTTTCAGCTGCTGGGTCTTTATTTTCTTTACAACCACTGGGCGTGCTTTCAATACAGGAGGGGCCATTGCCTTTGGCACCACCCCTTCATCCTTCTCCAGCTCCTCCATTTCTGGGGCTGATGGCACCTTTCTCTCCCACCCCCAAGTGCTTCCTCTGCTACAGTGCCTCACAACAATGACAGCTCAGTCTTCAGAAGCTCTCTTACCTTCACCTAAATGCTTCGCAGCTGATGTTCTCATGTCACCTCTGCCTGTGCTTCCCTGAGGAGTTTGTCTTTTTCCTTGATGGCCTCTTCCTCCTTCAGAACACCTGGCAGTGCTGCTGTCTCATCTCCAATGGCATCTTGCTGTGGGTGCTCTCGTGCTGCCTTCTCCCACATCGATGCCATCTCCCTCCTCAGGAAATCCACAGAAGTTTGCAGCTCGCATTCTCACACCTCCATTTCTTGGGTCTCCTCTGTAGACCTTTTTAAGACTGTGAGAAGCAGCCAACCCACAGTCCCCACTGCCTCACAGGCACTCTCCTCCTCAAAAGATCCGCTCACTCTACAAAAGCCACCCCTACTGCCTCAGGTGTCACCTCCACTTGCCCCTCAGTCCTGGGGTGGGACACAGTCCTCTAAGAAGCAATGGGTTTCAGCTCCAGGCAAGTTCACTATGGATTCAGTGCGACCAAAGAAAATGACAGCAAAATGTTCTTGGAGTGAAAGAGTTATACCCAGCTTTATTTCCAGGCGGCAGGGCAGTCACTAGAATCCCATTCACTCAGAGCAAGTCTGTATGCAATAAGCTAGTCTTGCCTCTGGGCTCCTCTGTCCACACAGCCATCCTCTGGGCCTCTGTCCTCAGCACTGCCCCCACTCCAGCCTCTGCTCTGCTCTCCTGCAGCCTTGCAGCCCTGCCACCATGTCACATGCACAGCACTGGGCAGAGCCCTTTTTATAGAGTCAACAGCCATGTATTGCCCACAGGTGTGTAGTGAGATAGTCAACCAGGGCCAGGTGAGAATCCTGGCCACAGGAACTCTCATTTTATCCACAGATACCATATCTGGTTAAAGTAATGTTTTTAACCATATGTTAATATGTCTTGAAGGTTATGATTTCATCCATAAATATCTACCTGAATTTTCGGTTCTGCTTCCTCAAATGGATAGAGAAAACTCTGGCTTTATTCTTTTTTACTCTCAGGAACTGTGGCATAATATCAAAGGCTTAGGTTAGCAACAAAATCAGTATTAGAACAATGCCTCTTTGTTTATTCATAGAGTGTTGAGTGCCGGGCCCTGACTTAAACACTAGAACCCTGAAGATTAATAAGACTCAGTTTAGTAGAGACGTCTTTATGTATGTTTCCAGTCAAGCCTCTTAAATTCTCTGGACCTTAAATTTATCTATAAAAGTATTTAGTTACAATTTATAGGTATCCCACCTTTAAAATTATACAATTTTCTATAAACACTTGAAAGACTATCTTAGAACCATGGACTCAAAACCATCATCAGAGACCATAAAGCAAAAATCTGGGTTCTAAAAAATTAGGGTTGTTTAAACATATCCACATTTTTCAAACAGTCCCCTATGTAGGACATTAGGACTGTGAACAGATATCCTGTGAGGTAATGTTAGCAAGACTCACTTATCATCCTGTCTTACCAATGGGTTTCAGCCCTGGGCAAGTTCACTATGGATTCAGTGAGACCAAAGAATGACAATGCAATGATCTTGGGATGAAAGGCTTTATTCTTTCTTCTAGCAGCAATAGGTTGAGTACTTCCATTATGTCTGCATCCAACAGTCAGTAATCCTCCTTGTCTTTGCTTCTGCCCAGAGCCGTGGGCAGAGCTCTTTGTATAGTGATAAAGTCAATAATACTAATTGCCTATGGGTGTGGAGGCAGTAGCCTAGCAGTAGGCCAGCTATATCATCAAATAGTTTAGGTTCAGGTGAGGATCCTAGCTATAGGGACCTTCATTTTATCCACAATCCACCCCCCCAGGATTCTCACATCACAGTCTACATGCTGTCCATCTTCTGCAATGGTCCCTGTGCAAGAAAGCAGGAGTGTTGTAACCAGATTTCACAGATTTCACAACAGCAACACAGGATAACAACATGGAGATAATAACAAAAATTAAGATACAACAAGATTTTGATACAGATAACAAAAATTATAACAATCCTCAAGGCTGAGAAGGTTATTTCAGTTATATTCAAAACCACCTCTACAGAGGAGTTCATGACTCACACTTAGTAGTGGTAAGGATAGGGAGCTCCATGCACCCCAGCAAGTAGCAGGATTTTTTACTAGGGTGTGTGCCCAATCCACAAAGACTTTAAAGGCAATAAGAACATGTTTTACTGACTTCAACATTGGAAAATTTTGTCCAACAGGTAGGATGCATGCAAGAGAATGGTCCTGTGATAGGACTGTGGCAGGAAGGGGGTCCTACCCAGGTCTAGCATATCATACCTTTACCCCTTTCCCTCTGAGGGTTACTGAAGGGTCTTTATATAGTGTTACTGGAGGTGCATGCACTGGCCATAATGATAAAACAAAACTCCCTGGTAAGATGCTCCTACCTTCTGGCCATTCAGTATATACTACTGTGATCTTTGGGGGTCACTCTGCTGTTACTCCAGGAATATACAGGAGGCCAGCCTCAAGACCTTGTCCCCAAGTTGTGAGGACAGCCAGCTATCATTGGTCCATGTGTCAAAATATTCAAGGCCACTTACACTCAATGGAGTCTCCAAGGTTTTCTTCAGTTGGTGCTGGCGGCAAGATATTATTCTGGTGGCCGAACCTCATTCTCAACAATTCTTCCTTGGTTTGTACTTGCAGTTGTATAGGGGAAGCGGTAATTTCTGGCAGCATGTTTATGAGGCTCAGGGCTCCTTTTCCGGGTTTCTTGTTCAAACTCCATAGCACAGTCCATAAGTGAACTCACCATCCCCAGAGGCTATTGGTGTCTGACTTCAGTCCAAATTTTAATGAGTCATTGTACCTCTCTATCATGCCTGCCATGGTAGGATCGTATGGCACATGAAACTTCCATTTGATTCCCAACTCTTGTACCAATTCTTATAGCGCATGCCCAGTAACATGGGTGCCTTGATAACTCTCAATTATCTGTGGTCAGTCATGGGCTGCAAAGAGACACTCCAGGCCTCTATGGGTCATCTCTTGGTCTGCACAATGTGTAGGGAAAGTCCAGTAGCTTTGCCACCCAAGTTATGGCATATTGGTACCCTTCTGACATGGACAGAAGCCCAATATAGTCTATCTGCCACTTGACGAGGTCCATCGGCCCTTTAGCTATTGTCCCATGTTGCTGTGGAACTCAGCGTAAGTCCCTTTCAGAGCATATTATGCACTCTTGCTGTGCTCCGCTGACTTCTTCAAAGGTCAAAGGCAAGCACCACCAATGGACTACAGCCTACACTGTCGTTTGCCCAGTGTGCAACAAATGCTAATGCAGTCATTGGGCCACGTCAGAGGCAGGCTTTCCTTCTATACAATGTACCTGGGCCAATTGGTCTGCTTCAACATTTCCTGGGGTTGCCAGTGGCAAATGACCTGTCACATGATATACTGTAACTGTTTTAGTCTGACAACAGGCCCATAAATCTTACCACAACTCTTGCCCCCAAAGGAGTCAGTGACCAACCAACTGATTGGCATGGTACCATGTTGGTAGCCACAGGATTAAGCCCAGATAGACGGCCCACTTGTCAGAGCAGACAACTTTGGGGAGGGCTTCTGGCTGATCGCATCACACTGCCTGTAACTCTGCTCAATGACTGTCTTCCCCTCATTATCTTCCATCCATATTGTCTTGGTCTCAGGATTAAAAGCTACAGCCCTCCATCTTGGAAGCTGCCCACTGCTGCAGCTATCTGTACACCATGCATCTTTGAGCATAGGAGCTCTTCTCCCCCGTTAAGGACTCTCTGATTCTAATGATTCTAAAGTAAATTTTTCCTGCTTATTGCTAATACATGTCACTGACTCCAATAAACGTTGGAGTTCCTCACTCAAGAGGACTAGAGAGGGTGCTATGCTGCAGTAGGTACCACACCACTTGGACAGTGTAGGCATTTGTGCCACACCACTCTGTAGCTTTTGGGTCCAGTCTCATGCCCACCCCATGACAGGATAGGTGGTTATTTCAATTATTGGGGTCACTGTAGCGATGGGTTCTGTAGCCAGCAAGGAGTGATACACAGCAATCAATTCTTTTTCTATTGAGATGTATCATACGTCTGGCCCTTTCCAGAGTTGCAACAAGAATCCAATAGGTTGGCGACTTCATTCAAGCTGCTGCCAGAGACCTGAGCCATAACCATCTTCAATCTCATGAACATTCAGCACGCAGGGTCTTGATGTGTCTATCACACTCAAGCCCACACAGCTTTCACTGCCTGATTTGCTATACTAAAGGCGAATGCACATATCTCATCCCAGTTCCAGCTGATGACCTTTCATGCCAACCAGGCAGGGCTTCAGAATTTGGGCCAATTGTGGGATTAAACTCTCTAGTAGCCTAGAAGACCCAAAAACTCTTGTAACAATGCCACAGTTATAGGGGTAGGAAAGGCATGGACTTCATCATGACTACTTCTGGGATAACTTTAGTCTTACCTGAACAAACCACCCCCAAGAATTTGACTGACAAACTGGGTCACTGAATCTTTGTGCTGTTCACAGCCCATCCTTTCTCCTCTGGATGTCACAGCAGTCCAGGTGCTGCACCTTCTAGATCTGAAAGAGAATTAGACCTGAGCATGATATCATCAATATAATGGTATAGCCACACCGTGGAAGTTTCTCCCATGCAGCCAAGTCCTGGGCTACAAGTCCATGACAGATGGTGGGGCTGTGGAGGTATCTCTGTGGAAGGATGGTGAAAGTCCCCTGCCAACCTTCCCATGTGAAGGCAAACTGTTCCTGACTTTACTGATTAATGTCAATGGCAAAGAAGACATTAGCAAGATCTACCACATAAGGTATGTTTCTAGTTCATGACTGAGGGTACCCATTAGCTCTGCAACAGAGGGTTATGGCAGCATGCAGAGAGGGTGTGACTTTATTGAATTCTCTGTTATCCACAGCCATACCCCAAAAGCCATCTGGCTTTTATACTGGCCACACTGGGGATTTGAAAGGACTATGGGTGAGCTTTATAATACCCACCTTTTCCAGTTCCTGGAGGGTTTCTCCATGTCCTCCAGCCAATTTGTATTGCTTGGTGTTAGTCACCCACCGAGGCACAGGCAAAGCTGTGGGCGGGTGCCTATCTTGTTCCCTCAGAACTGCCTTCACCAAATGTACTCTCAGTCTGAACTCACCTAGAGTGGTCTGCAACCAAAGATCTTGCAGGATATCAATCCCAAAAATATATCTGGGGATGGGAGAGGTATATTCCTTTGAGGGTAGATGCCCTATTCTCAAAGGGAATTGGGCTTGCTTTACTCTGATAGCCTTCTGCCCATATCCATCTATAATAGCAGGGGTCTCAGGAAACCTCTCAGGGTTACCATGAATCAGTGAACATTCAGCCCCCGTGTCCATCAGAGCTAGGACACACTGTATGTTCACTGGGGACCAATGGATAGCTATTTCAACATGTGTCCTCCGGTCACACCCTGGTCTCTTAGGGCAGGTACCTCCACCTTTCCCTCAATCAAACTGTGTTTCCCAATCATCTTCTTGTGTGGGTTCAAGTGATGTTGGCTCACTTTCCAGTAGGAAGTCTTGCAAACACACAGGCCAGGTTTGTGGCTCTGTCTCTGGCCTCTGCCTCTTTGTTCGTAATGGCTGAAACTGCTGCTCT
Source organism: Manis javanica (assembly GCF_040802235.1). Lineage (NCBI taxonomy): Eukaryota > Metazoa > Chordata > Mammalia > Pholidota > Manidae > Manis > Manis javanica. The sequence goes on along the minus strand of NC_133157.1, from coordinate 164,121,614 downwards.
GGTTTCAGTTGTTGCCACAGCCAAGTAAGATTCTATTTGACTTGCCATCTAATTTCCTTGTCTGTTCCTGCCCATATTAAATCAACCCACATCTGGGTCCTCATAACCTTCATGGGACCCTTTAAGTTCTTCCTGTGAATATCAGACCTTATTACTCTCCATGCTGTCTTTGCTTCAGACTCTCCTAAGCCGTCTTTGCTTCAGCCTCTCCTAAGCCTGCTACTGTATGAGTCACCTCGCTTATGGGCTGCCATAAGTGAGGGGCAGGAATGGCCACTAGAAACCCAAAGAGGGAAGCGGGAGCCATTTGAAGCACATTTCTCATCCCTGCAGTAAAAGGCTCCTTATCTGGGTCATTTTACTCTGGACTAAAGATGGCATTTTTCATGCGGAGCTCCTGTAACACCTGCCATCTGGTGTTGGAGCTCAGTGTACATCTGTCATCTGGAAGGGGAGGATGGGAAATCACCCTGATTGGGCCACACAGCATAGAGTCCAGCAATTAGCCTATCAAGTACAGAGTGATTTTCTGGAGTCTTATGTGCACTTTGTAATCACTGCCTCAAGGCAAGATGAACTGCCTTGGAAGCCATATTTCCCATCTCTGATCCCGACAGAACAATTCCACCCACACCTAAATCCCACAGAAGCAGGAACCAGGCTGATTTTGACTCCAATAACTTCTGCCTAAACCGAGATCGCAAATCCACCAGCTCAGCCTGAGTATAGGGGCAAATCATAGAGTGCACCATGACCTGTGGAAGGGGCTGCACCTCTCCTGGAGGAACCCTCAGTTGCTGTGTCTCTAATTTCTTTACGACCACTGGGCATGCTTTCAAAAGAGGAGGGATCAGTGCCCACTGCACCACCCCTTAATCCTTTCCCAGCTCCTCCATTTTCAGGGCTGATGGTACCTCTCTGTCTACTCACATGAGTGCCTCCTTTGCTACACCCTTTACCTTTTCTACAGTGCCTCACAGCAACGCTGGCTCATTCTTCAGCAGCTCTCTTACCTTCACTTCAATGCCTTGCAGCTGGCATTTTGTGCTGCCTCTTCCTGTGCCTCCCTCAGGAGTACATCCTTTTCCTCCATTGCCTTTGCTTCCTTTAGAGCACCTGGCAGGGCTGCTATCTCATTCTGTAAGGAATCTTAAATCTCCTTCACTGCACATCGCAGCTCATGTTCTCACCCTGCCTCTTGTGGTTTTCCTGGGGTTCATTCTTTTCCTTCATGGCCTTTACCTCTTCCACAGTACTTCCTAGTGATGCCATTTCAGTCACCAACAAATGTTTTACTTCCTCAATGGCACCTCACAGTCAGCATTCTTGTGCTGCCTCTTCTTGTATCAATGCCATTTCATTCTTGAATCCACAGCAGTTAGCAGCTCACATTCTCATGCTCTCATTTCTTATGTCTCTTTAAGGAGGATGTTCTTCTCATCTGTAGAGTTTTTTAATACTGTGAGAATCAGCCAACCCACAGTCCCCTCTGCCTCATGGGCACTGTTTCTCAAAGAACTTACTCTACTAAGGGCCAACCCTAGAGCCTCAGGTATCACCTCCACTTGCCTCCAGTCCTGGGGTGTAGCTTAGCCCTGTAGGAGACAAGCCACCTCAGACCACATACCCACTGGGAGACAACTGTCTCCCCATTCATAGGGGCATCTCGCTGAAGCAACCCTCCCATAAGAGAAGACTGTTCTTTTCAAGGTCAACAATGAATCCTTCCCACATCACCAATTGTCTTGCCAATGGTTTTAGTCCCAGGCAAATTCACTATGGATTCAGTGAGACTGTGGAATGACAATGGAACATTGTTGGGGTGAAAGGGTTTATTACCCAGCTTGCTCTTCCAGCAAAGGTTGAGCACTAGAATTATATCTGCATCCAACAGTCTGCAGGTCTGTAATCCTTCTTTGTCTCTGCCTCTGCCAAGAGCACTGGGAAGAGCTCTTTATATAGTGACTCAGTTAATAATAGCTAATTGCTTACAAGGGTGGAAGCAGTGGCCTAGCAGCAGGCCAGTTACATCATCAAGTAGTTTAGGTTCAGGTGAGGGTCCTGGCAATAGGCACCTTTACTTTATCCACACATCCCTTCCTCAAGTGTTCTTTAGCAGATACAGATATTTTTGTTTGTTTCTAATTGTGAAAAGTGACCACTAATTAGTTAATTCAGAAGGAACAGATTTCACCTGATTCTGTCTCTTTTAGGGTTATCCCCTTCTAAGAACCTGCCCTCAGGAAGCTCACATATCAGCTTCTCCACTGGTAGGTCTAAAATGGCAGAATTTACCCCTAGGACACCTACAATGTAATCAAATGAGGCTCCAGTCTGGAGTAGGAATATGCAAAAGGGGAAATACCAGAAACGTAATTAGCTGTTGGTTTTAAGCCATATTATCCCAATAACTTTTGAATAACAAAGCTGACAAACTGATCTTCACCTATAATTATTTTGCCTTGTTTTTCAATTGCTTGGCAACTCATACAAAGGTAAAAAAGTGTATTTTATAAGCCTCAAACTCCATTAAAAACATGTTTTTGCAAAATGTACATAGTTTTGCCTTAAAATGAGAAAAATATGAACATTTTGAAGTAATTGTTACCAATTCTCTAAGCGCCTCAAAGAATCATTGTCTTGCCAATGGGTTTCAGCCCTGAGCAAGTTCGATATGAATTCAGTGTGACCAAAGAAATTGATAGCAAAACGTTCTTTGGGGTGAAAGGGCTATACCCAACTTTATTTCCAGGTGGCAGGTCAGTCACTAGAATCCCATTCACTCAAAGCAAGTCTGTATGCAGCAAGCCAGTCTCTGCTTCTGGGACCCTCTGTCCACACAGCTGTCCTTTGGGCTGCTCTGCACAGATGTCCCACACAGCCGTCCTCTGGGCCTCTCTGCCTGCACAGCCATCCCACACAGCCGTCTTCTGGGCTTCTCTGCACAGTCATCCTGCATAGCCATCCTCTGGGCCTCTGTCCTCGGTGCTTCCACCACTCCAGCCTCTGCTCTGCTCTGCTCTCCTGAAGCCTTGCAGCCCTGCCACTGTATCATGCCCAGAGCACTGGGTGGAGCTCTTTTTATTGAGCCAACAGCCATGTATTGCCCACAGGTGTACAGTGAGCTAGTCAACCAGGGCCAGGTGAGAATCCTGGCCACAGGAACTCTCATTTTATGGAACAAACATCTTCACTGCCTGTGGGGAAGTTGGGGTTCCTATGGCCAGGATCCTCACTGAACTTAAACCATCTGATGATGTAACTGGCCTGTTGCTAGGCTACCACTTCCACACCTTTAGGCAATAAGCTATTATTGTGCTATATGGAGAGCTTGGCCCAGTGCTTTGGGCGGAGGCAGAGACGCTAGTGCTCAACCTACCACCAGGAGAACAAGTCGGGTAATAAACTCACCCCAAAGACCGTTTTGCTGTCAATTTCTTTTGTCACATTGAATCTATAGTGAACTTGCCTAGGGCTGAAACCCATTGGCAAGACAACTGGCAAAAGTCAGCAGGGTTCATTGTTGCCCAAGGAAAAAGATAGGCTGCCCTTACAGGAGGAGTGCTCAGCGGGCTGCCCCTGTGAATGGGGAGACTGTGGATCATCCCCCAATGGGTATGTGTCTGAGGTGGCTTGTCTCCTAGAGGCCTGGGCCCCACCCAAGGACTGGAGGCAAGTGGAGGTGACACCTGAAGCAGTAGGCATGTCCCATGGTATAATAAGCAGATCCTCTGAGAAACAGAGTGCCTGTGATGAAGTGGAGCTGTGGGTTGGCTCTTTCTCACAGTCTTAAAAAGGTCTACAGAAGAGACCCAAGAAATGGCAGCATGAGAATGTGAGCTGCAAACTTCTGTGGATTCCCTGAGGAGGGAAGTGGCATTGACGTGAGAGGCAGCACGAGAATGTGAGCTGCAAACTTCTGTGGATCACCTGAAGAAAGAGATGGCATTGCTGTGACAGGAGGCAGCAGGAGAGCACTGGCAGCAAGGTGCCACTGGAGATGAGATGGCAGCACTGCCAGGTGTTCTGAAGGAGGAAGAAGCCATCAAGGAAAAAGACGAACTCCTGAGGGAAGCACAGGTGGAGGTGGCATGAAAAGGTCAGCTGTGAAGCACTGAAGTGAAGATAAGAGACCAGCTGAAGACTGAGGTAGCATTGCTGCAAGGCACAGTAGAAAAGGTAAACGTTGCTGCAGAGGAGGCACTCAAGGGAGGGGAGAGAAAGGTGCCATCAGCCCCGGAAATGGAGGAGCTGAAGAAGGATGAAGGGGTGATGCCGGAGCCACTGGCACCTCCTGAATTGAAAGCACGCCCAGTGGTTGTAAAGAAAATAAAGACCCAGCAGCTGAAAGTTCCCCAAGGAGAGGAGCAGGCCCTCCGCAGGTCTGGAACACTCTGTGGGCTGCCCCTACACTCAGGCTGAGCTGGTGGATTTGGGCTCCCAGTTTAGGCAGAAGCCCTCGGAGTCGATATCAGCTTGGCTCCTGTATCTGTGGGACTTAGGGGTGGATGGAATTGTTCTGTCAAGATCAGAGATGGGAAAGCTATCTTCCCTGACAGTGCAGCCTGTGTTGAGGCAGCAATTACAAAATGCACATCAGACCTCAGGGAGTCACTTCCTCCTCAGTTGACTTATGGCTGCACTTTGTGCTGTGTGGTCCAATCTGGGTGAGCTACCATCCTCTCCTGTTAGATGGCAGACATATGCTGAGCTCCAACAGGTGCTGTGAGAGGTGGGCATAAGAAATGCCATCTATAGTCCAGAGAATTATAACCCAGTTGAAGAGATTTTCACTACTGGGATGAGAAATATTGTACTTCAAACAGCTCCTACATCCCTCTTTGGGTCTCTAGTGGCCATTTTTTCCCCTCACCTAGGGCATCCCATAAGCAAGGTGACACATAAAGTAGCTCACTTAGGAGAGGCTGAAGCAATAAGAATCTGGAAAGAAATGAGATCTGTTACTCACAAAAAGAATTTACAGGACCCCATGAAGGTTATGAGGACCCAGATGTGGGTTGATTTAATATGGGCAGGAGCAGATGGAAGGGAATTAGATGGGAAGCCAAATAGGATCTTACCTAGAGCTATGGCAACAGCTGAAACCAGAACAGCAGTTCCAGCCATTAAGATCAAAGAGGCAGAGGTCAGAGACAGAGGCACGAGTCTGACCTGTGTGTTTACAAGACTTCCTGCTGGAGAGTGAGCCAACCTCACTTGAGCCCAGACAGGAAGGTGATTGGGGAACATGGTTTGACTGAGGGAAAGGTCAAGGTTATCTGCCCTTAGGGACCGGGGGGGGGGGGGGTCCAGAAGCCACATGTTGAAATAGCTATCCATTGGTCCCCAGTGAACATATAACGTGTCCTGGCTCTGGTGAACACTGGGGCTGAATGTTCACTAATTCATGGTAACCCTGAGCAGTTCCCCGGGACCTCTGCTATCATAGATGGATACGGGTGTAAGGCTATCAGAGTGAAAAAAGCCTAAATCCCTTTGAGAATAGGGCATGTGTCCTCAAAAGAGTATACCATGTAGATTGTAAGGCGAGAATCCTGGAGGGGTGGAATGTGGGGAAGTTTGGGTTCCTGTCGCCAGGATCCTCACTGAACTTAAAAGCACCTGATGATGTAACTGGCCTATTGCTATGCTACCACTTCTACACCTTTAGGCAATAAACTATTATTGTGCTATATACAGAGCTTGTCCCAGTGCTAGGAGAACAAGCTGGGTAATAAACCCTTTCACCCCAAAGAACTTTTTGCTGTCAATTTCTTTGGTCACATTGAATTCATAGCAAACTTGCCCTGGGCTGAAACCGATTGACAAGACACTGCCAATTTACCAGAAATGTATCTATTACATTTTTTTCTTTATGCTTTTATTTCTATAATTATTGTTTTATAGTTGTTTAAGAATAGTGAAACGCATATTTTGAATATATTAAAAGTTCTGGTCATTCAACTGAATTTGAGCACTCAATCAAATGCATGCAAAATAAGTGGCTGGGAAAGAAATTCTGATTATTGAATTGTTTCAAACACTCAATGGATGAGTCATTTATGGAAATGCATATTTCCAGAATATGATAACCCAAGCGATTCATAAAGTCTTATATTCTATACCTCACTCAATACAGAATATTTTACACACAAAGTGTTCAATAAATGTTTGTTGAACATGCATCATATAACTCCAGGGGAAAATCCTGGGGCAAAAAAGCTTTGAAACTGAAATCAGTCAAAGGTAGAAATAAAGTGGGAGAAACCTGTTTATTTCTTACAAGCAGTCATCCACTTCTGCACTCCTGTGTCTCTTGTGACCATGCTGCAGAAAAAGGGGACCTACCCAACCTCTCTGGTCCAGATATGCCTTCCTTCACCCTTGTAATTACCTACTGACATGGAGATGGACTACTTCTCTCCACCCTTTGTAAACACCTATTGACATGGAGATGCACTGAGGCCAAGCAAGAGATTCTGGAAATACTGCAATTTTACCCACACAAGGAAATAAGTAAAATACTGCATAACCTCATTCCCTCATTGTTTTTTTCCCCAATAGTAATTTTTTAATGAAACTTACCATAAGTTTTAGACTACATGTTTTCAAGTCTGTATATTCCACATTTATTTTTTAAGTATACACTAGGAGAACAATAAACATGTACATGTGACTTAATTAGAGGTGGTGTTCTACAACTTGATAATACTGTGGTGATGGATACAATAAAAATAAAAACAGATTAAATTATGTAGTGCTTCACCATTGAAAACATCATATTTAAATAACCTCTGTGAAATGCCTATTTGACAGATGAAGAAACTGACGTTCAGAGAGATTAAATGAACACCAGTATGTACCAGGTTGATTCTTGAGCCCAGTTCATTTGAAGTCAAATCCTTATTGTTTGATACTGTGACTGCCTAGAAATAGGTTTGCAATTAAGACAGTTGTTTAACTGCAAATAATTATCTATCAGCTGTCTGTCAAATCTTGGATTCTGCATCTATTGAACTCTTATGCTAGAGTGGGTAAGTCAGGGTCACTGAGGGTGATGTCTGCTGTGCACTGCAAATGAAAAGGACCAGGAAGAATCCTGCTGGCAAAAACCCAGTAAGAATAAAATGGGGTTAATTCATAAAAAAAAAGAATCATTCTCAACAATGCTTTAAACAAATAACTACTTTAAGGATGTTGTTTGATCTTGAGAATTAAAGTTTTCAGTTGTGGAACTATTTTTAGAATGCAATCAGCATACCATCAGGACATTTAGATTATGTCAATGAGTTCATTGTAGACTATACAGAGGACAGACAAGAGAAATGTGGATGTTTTTTTCTTTTAACAAAAATATGGATCATCTATTTGATTAAAAGTTGCAAGCAAGAAAAAAAAACCTTTAGCAAATAAATAGTACACATCCTGAATCATTTAATCAATGCTTCACCTATTTACCACTGAATGGTTTCCATCAGTACAATAACATCTCATTCACTGGATATTTAGATATATGAAAAATTAATTAAGAATATTTATTGCCCCCAAAACATAATAATTTCAATGTATTGATAGATTTATTTTATATTTTTTCTTTTAATGTTAAAATTTTAATGAAAATTTCTATATAAAGAAAAAATAAATGTTCTTCTGTCAAATAAGAAAAGGAAAAGAGAGAATTTTGGCAAAATTCATTGACATTTTCTTTTTAGGGAGGAAATATATCATATATTACAAATATATTTACCCACAATTAGATGGTCTTTTTGCAATTCACAATACATTTCCTTCCTCTTTCTTCCATTTATTCCTATAAAACCAGCATTTACTGCACATCCTTTAGTGAATAATAGTAAAAGGAAGAGACAAGAGGTAAAAAGAAAAGGTTTTGAGGCCCTCAAAAATCTGTGTTAGAGGAACAGGAGAAAGACATATAAAATATAATGGAGAATTAATAGGAAAACAAGCTTACTCATATTATTTTAAAAGTGTTGAGTAGCAGAATTTCGAAAGCAGCTGAGGTGCTCAGGAGAATCACCAAAAAATGACAATTGAACTAGTCTTGATGACTAAATATGCATTGAACAGGCAGGGAATAAGGACAGATAAATCACAGGTAGAGAAACACCATGTGTAAAGGTATCAGGCAAGTTTAGGGCAGGAAAAAGTAAATTGATGTCACTATACATATATACTACACAAAGCTGGGGTTAGGGAGAATAGAAGTAAGTAAAGGTGAAAAGGGACATCACTATGAAAAGCCTTTTTGTAGGATTGCATATTTTATCAACTGATAATCAATGAAAGCTGTGGAGTAAAGAAACTGTAGAATCAACACTGTATTTCAGGAAAATCACTCTAAGGACAGTGTAGATGGAGATTGTAACAGACACAAAATCCAAAATTTCAAAGGCCAGTTAGGAAGTTATTTGTTCCTTCCTATCAGATTAGGGAAGACAGGACCCAAACTAACATAGTGGTCAAGAACTGGAGACAGGCTTTTAAAAAGTGAATGGAGGACTGGATTAAAGATGGCAGCATGAGAAGTGAGAAAGAGTCCTCCTAAAACCATATATAATGCAAAAATATAATTAATTTCAACTAATTCTGAAAGAGCAACAGAAAAGAAGATTGCACCAGAATGCATACACCTGGAGAAAAGAGAAGACCTCATGGAACAGGGTAACATACCAAAGCTATGACCCAGTGGGGCCCAACCCTTTCCCCCACCCCAGCTCACCAGTGGGAGGAAGAGAATCAGAGCAGGGAGGGAGTGGAGGCCTGGGACTGCTGAACACCTAGCAGCAGATATCTGCTCTGGGAGCATGAACCTACATTGCATGGTGCTCTAATGATTTAGTGGAGTTGGAAAGCTAAGGCAGGTGGAATACCTGGAGAGACAGAGATTCCAGCTGCTTGTGGAAAACAGGGATTCATATCCAGATGATCTGGGTGTGCAGTCTGAGAGACTTCCTAAAAGTGAGAGGGCTGCTAAAGGGGCAAAGATTGCACAGAACTTACTGCTCAGGAGAAAGGACAAGTAGACGAAATTGTCTGGGTGCACTATGCTCAGCAGGTTGGGAGGTTAAATGATCTTCAGACGCTCCATTCCCCTGGCTGGATATGCAACTCCAAGGACCCCCACTGTGATACACAGCCTGCTGTGTTTTCCTCCCGGCTAGCCTGCACTTGGCTCAGGCTAGCAAACTGTCAACGCCTGCCCTGGAGTCAGGTCATCCAGAGGGAAGACCCACCTACTGGCAGCTACAAACACAAACCAATGGAGGCTTACACCTGTGTGTTCAGCCCACTGGTTCTGGCAGTGGAGACCCGTATAGCATCCGGAAAGCACAAAACAGCTCTTCCCTCCCCACAAGCACCCTCCCCTGCAACCCCCAACACCGCTCCCCTGCAACCCCCAACATTGCTCAAGGGCCTGAGCAGCTCCAGAGAATAGAGCTTCTGGGCACTAGAGGGCACCACAGACAAATTATGAAATGTCAAAGGAACTTGGTTCAAAGCAAAATTATGAATACACCTGAGAAAGATTGAAATGAAATCAATCTCATGAATCTACCTGAAAGACATTTCAAAATAAAAATCATTAACATGCTCATGGAGGTACAGAAAAATATTCAAGAACTCAGGAACAAATTTAGGATGGAGATCCAATCATTGAAGAACACAATAGAGGGTATTAAAAGCAGATTAGATATGGCAGAGGAGACAATAAATGAAATAGAAATTAGTGAAGAGGAATAAATGAAGCTGAGGCACAAAGAGAAAAAAGGACTCTAAAAATGAAAGAATATTCAAGAGGATTTGAAAGTACATGGCTGTGGATGACTTAGAGATATAAACCTAAACCCAAATATGGTGATTATGATGGTAGAAACTTGTTATCCTGATTCTTACACTTCCTTACATCTGCTCAGTAGATGTTTACAGTCCTGTTAAGAGAAAAAAATTGTCATGAGGCAAAACTGTCTCTTTATTAATTCCTTTTGTGTCATTAGGAAAGGTGTGACTACATTACAGAATAATAGCAGCAATAATAGTGCTTTAGATTTAACAACTCATACAACAAACTTATAGAGTAAGTACTATTATTATCATATCTATTTTAGATATGGGGAAACTAAGGCATAGGGGGGTAAATGAGTTGACTGAAGATACACTGTTAAAAAGTAGCACAGCAAGGATTTGAACCTACCCTTGTGAATCCTAACTCCAAACATTGCATTCTACATGTGACTGCCTGTCCACTAACATTTCCAAACAATTTTCCTGGTTCCGCCCCAGCAAAGGCCTGTCATATCCTTAAGGGCATGATAAAGCACATGAAGAGCTCCAGATTCAGTTCTTTGTGCAGATGCCTAGACAATCACGGGACAAACAGTACTAAAATTTGGGAGGCAATTCTGACAGCAGCAGATCTTGGAGACAGCTCGCATTTTGGTGATCTGTGGATACCTAAAGGCAAAGTGATAGAAGCTCAGTGAAAGAGTGCTAAGAACAGCAAGTCACAAAAGCTGATTGAGAACTGAATGCAAATACTGACAACTCCTTTCCTCTGAGACTAGGAAAGAAACCAGGGCCTAGGCAGAGGTAGAAAGACTAGCTCATGTCATCAACACAGATATACCCACCACGTGAGGTAAACTACAACACCTAGGCCTGTGTTTTAAAATGTGGTGCAGTAATAGTAATCTGAGGTATGGTAAGGCCAATACAGCAGGAGATTATTGCTATTTAAAGATAGCTCATCACTCACAGTTCCCAAGAGGAAAGGACACATGCTGAGGAGTTCTGAAGAGAAGGGACAGGGAAGCACTATAAACAATCAAAAGGCAGAAGGAAAAGATATACTGCAGACAAGCCCCTTTCTTATAATTTCTTTGGGAAGAAATGGATGAGGCAGGATAAGCAGTCTTAAGAATAGCTAGTTGAATGATTTCAGTAGGCTCTGGGACAGAGGGATTGCCCCTAGTTTTTGGAAACCTAGCCCTACAGTGATTAGGGCAAGTGTATGGTAGACCAGAGAATGAAAGCCCAATGAAGGAGATGGGCTCTGGACTTGGTGGTTTGTATCTGAAATGCATGCCTGGAAGTAGGACACCTCCCAAGGAGGAGGGGTGATGAGAGAGGCAGGGGGCCAAAGCACAGTGGCTCAGGCATATGATCGGCTTGTCCAGACAGGATGTGGCTGGCATATGCATGTGGGCAGATGTTAAAGCATCAGGTTTACAGAAGGTAGAAACATGGTTGATACAACTTGAACATTGGTAAACCAAAAAATAAAAGTAGCAATTCATCTAAGGGACACCAGCAACTGAAGCTGGGGCAAACAATGAGCCCACAGATCCAATGAAACAGAAATGAGGGAGGATTTGATGAAAAAAAGAATAAAAATAATAAAATCATTTAAATTAAACAATGCAATAGATAACTTGAAGGAAAGAAAGATAATTTATGAGTTTTCACATGTGATAAACTTTCCAGGGTTCAGAGAAAAGGTACAAAGGAATGAAAATTATAAGGGAAAAGCAATGAAACGTGAAAGGTAGATCTGGGAGGCCTATAATGGAAATGCCTGACATGAAGCTTTTTGATTGAAGAGGCATCCACTTCAAAGACATCCATCACAAATAAACATGTTGCTAGATGTATGACACAGCCACTAGTCACACAATTTATTAGAAGGCAGGCCTCCCACACCCATGCTGTTCCCCTTTTAGAAAGCACTGGGTCAACTAGCTAACTGACCATTTGAGTGAGCCCACTTTTCCCTTCCTACACCCTCATACCCACTCCCGTTTAAATTAACCAATAAAAGGAAACCTTTGAAACCTGAGCACCCCATCCTCCTACCCCAATAAAGGAGAAACGAAGCCCACACTCTCTCTCTACCCACAACATCCTTGTGTGGCCCTGAGTATGCTGTATATCCTAGAACCTGTGAATAATAATTTTTTTTTCCCCCAGGTTCCCTGATGTTTGCAGCTGAGGTGTTTCTTGCAGTCATAGTGAGAAACACAATGGCTGGTCCAAACACAACATTGACTCCTGGCTAGCCACAAGTCAGAAGGGCCCAGGTGAGGGAGGGCCCCAGGCAATCTTTGACAATACCATCACTATTAATAAACTAAGACCTATACAAAACAAGCCCTAATATTAGAACAGGAACTCAGAGGGAGGAGAAGAGATAACAGAAAGACAATAACTTAAAAAGTCTTTGAAGAAATTTTTCTGAAATGAAGAATGTCCTAAGTCCTCAGATTGATTGACTCAATAACTTCTAGGCTGTAAGGAAAACAGGTAACCTCCTAGGTGTATAGTAGCAATATTCCTAAACTCTAAGGGTAAAGAGAAAATCTTGTCAGCTACCAAGAAGAAAAACAAGATGCATGCAACTGAAAAAAAAAATCTGAATAATTTCTGCTTTTTTCCATATAGCATTTTGGAGGGTACCAGGAAGTAGAAACTTCCAGCAGGAAAAGACTACAGGTAACATTAATCAACCCATCATTTATCTTTTGGAGTAAAAATTAAATATTTGAGGATATGTAAGAATTCAGAATATACACTTATCAACCCCCACAAAAGAAAATGAAAAAAGAAAATTCCGGCACCCAAAACAAATCTAACCAATTTACAGATAAACCCAATTAGAAACATCAGTGTGAGGAGCAGCGAAGCATAAAGGATATAGCTGTGAGCAAAGACCTTGATGTTTATAATTACATGTATATTACATATATGATTATGCATATTTTATATCAAGTATTAAATCTAAACAGGCAAGAGTAGATCAAAAAGTATAAAATGAATACTAAATAAGCATTCTTAATGATAAAGGATATGTAGTAAAAATCCCTAATCTATCTCAGGCAAAGAGAGCAATTAAGGCAGTGGGGAGGAGGGGAAAGTAAAAGTGTCTACAGAGTTTATAAAAAACAGGAAAATAAAACATGAGGAGACCAAGTGTTATGAGTTGAATTATATTTCCCCAAGTTTCATATGTTGAAGTGCTACCGCTCTCCAGGTAACTTTTTCATAAATGGTATTGTAAATGTAACTAGTTAGGATGAGATCATGCTTATGGGGGCACCCTAATCCAATATAAATGATGTCCTTATAAAGTGGGAAATTTTGACACAGATGTACACAGGCAGGAAACCATGGAATAGGAAGGCAGAGATCAGAGTAATGCATCTAGGAGTCAACGCCGAAGATTGCCAGCAACCACCCAAAGCTAGGCCTGAGGAATGGGATAGATACGTGCTTACAACTTCAGAATGAACCACTCTGCCTTGATTTTGAATTTCCAGCCTTCTGAACTGTGAAATAATAGCTCTCTATTGTTTAAGCTTCCCACTTCATGATATTTTGTTACAACAGTGCTAGTAAACTAATAAAATGGGGAAAACTTTGTGGAAAAACAAGCCGGTATCTTGCTTTCAGATATTAACAGAAATATATGTTTTTGATTATATATGAAAACAGAGGAAGAAAAAAGTAAAGATTAATGGAATTGAAAGAAACAAAAGAAAGGAAAAAGGACCAAAAGAAAGAAAAAATAGCAACTGATCAACAAAAAACAATAAGGAAAAGGAAAAGAAATGCTTAATAAAATTGACCATATCATTCACTTTACTAAATATTAACAGAATGAGCTCCTTTCATAAAAGATATTCTATTCAACTTAAAAAAATAGCCATACTTTACTTGCAAGAAAGACTTTATCATAGACATTAAAATATTTAGCATTATTAGGTTCTTCTCTTTTTCTCAAATGCATGGAAGACTACATTCCCAGGCCACTTGTTTTTGCCATTGAGCTGTGAGCCAAATTACTGAATAAGGGAGCACGGGCAACAGGTTTCTCTTTTTCTGCTACAGTGAACATGGGCACCTCAAGTTGAAATGGCAGAACCAAAGATTAAAACATCCTGGTTTAGTGAGACAATAGATAGAGTGCAACTGAGTGGGAAATTAAAAAAAAAAAACCTTACTGAATTAAGTGAAAGCCAAAAACATACTTTGTGGGATATTTGTCTCTGAATGTCAGGGTCAATTTGTTACTGAGACATAGTTTTTCCTAATATAGACTGATACACACAAATAAAATTCAGCAATTAAAAAAAAGATTGAAATGAAAAGAATAGACAAAGAGATACCAGACAAATGCAAGTAAAAGAAAGCAAGAATGGATATTATGAGGTACATTATAAGGTTAGAGCACCAAAACGGATAAAAAAGTGATATTGTGTAATGGGAAAAATCACAATTCAGAAATAAGATATAAGTAGCTTTAAATACACAAAGATCAATAACATGCTATCTGTATCAACAATATGGTATTTTAAGGAAACAAAACAAAGACAATTAGAAGTATAATAAAGTGTTAAATAAGAGAATGAAACTTCAGTGTATGTCTTTCAGAATTTGACAGATCTAATAGACAAATGTTAGTAAGGTCATTAAAGAACCAAATAAGAATTGATTTAATAGAATATCCCTTGAATAGAGAATATTTATTTCCTTTATATGTTTAGTTTGGCCACAGTTTACAGCTTAAGATATTTTAAAAGATTATTTTTTATTAGAAACTAATAAAATAACTAAAATCATTAAGAATTTGTTAAAATGAGTTCTGGAAAAAGAAACTTAACTCATAGCTCTTCAGAAACTTCTCAGTATCATGAGACTCATGTAGTGAAGATAACTCCCAATACTATAATATATCCTAATTTCAGATTACCCTCCACATCTAAACAGCATCTAAAATAGATGATGGCTTATATTTCTTTCAAAATGGAGAAAAGAGAATTTGTTTGCCTACAAAGCCCTGTAATAGCCAGGTATGAAGAAACAGAACTTACACACAGACAACACAAAATACATAAGCTCAGAAAAATTCCTACACTAAGTTACATGCTAGGCTTGAAATATCCCATCCATACATCACCGTACTGTCTCCATGTAACAGGATGGCCATACATTCTGGTTTGCCCAGGACAGTTGTGGTTTATGCCTGTTGTCCAGGTGTAATTATTAATAGCATTCCCTTTCACTTTCAAAAGTGTCTCCGTTTGAGCAATAAATTTTACAGTCACCCTACCATGTAGTGATACAGACCATTGCTTAAGAGGATAGAGGTCTCTGCACCTTTTCTATACAAAGATTTGTAGAGACACTCAGGTCGTCTATGAGCTCCTTTTAACTGACTTGAATAAAAGCAGTGGAAGCAGTATTTATGACCCTGACCCAATTAAAAAATAGGTTTATTAAGAAGACAGTAAGAAAATGCTGTGTTCCACTAAATGGGGCTATACCAGAGAACATGGTAGTAACATATTAGGAAAAATATTTCTTATTAAATATATAAAGCACATTTCTCTAAACAGGCAAAACCCATCTGTTCAAAATCAAATCGATATAAACTAGAATATAGTTTATATGCACTGTGAAAAAAAGATTCAATATCAATTTGGTCATTTTGTGTATATTTTAAAAATTATAGTAGATAAGTTTTGAAAGTTATTGATAATAACTCTGGTAATACAGTACCCTCTAGATTCTATTTTACCCCACATTGGTCATCATTTGTGATATGCATATTGACTTCTACAATTTACTTCCATGAGTAAACCCCAGTTAATTGGTTTATATAACTATCCCTCTGCTGTCAAAGTTCACATGCTAAAGTAAAATTCATTATTCTATTCTCAATACACAGTCAACAACACAAGGCTGTAATACAACTAAAATCATTCTGTCTACTTGTATTTGGTGTAAGGGACTATAACTAGCTGATGCCTGGGCTATGCTTGTATACCTTTTGTTTCTATTGCTAATACTCTCCATTTTATGCTTTCCATTTCATTTTTGCAATGCCTACAATTAGCAACATCTTCCTGTGTACTTTTTTTCAACCCTCAATATGAATATCTCTATTTACAATAAAATGAATGCAATTCTCTTCCTTTTTGGTCATTAGACAGCCAATACTATTGGCATTGTAGCTAATGGCCAACTGGCATTTCCACATTCTTCTTTACCAGCATCGTGTTGATTGGATTGCTTTAGACATTTGTCAATTTGTATAGATAGATGAATTTGTCTTGAATCTCTGTCAAATCAATGCTTAGTCACAGAATCTCTATTTATTTATTTGTCACAGAAATCTATATAACATTTTCCCTCAAAGATTTAGTTAATTAGCTAGCACAGGGATGATTATTAAATATTGAATTTGAAGTCTATGATTGTTCTTGTCACCTTTTGGTGGTCCAATTGATCATCAAAGCTATGATAGCAATAGAAATGATAAATATAGATTCTTCTCAGAGAAGTAGTAGAGCTTTTGAGGAATATTAGACATTTTAAATATGCAGTTTCTAGAATTCAAATGTAGGACTTAAAACTTGTCCCTGGAAATCTGAGAAAACAAAATGTAATTTTAGAAAAATCAAGTAATCTTTTTTAATGATTAAGAAGTTATATATAATATTGAATATAATTTCAAAATTTATTGAGCTTCAGATTTTATAGGTATATTATCAATTGAAAAAATGACCAAATTCAAAGCATCCAGTGTCAACATGCAAAGTACACATAAATCAATAAATAAATGTCTTCTATGTTCTGTACAGGATGAAAACTTTTGTTTCAAATAAAAGATTAATTATGGTAACATGTATGTATTTGGGAAGAGTTTATATTATGTAATTAATGAAAAAAGAGGGAAATGTTTTCTTTTTTTAATTTTTATTATAGTTTTATTGATGAGAAATTTTCAGTTTCCTTTGGTTTTGAAGTCAAAGTGAACAAAGTTCAATACATTAGAAAATTAAAACACATATAAGATACATGTAAGAAAAAATATTTGTCCTAAAAATTACAACCATTTGTTGTGCTGATAAAATGGTCTATTAGGCACAATATAAAACTACCTTCTCTAATGAACAGGGAAAACAGTGAAATTTGACTTTAGCCTCTTATTCAGCCAAACTGATTCTACTGTTTCAGCTTAAGCAAAATGTGTATTTCACTATCATTTCTGGTACCCCAGAAATTGTGCATATTCAATGACTATATTAGGTTATATGTGACTATATTAGGTTAACATTTAATATAATCAATAATTAAACCACAAGGGGTACAAAGCATGTTTTTTACATTCTTGTTTATATCTGAATATTTTCATAATATTCAAGGTATCTTTTGTGGTGAAAATCTGTTTTTGTATGTTGAAATTCTATCAACCAGTTGAAATATAATTGTATAGTTTTTCTTCCCAGAATAAAATCACAAGGTTTAATTGATAAGCACCTTGAAAACTCTTCATTTTAAGTGGATGCATTTTTTTTCAATTTCAAAAAATTTAAAGAGTAGTTATGATGAGAGTAAGGATATTATCCAGTGGCATCAGTAGAAAGGAAAAATCTACTTATTATACTAACATGTAGCAGAGTGCCTGCAGGAGCAATCTAAAAGCTGGCAGGATTGAAAACTCATTGTTCTTGAGTTATAATGTCAAATCATAAAAGTTTGAACCTTTAAATGTAAATAATTAATATTTAAAGATTTTTTTAAATTTGGTAAAATTCAAAATTTATTCTTGTATCCCACACATTCTAGAATGATATTTAGTTTTAACTTTCAGCTAAGTATTGACTTTAATATCCAGCCAATTGAAAGGGGGTTCATATTCAACCCATAGGTGAATAAAGGCTCCCTCTAATTCCCCACTAAGCTTTCCAAAAGTGAAGCTGAGTAAAACCAGAGAGAAGCCTCTCAGCCTTGAAGGTGCCTGGGCATCTCCAGGGAATCTGTGAAATGCAGATTCTGATTCAGCAGATTCTGGGTTGGAAGCTGGGAGTCTGCATTCCTCAGAAGTTTCTAAATGAGTTCGGTGTTGCTGTTTGGGGCCCACACTTTGAGGAGCTAGTTCTTAGAAGACACCTCAGAATTGCTATAGACATGAAATGCATATGTGTGATCAACACCTGCACATTCTGAGCCAGACATCCTGAGAACTAACTCTATCCACTCTAGAAAAATTTGTGTTGGATTCTGAGCCAAAAAAAGGGGAAATAGAGGGACTCAGAGGTTAAAAGATAAACTGAGGCATATCAAAAATTTTAAGAGTTTATTTGACCAAAAATTCATTTGGATCAGGCTGTGTCCAATCTTGCTAATAGAAAGGAACACTGAGGAGATGTACAAAATGAAAGACTTCTATAGGCAGAGTTAGTGGGAACAAGGAAATTATACTAGGTAAAAATGGAGAGAAGTTATTGCAAAGTTAATTTCCTTGAAGGGATGGCAGGGTCTATCAGGCAGATTAGCTAATTAGTGCTGGTCAGGCCATTCTTGATTGACTGGTCTAAGATTTTATTTCTGGGACAGCCAAAATTGTGTCAGGTTAGTGATGTAAGGCTCAGCATAAGTGACTCCATTTTGGGCCTGTAGTCTTATTTTTTAACATAGGTTACCTCGTGATAGCTTAAAAATGTTCTTCTTAAATATAAAGGAGAAGCCTCAGGGAACTGAACAATCCACAGACAAGTTATATTAAAGACAAAACTTTTGTCTTTTGGGAAGTGACCAAAGTATCGTGAATTATATCATAGGTGTGAAACTTTAAGCAGTACCACATACAATTTCTATTACAAAGCAAAAAGAACAGTTGATAGAAATTCAAGAAAAGTTAACCAAAAACTGACTTAAAGGCCCTGGAGATAAAAAGTAAGAACATACAGCATTAATTTAAACTGAAGAGGAAAAAGACAAAGTAGGATAAGATGCTAATCATAGGATAAAGCAACAAGATGGAATTTTGTAAGTACTCTATTTAAGGAAAAGATGATTGAGAAAAAAATAGACCCAATAAACCAAAAGAGGCATGAAATTTATTAGAACTAGAAAATGGCTAAGATACTAAAAAGCACTTCATATCAGTCTTTAGGTAGAAAAATTGAAGAAATTAAATCTGTAGAGCTGGAAAGTACTGAAAAACTAGCAAAAAAAAAAGCTATCAAGTCAGATAGTGAAATATTTTAAAATTTTGAGAACTCATAAATCACCCAGCCATCACATATTACCAGAAGGATGACATGTAATCTTACATAGAGGAAAATTTAATGATGTTTCCACGGAACTAAATTTTTATTGTTATAATCATTCTTTAATATGTCTGAGCATCAACAATACATTAGGGCTGTATGTAAGGTAGAAATAGCTGCTTCTGTATGAATTTATGAGTCAAGCTGAAAGACAAACCACAAGAGAAGAATAAAATACATTCAGGGGAAGGTCCAGAAATCATTTTCCATACAAAATATTAGAAGATACTACATAAGGATAATATTATATTAATCCTTAGAAAAGATTATGAAAAATGAAGGTGATGTTTATAGAAAAGTTTGATTGAAAATACGCTAGTGAAATATAATAATTTCTATCTCATTTAGTCTAGACCCAGAATACTTTCTTACTACTGAATAACCTAACGTGGGGAAACCATCCATTATTAACACAAAGGAGTAAATGAAGCACTGTGGCAGTTACCTTTCCAATCACTAGCGCTCAATTATTGGCTTAATTGAGCCCCATTGTACTAAGTGGTACTTTAACGGAAGGGAGGGCGTGATGCAACTACAAGACACTTGACACAACAGGGAATATTTACCCATCTGAGAGAATATGTCCAGATACTGAACTGATAACAATCACCTAGTACCACTTCACACAAACTCCTCTCTACATTTCTCTACATCCTATAAACTCACTTTTAAATTCATCACTGTAATAAAGGGTGATTTTTGCACATTTTCAAAAATGCTCATAAAGTGAAAGTTATTTTAAACCAAAAGTTCTTCAAACTGCTTGAAAGCAACATCTTCTGTGTGCCCTGTAGTGTCCAATGTGAAACTATGTAAGTGTATGAGTGTGTGCATTTTGAAATGGGGTGGGAGAAGCAATATATGTGTCTATGAGAATTTACATACATTGTAAGTAGTAGAAATGCATGAAAAAAATGCCCTGTCCCTGCCCTAGGCCATCAAAAAACAGGATTCACTTTGAAGTTCTAACCTCTTTTTGACCACAATAAATAACTCTTGGTTCAGATTCACTTTGCCAGGACTTCACTGAAGCTCCCTTGTGCTTAGAGGACTTGGCCCCATTAAACATGAGGTGGGTTATCTCTAGCTGGGCTGCCTAGAAAGGCTTTAGCAACACTATTCAAGGCAGCAACAAATATCCTTGGACGTAGCTACCTTACTTCTAGGAATTTATCTTTAAAAATCATTGTGGATATATGTGGAGCAAAGATATACATTTGAGAATGGGTTTCAAAGTGTTTAGTACAAATTTAAAATAAACATGCATGTATAATAGTAGAGGATCAATGAACTATTCTTACAGTTCATTTTAATACAGTTCTATTTTTCTAGTTAAGTACTAATTAGTAATTATAAATAATGATGTAGAAAACATTTAATAGCATTGAAAAATATCTGTTAAATTTAAGTGGATAAAATAAATTATCATTTAATTTGCTAAGGATCATTTAATTCTGTTATATCTGCATATATAAATGTATAAAGTAAATTATAGGAAAAAAGAATGAATGTGCAGGCAGGTGAAAATGTTATAATCTCTCTGGGAATGGTAAAATCACATAAGATTTTGATGCTATGTGTTTCCCCCTCCCTATTTTTCATATTTTATAAAAGAAACACATATAAGACACCAAAATTATATATGTATGTGTGTGTGTGTGTTAATTATACATCTAATTAACACTTGCATCATTCTTTCCCAGGTATAGAATATTTTTGAGAAAATAATTTGATGAATCAAATGAGGCAGAAGGTGAAAGCTGGATGCATGGGAAACCATATCAGCCATATTCAAGACACAAAAGGCGAACGTAAGTGACTAACGGGCATTTAAGAATAAAACAACCAGTGTTCAATTTAACATTTTTACATTTGTTGCATGTGTTCCATAAAAACCTTCCAAAAATCCTCAGTAAAGTTCAGCATGCTTATGAATGCTATGTGTAAGATTCAGTTTCTTAGGTTGACTTTAGAAAGAGTTGAGTTTCTCTCTGAATGTGTGTTAAGTGTAAACCAAAGCTAGTACACAGAGGGAAGAGTTTAGAGGTAGAGGAAACTGTGAGAGCCTAAGCCTGAGAAATTCATGAACATACTGGAAAGGACTCTACACTTAAACAGGACATGGCAATAGAGTGGAGCAGGTCAGTTAATTAATCTTGCTACCAACCACCACATTGGTGAGTCCAGAAACAGAGCAGCAAACAAAAGGGGGTTATTTTCAAGCTTTAAGATTTAATGGAATTTGCCTTCCTAGTTTTGGGACTTTTTTGGGACTTGTTATCATTGCCTTCTTTCCTACTTTCCTTTTTGGAATGGGAATGTCTATCCTATGCCTGTTCCACCATTGTAGTTCCAAAGTGCAAAACTTGTCTGGTTTCACAAATTCACAGCTGGAGGAGATTTTTGCTTCAGGACCTCAAGTCTCACTCATATCTGATTACGATTACATTTAGATGTGACTCTGGGCTTTAGATTCTAGAATTCACGCTGGAATGAGTTAATAGTTCTGAGGATGTTGAGGTGGAATAAATGTATTTTGCATAGGAGAAGGACACTAATTTTGGAGGGCCATAAATAGAATGTGGTGGATGGAATCATGCCCTCCCAAAATCAAATGTTGAAGCCCTAACCCTCACTGTGTTGTTTCTTGGAGATGGGCCTTTGGAAGGTAATTAGGTTTAGGTGAGGTCATGAGTGTGGAGCCCCCATGGTGGGATTTAATGCCCTACAAAAAGAGACACCAGAGAGCACTCTCTCTCTCTTGCTCTCTCTTGTTCTCTGTCTCTTTTTCTGTTTTCCTCAGCCATGTGAGGACACAGACAGAAGGCAACATTCTGTACATCAGGAAGAGAGTCCTTGTGGAAGAACTGAATTGGCCAACACCTTGGTCTTGGACTTCTCACCCTGCAGAACTTTAAGGAAGCGAATGTCTATTGTTTAAGCACCCAGTCGATGGTATTTTGCTCTGGCAGCCCAAATTAATACACTGGTATTAAGGAGCTAGAGTATAACTGAAGCTGACAACTAGATTACAATTTTAAACCAAATAAAGCCGTAAGAAGTCAGACTCAGTAGTTAGCTCGATTTTTGCCACTTTTCTTTCAGAGAGGAATTCCAGTTGTTGGTCCTGACCTCAGCCAAGCATTCTGACACCTTTTATAACCTACTTTAGTTTCTCCACATCCTATAGACTTGTTATTTCAACCCAGTCTCCGACTTTTGCTTAAATGCTTGTCGGCATTCAAAATTGATGTAGTCCTGGCTCAGATTTCTCTGTTTCCAACCTCAACTGACTTAAAAAATCTATTAATAGACTCATGGTCTAAATTTGGGGTCTTAGTAATATTTTGCTTCTAAAGATTAGTCCTCAACACCCATGGGCATACCAAGCACCCTTGACTTCCTGCTCTGATTTTCTCACCTACATTTTCTCATCTACAAAACTTAATTCTGCCTACCTACTCATATGAATGTCACAGTGTGGGTTTTTATTTCTTTCAGCAGGAAATTGTGGACTTGTGCCACCTGGACCAGTAGTTTGTTGTGGTGTTCCTCCCACTGAAAGTCAACACAATTTGGAAGAAACTACTGGGATTCCTAGAAGTTCAGACTGAAGTAGATGCATAGTAAATCAAGACAGAGACTTGGGGTGGGAGGTGGGGGTCACACTGGAAAGAGTGCAAGTAGGTGGGAGTTTCAAACAGTGCAGAGAAATAAGAAATCAACCCTAGTCTCAAAGGAAGAGCTCCATGAGGGCAATGTTCCTGGATGTCTTATTAGTGATGAGTCTTTTAGGCCTACTACAGTGCCTGGCATCAAATAAGAATCCATTAAATATTTGTAAAATGAACAAATGATGAAGTGATGGTTACATCTATATGCCTCACTATTGAGATCACTCTCCAATAGAGTATTATTTCTTTATTAGCATTTGATGTTGTAACCCAACTTTACATAATTTGCTTCAGATAATTTATCTTCAGTTTTAAAAACCATCTCCCCTCAAATTTTATAATAAATCATTGAGACATACCCTTAAAAATTTCTATTACAAAATTCATTAATATTATTTTATCAGATATTTGTGGCATATGCCTTAGTTAATGTTGGGGAGTGTGGGAATGGTTAGGGGTTTTATTGAAAAAGAATTCACTTCAATTCTGACCAGTCTATTCACTAAGTGCTACTTATTATATCTGAATTTCAATTTTTTATTGAAATAAAATGAAGTAAATTTTTATTTAAGTACAGTGGAACAATTACATATGATTATTAGATAGATGATTAGATAGATAGGTAGATACAGATGTTTATATAACCTATAAACATTTAGCCCAGGCCATATTCCTAAAGTAACTCAATGTAATATGAATATAACTATAGCTATAATGATAGGGATTTATCCAAACCTATCTCTGTTGAATTAAAATATGCTAAGCTTGATGATGACCTAAAACCTTGGCTGCTGACAAAAAGTGAAGAGCTTTTCTTTTGAGTAATTAAACAATGTCTGTTCCACTCTATTGTTGTAGTTCTTTAATAGATTAAAATTTCAGCCACTTTTTATCTTTAAGATAAGACTGTATTAAAACAAAGTCCTATGTAGCTGAGTCAATTTACAAGTCCACTGCTACAAATTTACCTGAAAAACCAAAATCTCTTATTCAAAAATTATATGCACTCCTATGTTAATTGGCACATTTACAACAGCCAAGATAGGGAAGCAACCAAAGTGTCCATCAGTATTTGAATAGATAATATACAATGGAATATTATTTAGCTATAAAGAAATAAATAAATTTTGCTATTTGCAACAATATGGATGGGCCCTAGAGGGTATTTTGATAAATAAATTAAGCTGAGCAGAAAAAGGTAAATGCAATGTGATTTCACTTATAAGTGGAATCTAAAACCAAAACAAAGCAAAACAAATTGAACAAAACAGCACTAGACTCAAACACTGAGAAGTGCCTGGTGATTACTGTGGGGAAGAGATTGCAGTGGGTGGGTGAAATAGGTGAAGGGGATAGCCACAAAACTCTATCATAATCATAAACTTAATTACTCACGGGGATGAAAATACAGCATAGAGAATATATTCAATAGTTCTGTAACATCTTTCAATGTTAACAAATAGAAACTACAGTGGTTGGGGTGGTCATCTAGTAATACAGGTAACTGTCAAATCACTATGCTGTATACTTGAAATCAACATAATATTGTATATCAGCTATAACTCAACAAAAAATTTTTAAATAAAAAAAACAATATTCCTTCAGATAATTATACCCTCTGGCAGAAATACAGCTAAATAAGACTTGTAATAACCAAGAAGCTGGGCAAAATTGAGCAACACTGTGCTCTCTGTTTCCATGTAACCAGTTTACCAGTAAGTATAGTTAATTCCAGTCAGAAAGTTATCCTGGTCAAGATTTATAAGGGTTGATAAAACATTTTTTGGAAATACAAAATTAAGAATAAAAGTTATTTTAGAAGAGGTTCAGCAAAGTACTATGTGTGGTTTCAAGGTAATACTTTGCTAAGTTACTGTGAATGGAAGTGTATACAAGAATCCCTACCCCAATAAAGAGTGTGTCCAAGTAACAAATGGTAATCATAAATCTACCTGGTTATCTGACTTGAGTCAGGGACAAAATTCAGCCAGAGCTGATTTTCTGGGAAAGAAGAAAAAGTGCTGAATACTGCTACAGATGATCTTCTCTCTAGATATCTCCCTACAGGATCATTTCTTCAGCATCTTTGTCATCATTTCTTGTGAATAAATGTTGAACATTTTTTTTAAATAAGACTGGTTTGGTTGAGCTGAGTGACTAGACTTCTCCACCATCATAGGGTGACCCATGCAGTCCAAGCGAGTCTACAGGTGGCCAAGACTGACTAACTGCAGAGCAACTAATTACTTAACGCATTTAGTTATGACTGGATCTTCCTAACTCATGTGTGGCATCTGTCATATCACAAAAATCCTTGATCTCAGCGCTAAATTAGTCCTTCTAAAACTGAAAAAAAGCATGGATATAAATAAATACAGATACAGATGTAGATAACAGCTATCTACCAGATATTCAAGTCTAACTTAAGAATGCTGAATATTGTGTCTTCCAACCTTTGGTTTTATAAATATTCTGTCACTGTGGCTATTAACTTGATATTGTTTTCTCTGTTTCCTAAAAACATAGTCAGAGCATATATTTGCCTTTGCCTTTTAAATAAATACATACTACCTACCATATATTCTTCCACTGTATTCCTTAATACTCAGAAAATCCAGCAAATCAAGATAAATGGCTCTAACACAATTGATATTCTGCTTTCATCCAGTCTAATTTTGTCTAATTTTGTCTATTTAATTTCCACTTGGGGGGTCTTGCCAGGCAAAGAGTAGCCATTCAAAAGTGTTCATGCAATTACCCCTAAATGCAATGTTTTGCCAAATGTCTAGGAAATGTTCCTCAAATGCTCTTCTCAAGCAAAATTTTTTTAATCCAAAACCCTCTGGATAAAAATGTTTTTGTTAAGAAATGTTATGCTTACGATTTATTGGCTGTATAAAATCCAAGATAATTAGGAGTTAACTAGTCAAGAGGTCCTCAGAAATTCAAATGTTCCATTTGAGATAAAAAAAAAAGATACCTAGCCTGCTTTTATTACAGCTTCAAGTCAGGAAGAAAAGTCATAGATATAAATTGATTTTGATAAATGTGACCCTCAGTATTGCAAGAGTGAATAGTAGAAGCCATAAGCCTCCAATACTGAATCAGCTAGGAAGTCAGATGTTGTAGGTAAAGAGTCGCCATTTATTGAATAATCAGCTTATTCATTCAACAAGCTATCAAGTGGCAGGCATTATGCTAGGTTCTGAACTAGCAAAAGTAACTATCAAATTGTCTCATCCTCAAGGGCTTACAACTTAGTAATGAAAGAAAGACATAAAAATAATGTGTTAAAAATGTGTTTCAAGTTTGACAATGGAAGTATCTACACAGGATTCATTGGAAGCTCCTGTCATTCTATCAGTGTTGGAAGTGGCATTTTGTCAGTAAAGGCTTAATGGTGAAAGAAGGGCTCGAGTTAGAGATTGCCTTTCTGACAAGGGAAGAGTGTGAGTAAAAGCACAGGAAGGAGTGTGGAGATGGCAAATGAACTGCCTGAATTAGAAGAACATAGGGTATGATTGGAACCAGGAGAGGTGATCCTGGAAAGATGTATTTATTTATTCATTCAACAAACATTGAACACCTACCATGTGTCCTGAGGAAATACTTGTCCTTACTGATTTGCAGTATAGGAGCCAGATATATACACTTACATATACATATATAGGATATATATATACATACACACACATATACACATACATATATATTATATAATTTTTATAACTATATATTATTTTTAATTGGGCTAAGCACAATATAAAGTTATGCTACATGATAAATTACATGTGTACCCCTTATAGTCAAAACTTCCTGGAGATAAATTCAAAAAACTTCTGAATACAGAGCTTTAGAAGAAGAAGAAGAAAAGCAAATATTAAAGGAAAAGGCATCTCATAAAGATGGGGATGTATGGACACAGGGATGACCTTGACCAGAAACAGCATGGTAAATGCAACATTATCACAAGTGATAAGTTTTATGCGGATAGAAGGGGAAGTAAGGTTAGATGCAAGGCTGACTTTTATGACTAAGGTATTTGGACTTTTATCCTAAAGAAAATTTTTGAAACCTTCAAAAGAAAAGCATCTTTGAGTTTGTTTTCCAAAGTAGGAAGAGGTGAGGGAGATTGCTTCTCATTCTGAAATTAGGCTTAAATTAAGAAAAAAAAAAAGGCAAAGGATGGAATGGATGAACACATGGGAACCAAGAGGAGAATAAAAATCACGGTGCATCCCTGGATATTCCTTCAAGGAAGAAGTGCGTTTCAGGAACTATATCCGAAGGAGGCCTGGAGCAGAGTAACCAACAGACCCTTGATGCTTCCACATCCTTCCCAAGGGAGAAATTGGAAGTTTAACAAAGCTCAATTATTCAGTTTGAATAACAGCAACCTGCTTTTTTATATAAGAAACTTGATGATCCACAAAATCTTGATTTTGGTAATACTGGAGTGAAAAATATTTAGGCTTTATATTTTCATTTTTGAGGAACTTTATAGAATACTTTGAATTTTTCATGTCATTACTGATGTGTAATTAAGTGATACACCAATGTAAAATTAGTCTTTCAATGTAATTTTCCAAGGGTAATTATATGTATTGAAGAGAAATAAGAACTGCTCCTACGTTAAGATGGTGATCATATCATACCATCATTTATGACTCATACCATATTCATACCCACAGTATAATAAGATAAAAAATGAGTGTTTCTAAGCAAGGACACTACACTGATTAAAATGGAAAAAGGTACCAACAAAATGTCCAATGTTTCCGAAAAAAGATGAATTTTTAGAGCCTGTTGGAAGACAATTCTCCATAGGTCTCTCACATTTCTGAATGTCTTATGAAGTAAGGGATTGATTGATCTTTGTATGTGTCACTAACTAGGCTTTGTTCCAGACTATCTTTTCAAGATTATGTAACAAACAGTCTTGGAAAATAGCATTTCCAGAGCAAAAGACAGGTTTGCTTCCAGCCTTAAGAGGCAGAGATATGTCTCCCTCCAGAGCAAAAGGTCTATTAGACTTCTCATCATAAAGATTCAGGTTCCCTCAGCTCTGGTTCCTCACTGAGTTTCCTGCAACACATACTGCACGTACAGCATCTATCTGGCCCCATACAAATTGCTCTCACGGAACTACACGGTAAGGTAAACTGCTGCAAGTATGCCAATGCTCATGCTGTTCACTGTACCAAGACTAATAAAGTTATTTGTCTCTGACCTAGGAGTCTCATGTCTTCTGTCAGCCTATAGGAAACTGTCACAGGCTTAATTGTTAGCTTCCACATGGAATAAAATCTCAGACCCTTCACATTTTTGGTACAGCCAAATGGTCAAGAGAAACTATGACTGTTTGTAGATAACATTTTACTTGGGGTGAGTCTCTTAACATGACAACTTGACAGTAATCATATCAAAATCTATGGTATCTTATATCCTAAGGAAAGTGGGTCTATAATATTCAGGGAGAATAGTGTACTGACTCAGACCCTCCTAATTCTACAAGAAAGTACTAAAAAACTGATATGAAAGATATTTCTCTAAAATGGCAATCATTTTTTCTGATTCAGGCACCAATCAGAAAAAAGACCTTTCTCCTTTAGCATGTCTCATGGGAGTTATGGGAAGAGAATCTGCAAGGAAGATCAGGAGCTTTGGTTCATTATTGCTCTGCTACTTTGAAGCCTTAAGGCTTTAAATAAGCTACATGTCTCTGGCAAGTCAGTTTTCTACCCTCTAAAAAAAATAAAAATAATGCTTGCCTTACATGGTTATTATGAAGAAAATTTATTTAGAAAGAGATATGATGTCTAAATACATAGGTATGCATAGATTGATAGAAAAATACATATAGAAAAATCTGTAAGTATCAGTTGACACAAGGTTGGCACTTAAGATGGTAGTAATTATCATTGTCACTTTTAATAATTAATATAAATCATGCCTACAAAAGTTTGAATTGAGTTTCAGGGGATTAATCAGTCTATAATCTTGTTTATATTTTCATGTGGGTAATACTCAAGGATAGGAATTAAGTTTCAACTGACGATGGCTACTCAGAGTCTATTGTACTGAGTTTCCTAGAAATCATTTCTATATGTGACAGATTTCTCATTGTGTTCACTACATTGCAACTTCAAAAATAATTTAAATTTAACTCATTTATTCAGTACACATTTAGTAACTGAGGAAAAAAATATGACATAGATCTGTTCTGTCAACTTTTGCCAGATAGAAGCAAATAATTAAAATAAAATGTCACAATTTTAATCTACTTGCCTCCTTATTTGCATAAGGCCAGGATATAAATAACTAGTAAAGATCAAACATGATGATAACTGATATAAGAGAGCAGATATAGATTGCCCTTAAAGCACAGAGAAAGCACTGACTATTCTGACTGGAGACCTAACCCTAAAGATGACAGGTTTAGGGAATTCTAAACACTATGCTCTTTAATTGAAAGAAAGTTCAAATCAACCCTTCACCCATCCACCTATAGAGCAGATTTAGAATCTTGCTGAACTATCAGAACGTCAATGTATATATGGTAAGGACATCTCTTCATTGTCTCCAAAAGTTTAAGGTTATAAGAGAAATAATTATGGAAACCCTTCCTTCAATTCCAAGACAGCATGTCACCCTTGTTCTTGATTCAAAGTTTTCTCTTTATCTCAAGAATCTTGGTCCATCATTCATTTTCTCTCTCTTCGGTGCAAAGGCTCTTAGCCTAGAAACAATTAGCTTTTCAGAGACAGGAATAATTCCTTCAAATGGCATGCTAACATTGGTAAGTACATGCAATATATATTTTTCTGAAAGTGAAGAGATTTCATTAGGTAATCAAAGAATCTGTGACAAACACAAAAAGTTAAGAAGTGCTCTGGTGTTTGCTTAATTTCTCCCTCTCTTCTTGCCCTTTCTCATTAGCACATTTTATAAGAACACTTCACAATCCTCCTTTATCTATTACTCTCTTTCTCCCCCACCTTACTGAAAAGCTTTTTGGAAAAGGAGTAAGTGGCTACTGAATTTATTTATTATTTGCAGATTAGGCTTCATCCCATTACTTTCTGATTTCTAGTACCACAGCTTCATGCTTAAATTTTTCTTACTAAAAGAACACATGACTTAAGTGACTGAAAGAAAAGAAAATCTTTGTGCAATCTTATCTTACTTGATAACCACATGTGATCTATTTACTAGCCTCTTCTCCTTAAGACAGTCTGCTACTTTGACTTTCAGACACCACCAGTCTTATCTCCCTCCTACACTGGTGAGCACCTTCCCTCAAGATATTTTTGTTATTCAAGGATCCATCCTTTGTTCCATATGATAATTTGCATTCTTACAGTTTTCCTGGAGGAACTCGCCAAATCAACCTTTTGCTTCAATCACTTGTAATTCTGATATTAGTTTAGTGAGCCTTATCTCATATTATAAATGAAGTCCAGTGCCTTATGTAAGATTTCTGTGAATTCTTAAGGGATTAGGTTTCCATGGGAACTCCAGGCTCTGAGTTCCTGGGCCTGCTGGACTTAATCTCACCTATATTTTATATTCTTCAGTTTTTCAGATCTCACTGCTTTAGATGGAAAATTTAGCTGTTTTTTTATTTTCCTTGATTTATTCCAAGGTAATTGTCAAGGGCATGTGTGAGCAGCAGTCTTAGCTGAAGGTATCACATAAGTGGTGCGTGTGTGTGTGTGTGTGTGTGTGTGTGTGTGACATGGAAGGAAGAAGTGGCATAATTATATCACAGCATCTCTCACTGGTCACATTTCTGTGCAGGCTCCAGTCCTTCACCATATTCCTCAGAGCACATTCTTACCCTCAAGATTCTCTCCTTGTCTCTCTATGTCTCTGTTTCCAGGCCATCTCACTATATTAGGAAGAACAATTAAACTTTCTATCTCATAGTCAATTCTGAGTTTAATTTTTCACATTCAAAGATTCATTATAAAATCCATTGAAATAGAGACCTTGAATCTATAAAGAAGATTTAAATAGAAATTCTACAAAAAAGATATATAAAAACTGAAATCATGAACTCAATAAATACATTAAAATTATATTAGATACAGCATAAGAGAAGATTAGCAAACTGGAAGATAGGTAAATAGAAAATATCCAGACTGAAGCATGGAGAGAAAAATCAAAGAAAAAGAAATGAGCATAGATGGCAAAAAGACTGTGTTGAAATGAGCCACATATTAAGTGCCAAGATCCTAGATAATAAAAAAAATTCAAGGAGCTCCAAAATAATTCCTTCACAAATAGCATTAGATTGAGAAATGTCAGCCAGAATCACTCAATAATTCCTCAAAAAAAGTTTTTTAAGCTTTTAAACCATATAGAATAACACTAAACAAAAAGTTTGTAGTTAGCAAATGTAATAACTATGGGAAATAATCAAGCCTTTTGGTGAAAAATTACTGGAATTATTTATGATTAAAGGCATAATTTTAATATATATTACATACCTTATAACCTTATATAGCTATATCTCATTCACAGTAATATTCTATAAAGTCACCAAAAAATCTGAGTTAGCAAATACTGAATCATTGGCCCTAGAGGAAACCCAGGCTCTGGTCACATTTTCATTGGCCTATCAATTCATAACCTTGTTTGATGTACGTTTATGTTTGAAGACATTTTATTTAATATGTATTGTTGATTCATTGATATTGCATAGCCAACAACACTATAACTTATACCTGAATGAAGTTCATCTAACACAAGTATTTTTTCACAAGGCACATCATAGCCTCTTGTGTCTAGGATCATTAAACAAAATTTCATCACTATGTTTGGTAGCTACTTTAAACAGTACAAATACCAACAGAAAGGACAGAGTTGCAAAAAGAGTGGCTCTAAATATGCCATGAAAAGGACACTTGCTTACAATATGTGAAATGAAATAAGAAGGCAGAATCTCCTTGTCCAGTTTCAACTGGGAACATGCATACTGAGTAACTCAAATTCTTGCTATTTAAGTATTGGTCTATGAGTGACTAATAAAGTGACATGAATATTTACTTGGGGTTACAAATAAATGTTAGCAAGTAAGTGAATTCACCAAATACAGAATCTGTGAATAATGAGGATCAACTTCGCATGTGTGTATACACACACACATACATGTATGCACCCACATATAATTTATATTTGTATAATTTATCTTTAAATTGTTATACTTTATATGTATGTACATTATGATGAGGCATGTAGAGAGGACACACTTTCTTAAACAAAAGAAGAAAGAAACTTTAATAAGGCCTATCTCTTCTCATACCTCTACCTCCAGATTCCCAATTCCATATGCCCTGATTTTCCTGTTTCTGTGGAACTCCTTTTCTAACAAACTCTCTGCATTTATTTATTAACTAACTCTAACACTTATTCATTTATGTTATGTTTATTATCTATTTTCAGTCTTCCTCTACTATGAAATAAATTTTACAAAAACAGCAGCCTTTGTTTTGCTCACTGATATATCTCAAGCAAACAATCAGAAAGAAAGAAATTAGCTTTACTGTTTCTTCTGCTCAACTCCTACAAAAGTTCAAGGCCCATGGTACTTGCTCAGAGGGTAGCAAGACAGGAGCTATAAACTAGTGGGAAGAGAACTGAAGAAGTAGTGGACCATATTCCATGTCTGACTTCCCCACTTACCTTGGCAATCTTATCATTCAGTGCCTTGGTTAACTATTACAAAGAAGTAATGTTAACACGCACATTACAGTATTAGCAAGTATCAAATTTTAACAAGATCATATAGATTAGGAACACTCTAAGTAAGCACAAAGTTGTCATTTTAGTAGTAATTCAAAAACAACTGTATAGTAAATAATATTTCATTAGCAATTCTTGGATATTTCCATTTAGGCTCAACAAAACACCTCTTCTCATGTCTTTCCCTATTTTTATCTTTTAGTTTCAAGTAATATATGCTTTAGTTGTCTGCTGTGATTCTACACAATTCTACACAAGATTCTAACCATTTCAAATGTTAGGCTAAAATAGTCAAAATCAAGAAAATAGGCTAACAAAAGATACTCATTGTTAGAAAAAAGGAATGAAACTCAAGCAAACTCAAGGTCTACAAGAACGTATTGATTCACTTTAGTTAGTACATTAGATGAATTAGTTCCCTGCAATAAATGCACCAAGAGAACTAAAAACAGACATTTTATCTATAATCCTCTATATCACAAGTGTGGGTGCACAAGGGAAAAAAGTTAAATACCTTTATGGAATCAGGGACAGTACCCTTAATTTCTCTTTTTTATGATAGAACTGTTTTTCTCATGAGATTTTGGCAGGCCCTTAAAATGGTGTCATTTTTGATTAATTCTTTTTGTACTCTGATGACAGCTAATGGAATTATTTGAAAGCTATTTGCTTTACAGAAAAGATCCAATAAAGCTGCCTTTGTGCCCATTCTTAAAGCTTTTACTTCTTTTTCTTGAAATAATTAGTAAAAGGGAAGAAAGATTGCTGTAATTACTAAGCATTATAAAGTATATCTGGGTGCCTGACATTAACAGTAGCTGTCATTAAAATTAGATCACTTGTCTCACTTTAAGGAAATGTTACTTTTTACTATTTTGATGATATAATCTGGAAAATATCTTGACAGGATACTAATTTTGATAACAGAATACAGGCCCTTCAACATACACTTATTTTTCCTTATTCAGAAATCTATAAGGTGTTTAAAGTTGTGCCCTCAAATATATCAAGTTCACATGATTGTCATTATAAAAATGAATCAAAGCCATCAATTATTTCATAAGAACCAGTTGAGTTTAAGAATTGTAATTATAAGTCAATTTTAAAGACAGATCAAAAAGGAAAAGGTAAGAGTATCTTTTCAATCCTATTCAGGTAATGAACTCCTTTGCTTTAGGGGCAAGACTTTGAGTGGAAAGATTTTAATATGCACAATGATTTCAAGTGTTTCTTTTTCCCTGTTAAAATTAACATTTGTGTATTACAACAATTTTTCATCAGTCCCTTGTTCATTGGTATTAAATACTACCTATACAGAATCATTTTTCTTGATTACATAGCAATGTTTCTTATATTACCAATAAACGCATAAATCTTTGTTAACACATATGATCAGAATATTGTCATATGCAAAGAGCAAAAATAATGAAGAGGCAAAGGAAACAATAACCAGCATGAATCATTAAGACCTAAGTCAAAATACTGCCAGTGTAAATTCAGACTATTTTTCCAGACACAGAAAGATATAAGTACCTAAATTATATCCTGAAAGAACCAAAGATCTTAAATTACCTTTATTAAACATTCTTACAGTGCCAAGAATAGTCATAAGCTACACAAACATAAAGGTCTATAATTTGTTGAATAATTAAATAGTCTTTAACAAAAAATTCTGTTATGAATCTTATATTTTCATGTTACATAGGATACATAATTATGGCAACTATGAAAAACAATAAAAACATTCAAAATTAATGGTACCTAAAGTTATGCTTGAAATTAATGCTTTTTCCCACTCTGAAACAACAAAATTGATTCTGTTAAACATGGTAAATGAAATGTAAATTAAAATTTTAATAAGGTGTTTGTTAACCCGTTTGTTCACAGCTAACTTGAACTCAGTTAAATTAGCTCCTTATTTTGAGCACTAGAGATATGATTTCTTCTAAATCTCAAGGG
This sequence comes from Manis javanica, assembly GCF_040802235.1. Lineage (NCBI taxonomy): Eukaryota > Metazoa > Chordata > Mammalia > Pholidota > Manidae > Manis > Manis javanica. The sequence goes on along the minus strand of NC_133157.1, from coordinate 164,087,101 downwards.
CAAGTAACTGTTAGAGGACTGCATGTCCCATGATAGCTCCATAAATTGTTATTAAAATTATCCACTGGACACTTTTCTGTGATACATTTCATTTGGAAAATCAATTCTGCATTGTTAAAGATAGTAAAAGTCCTCTAAGAGCAATCACACCACCAGATACAAAGGCAAAATAAATCCACATATGGCTACCCTGGGATATTTATCATTGCCTTGGTCATTTTATCTCCATGAATTGCAGAAAACAGTTTCAACTTTCAACTAATTATAAAATATCATATGGTTTCTGAGACAGAGAACTTCTGGAAAGTTTGAAAATATTTTAGTATTTCTTAAATGTTCTTTTTAATATCCAGGATAATGTTTCTAATCTTTAGGAACTTGCAGACAGATCATCTAGTTAATAGGCAGTGTGTCTAGTGTATATCTATGGGTGGGTGGGGGAAGAGGATGAAGGGAAGAAAATAAGTTAAAATAGTTATGTTTTTCTAAGAAAACAATTTAAAACTGATAAGAAAATTTTTAATGAGAAAAAACAAAGATTTTAATCTTAAAATAGCAGGTATATAATGTTAAATAATAATTGATGAATTTGTTTTCAGTAAATTGATATAAAAATATTTAGCAGTTAAAAATTCTTAGTGTATATTAAACTAAGAAGTTAATTAATAAAGGTTAACTAAGATGCTTTAAAATAATATGTAACTAAGCACCATATAAATGTTTAAGAGGTTCATGTCATTATGAAATAATGTGTCATACCTGAGTCCTCAAAGCTCAGACTGAGTAAGTGATTATTTTGAGTCCAATCAACTTTAATAACAAAATATAAGCTCCACATTCTCAAATTTTCTCTCTCGTTCTCTTCACTTTGATGGTTTGCCTTACCTTTCTAATGCCATGAAATGAAAATGTCAATAATATAGAATTGTGCCAAAATATTTTTTGATATTTAAAATATTAAATATTTTGATATTCAGGTGTTCGCTATCCAAGCCATAGTCTGGTAGCATTAATCAGTAACTGATATTATGTGTCTGTTATGAAATTAAAAATTTCTCACAAATAATACACATTCAAATGCTTGTGAGAAAGACTTTTTTTTTCCAGTTTTGTTAGGGTTTAGAATAGGAAACAGATGAAATAAGAACTATTTGGGGATACATAGACAAACACAAGGTCTAGGTCTAGATTAGAACTTGAGTTCTTTCTGTTGAAGCCACTGGGATGTGCTATTGTAATATATTCACTGCCAAGAGATACATTACTGAGCAAACGATGGAATCTATCATATACAGAAAAATTGACTTCCCATCAACTGCATAATATGAAAAGAAAAATTATATAGTGAGAAGCAGTATCAAAATGTGAAACAGTATGAAATATATTCATCATTAACATATGAAAAACAAAGAGTATTACCTGCCCAATGCAAACTCTTAAAGGTAAATAAACAATGAGAAAAATGGTGGTAGAACCTCTTGTTTAGATGACAACATTCACATTTACCTTCAGCTATATTTATTGGCTATTTTTTAACTTTAATAAGATCTGAGAAAAGATTTCAATGAGGCCATGAGGTGTAGAAAAGTCTTGGCCATAAAGCAATAATTACAATACAGCATAGATCAGAAAGCCACTAGCTCCCAAATTACTATTCATTCATTTCTGGTTAAGGCTAGTATTACAACTAAAAGAAAAATGTAGGCATTTATAAATATTTATGTATTTTGTCTTGATGGTACAGACACTTTTTTCTTTCTTTTTTTTTGGAGGCCAAAAATGAAAATCTTCAAAATGCTTTCACAGAAACGGAGACATAATATTTACTTTTTATCCATCTAGTCACACTTACATAACATTTAATAAACTCAGTATTATTGTTAACAAATTAAGTACCAAAGCCAATAAAATCAGAATGCACAAAACCAATAAATACTTCAAATGAGCTTATCCATATCCCTAAGGTTGTATGAAATGTTTTCAAGAAAAAACAAACAGAAATTCAGAGAATTACTGTTTTATATGATATTTTGCATAACCATTTTAAAGCATAATGACAAGTTTAAGATGTAAACATAATTTGCAAGACAACAAAAAAGTCTGAACTACTCTGCTAGAGAGAGACCACCGTCACTTTTTACTCTTCTACTCAGTCCCATCCAGATGGGGAAAATGGATTTCTCTCCTAAATGGCAGATAGTCAGATTATCCCACGGAGTTTTAATTATTTATCTTTTAATGTTTTACTTCTTTAAAACTGTGCCTTATTTTATTTAAATGCATCCAGATTACATGTAAAAACTATTTAATTTCTAAAACCTACTAGCAACAAAAGGATAAAACAGAATTTGATGTGATTTTCCAAACTGCAGTCCTCAAAAACTGAATCTCAGAATTTTAATAGGAAATTTCCAGAAACAGGTAACTAATGGGAGACACAACAAATATCTTCCAATGTGAAAGAAGCAATAGAAAAAAAAAAAAAAGCTGCTTTCCCTCAGAAACAAGCCTGATTCATTTGGTACAAATTTCAAAAGCGTAGATTTTCACCCAAGACAAGAAAAAATGTTTTAATAATTTAAAATATCAAATTATTTACTTGCCCATGGTTGGTCATGTTCTCTTTCAACTGAGGGGGGATCACTAAAAGATATGATAGCTATCCATCAGGTTGCTATAGAAAATAGTTCCTCATTAACGGTCAAAGTAGAAAGAAAACCACTAATGTCCCTTAAAGTTCCAAATCCTGTGATTTAAAGACAACACCTGTCTGCAAAGTGTTACCTCCTTGGTTTTTCCTTTTCTTTCTCCTTTGAATTAAGGGAAATTGAGTAGGTGGGTGTCTTTGAAACTCAGAAGAGATTTTAAATGATTAAGATATGTTTGAAATGATTTAAAAATTAAAGGATATAACTGTATTGACCAGAGTGTGGATTCTGGAATTGTATGTGAGCATATTTTCAGACCAACAATCACATTCTCAGGAATTCTCTCCTGAAGAGATACCACACAAGGTTATCTCAAAATTAGAACTAGAGAATGTTAGTATTATTTATAACAGCTATAATTCTAAACAACTTAACGTGAACTGATAATTAAATTACACTATATTGAATAAATTATAGTATATGGAATATCAGATAGTCATTAAAATTAATGATGTAAAACTATTTTTACTTACACAAAAAGAGGAAAATGCCCATCTATTAAAACAAAGTCTTTCGATGATCAAATACACATACACACACACAGACACACATTCAGACTCAAAGTTAAATATGGGTGCTGATTTTTGTTTTCCCTTACACTTTTTTGTATTGGTAAAAGGGTATCTGGTAAATTGGTATCTGTTAAAGGGTATGTATTATTTTTAATAAGTAATTATTGAATTATATTTATGTATTTGAAAATATTTTTCATGACAGTTTATCTTATGGAAAGAGGATATAAGAAAAGAGAATAAAGGAAAAAGCTTGTATTGACATAGTGAAAATCAGCATACAAGATCAATACACAAAAATCAATTGTATTTCTATAAGTGAGCAATGAACAACCAGAAAATGAAATTGAGAGAATAAGAACAATAATAGCATTACTGCATCAGAAAGAATAAATAGCACCAAAATATGCTTAGGAATATATTTAACATGATAAGTAAGTACTTAATGATTCGCTGTTGCATGCTAGGCCCTGTGTAAACACTGACAATTAAGGCAGATCAAACAGATGGATTACCTGCTCTCATAGAGCTTCTATGCAGAGGGCTCACATTTTTTAAATATCCCAGATAATAATGCAATGAATTTCCTTTACAAGTAATTTTGTATGCTTTGACAAGCGTTCTGAGTTTTTTAGAATTGCTATATTACAGAGCATACACATTTTTAAATTGTCACCAATATGACTAATTGCCCTATGAGAATATGGTACCAAGAACATTCCTGCTCACAGTCTTTGAGAGAACACTAACATTTTAAACAATAAAAAAGTGAGCATATAACTCTGTTTAACAATTCCGAAATAGTTTGAATTTTGGAGTAAAATTGTTTATCAAAGGGAATGACATATGTTCTTAATTTAAAGAAATAATTATTTTTTAAAACCTGAACTACAACTATTGATCAAATAAGACAGTCCAAGAAGGGAAGCTCTTTGTTGAAAGCTAGAAATTATTGTGTTTGCTACTGAATTTTCCAGTAATCATTCCTCATGTATAAGACATCATTGAGTTATATTTCTTTTCAAAACTGAATAAAGTTAAAAAAAATTAATCAGGTCTTTAAAAGAAAACTTCCCACCAAAAAGGAAATTGCCTTCCCTCACATGAAAATATAGGAGTATGTTAGTTTATTAAAATGCCAACATGTAAGGTATATGTGGTTGGTACAGAAGAAATAAAAACTCCTGTCAATCCTGAGTTAGCAGGCTTTGGGAAGTGACGTAGTCTGACATGGAGGAATATTTAGTTTACTAAAAGGTAAATGGAAGGCCATCAAAAATAAAAGCTCCCTGTTAAGCAAGAATCAAATTCCCAACTTTTATATACATATTTGTGATCAAACAAACTTCAAGATGTGCAAGAAAAAAAAATCAAAGTCCACTAAAGAAAAATCTGTAAACACTTATTTCAACATGGAGTATATGACACATAATATTACTGAAGTCCCCAAAGATTTGGTTTAATATATTTTCCTATATTAGTGCTTGTATATATAGGGGAAAGTAATGTGTTTTTATATTCCTTTTGGAATTATTCCCAATTACTAAACAAATTTTTTTGTGTGTATTCTATAAACTATTTTTAAAATATATGTACCCTGGAATTATTATTCCAACAATTATTCTTACAAGATATCTTTAAAATATGAAAACATTGAAAGTATTTTGTTTATATAGTCCACAAAAATTAACTGACATTTCTCCAACAGCTGTTTAAAAAACAACAAAGAAGCAGACTTCTTCCCCACCACCCATTTCAACTGATACGTACATACGAGTGGAAGGAGTGGCTAATACAGAACACAAAAGATAACTTATTATCCTGCCATTTTCTTACCAAAAAAAAATGATGTGTCTGTTAAATTCATTTGTCCATTTATATGAAGTTCTATGGCAGGAAAAACTCATCTCTTCTGACAGAATTCAAGCCTGAGGTGGAAGCAGGGGCTGGAAATTAACTGGAAAGTGTTGGAAGAGAACATTTTGGGGAGATAGAAATGTTCAGTATCTTGCTTGTGCTGTTTGTTTCACCTGTGTGTGTGTGTGTGTGTGTGTGTGTGTGTGTGTGTGTGTGTGTGTGTATGCTATGTAAACATTTGTCAAAAACACATCAAACCATATGCTTAAATTGGGTGCATTTTTGGTATGTAAATTATACCTTAGTAAAGTCAATTTTGAAGTTCTGCAAAGGAAAGTGAAGAAAGAAATCAGTAGGAATTGATTTCAGAGTTTTAAAGAGTTACCATCCCCTGCATATTAGACACATGGCAAATATGTATTTATTTATGGATTTACTTTATATTGACTTATTGCACACAACCATATGGAAAGTAAGCAAGGCAATCACTATTTCTCATGTTTTATAGATTAAGATATTGTGATACAGGGAACCACAAAATTAGTCAAAATGAATAAATTGTATTTCCATCAGCATTCAAGTAATTCCTAATACAATGATCTTTCCATATAAATTATCTTCATGATTCAAATCCAGTTATAAGTAATTGACTTCATGGAGTAACCAAAATACTCACATTGATATTGTGTTAAAAAAAAATATTATTGCTTGAAATAAGTCAGTTCTGGGTCTTGAAAATCTTTCATTATAAAAAGCATGTTTAAGAGAATGGTACTTGCTAGACAGCAATTTTTAACTATAGGCTTAAACTGTGTACTTTATTTAATAGAATTGCCTATTATAAAGGTTAGAATGAACTTGCTCTAATCCCCATGCAATACTTGAAACATTTCCATATTTAATTTAATGTAATAAAAATTGAGAACATAAAAATAAAGATGTGGTCCCTGCAATAGAGGTGCTTACAGTCTAAAAGAACAAAAGGCATGTGCACAAATGGCTATTGTGAATGAATAATGGAACATTCTGGACTTAGAAGAGCACAAGTAGAAAATACCTTTATTCTTCCTGACCTGTGTGTTCACACCAGTTTTCCTGATGTGATGAAATTCTGGGAAGTTTTAAAATTTATTCATTCATGTTCAGATAAATCAAAGTCAGGTTAGTCTAATTACTACATAAGTTCTGAAATAACCCATAGAAATCAATTGTGAAATTAGATGCACATGAATCAGAGAGCTTACCTCATCTCAAGCCTTATTAGTAATTTCAAGTGGATAAACAACCACAAGACACAAAGCAGAGAAAGGCCAGAAGACTGAGGGTATTTTCTCAAGCTTTTCCTCCATCAAACATACATACACCTTTGGCCTAGAATAATCAAAGAGGTCTCCAATTTACAGCAGGGAGCATTCACATTAAGAAACAATGTGATTTTATCCTCCAAAGGGTTATATAGTTTACATGACATTCTTCATGGAGAAATGTCTCACAAATTCAGAGTCCAGGTTTATTTATTATACGTAAATAACTCTGTGACCTAATTCTTTTCTTGCCCCTAATGACACCCAAAGCAGGTCCTATAGCTTTCAGTCTTAATTACTAGCCTTCTCATCATTTTTTTCATACTAACAGTCTCATTTTGGTAGTTAAAATGTCCAATCCAGTGTAATAATCAAAATTGTGAATTGTTGACAATTGACTTCTTCCTCTATCTAGCTTAGTGCTACCAAAGGTTGGAAAGTTTGAGGAGGGAGAAGTCTTTATTCAGGTGCTGCTTTCCTGAGTCCCCCTCCTGTCACAGAATCCAACACCTCAAAGACAGGCCCAGGGAAAGAGGGACAAGGGGAAATGGTCACCTCTCCCTAGATTTATGTGGCTGGTTGGAACTGTCATCATACAGCATCAATGAAGTTTGGGCTTCATGTACTCACTGTTGTCCCTTTCTTTTGGAATGTTTAGTGGAGTTTCTTAGAGATTGCCTCACTCACTATCTCCAACAGCAACTTCAGTGATGCAGGCAATGATTCTCTTTCCAGCAACTCAAACTTTGAATCAGCCTCCTGGGGCTTCCAGTGTTCTGTTCTTCCACCTGTTGATTTCAAACCCTTCTCCCCCACCACCTTATAGTCCTTGTGGATGAAATTGTTTTCAAGGAGTCTCCTGAATGTCTCTCTTCCATGCATCTGTTTGACTCAAAGGAAAAATTTACCAAAATACTCTCCAACTATAGAGGTGAAATTTGCCTGCAAGGAAGTCTTCTTTTCCCTTTGTCTCTGTGGCCAAACAAGTGCTTTATGTACAGTCTCTTGACTTTAGAATTCTCTTCTTAAGATTCAGACACCAGTTCCCAAAACTTCAAGGATGCAAATGAACCTTAAAGTTCTATTCACTGGTTTCAGGTAAGAGTAGAGTATCCTACTCCTTTTCCCTATTGAAGAATAACTTTCTCTAAAGGAATCTTCTGTTAATCCTTTAACTTCATCCAATATATTAGAATGGCCACTAACTTACATTAGCAAAACTGCTTTTCCAAAATCTTAGGTTATCCAGGATGTACATGCAAGTGAGACAATAATTGATTATATAGTTCTTAACTTCCAGAGGCCCAGCTAAAATTAAGAATGAATAAATTTCAAGACAGCATGTATACACACACACACATACACAGACACATTATGTTTAATGTTTGGTAATACTGTTAAGAAAGTAGAAAGTGATACAGGATGTAAAAGATGTACAATTTAAGTGCAAGTGAAGCATGAATAAAGATAGTTAATTCTTTTTAAATATTTCCAACAATATGGAAATATCTATATATTATATCCCAGACCATCTCATGTTTCAGACCCTTCAATAGAATAAGATTTTTTATATTGGGCCAAAATATACCTCCATAACTCTCATTGTTTCTCGTTCTGTCTTTGGAAATGACACAAAATAAACTGACATTTCAACCATAAGACAGCCCTTCAAAATACATATCGTATTTCTATGAGTATTTCCCTTTTTGAGATAGATGCCACCCCCAATACTTTAATTCATTTCTCAAAGTTATGGTTTTGACTCCCCTCAGCATACTATATACTCACCTCTAAAGCTCTCTGTCAATGTTTCTAGAAATAATTTATCCGAAACTGATGAAGTATTTATCCTGAAAGAATTGTTCTAAATGATGTATTTCAAAAATGGAACAAAAATTATGCTGTGACTTTTCATTATATCATACAATTGAATTTTGAGCTCTTAGTCAACAATGCCCACTCAATTTATTTTATTAAATTTTGCATATTAACATTACAAAACTACTAATTCTATTTAATAAGTATAATGTTAAAATAAGCATACTAAATATCCATGTGATTTTGAGTTTCATTTTCAATATAGAGTTTTGTACTGGTAAAACCATAGACTAAAATCTCCTGATACAGACATTTAAAATAAGAAATTGAGGAATGGCAGGCCTCTCACCAGTTGACCTTCTCTTACCTGGACACTTCAGCATCCAATCTGAACCATCATGGAATGTATCAAACAAGAGATATCAATGTTTTGAAAAATAATGATTTTTAGGATAAAATCTGGATCTTAAATAGGATATGAAACTGGTATGAGACTAAAGTACAAAAACAGGTTTATCTATTAGAGCAAACCAAACTAGTATGCAAATTAATATAGGCAATGGGAATATGAAACTCCGAAGACACTTCTATCAAGAACTTTCAGTTTTTGAGAAGAAAGAATATATGTATCTGACACTGTGTATATTGTTATTTTGCACAAACAATATTGCCAAATGAGTTAAAGGAGATTGTTAGCAGTTGAAAAAAGAAAAAAGCATTGTCAGAAATTTCATGAAAGAGGTGGAAATTTAGGTGAACTAAAAGTGATTAAAGAATGACTAAAATTCAGATCAATGGTGATGATGAGGATTACCATCCTAGGTGAAACAAATCCTGTGTGCAACAGTCAAGAGAATGAAATAGAAGGCATATTAGAGCATTGCAAATAAGTTATTGCATTTGGCAAGAGGGAGCACTGTGTGATATGTGGGAAAAGAGGGGGTGGGACCAGAATATATAAGATTCTTAAATGATGAATAAGAAGTAAGGATTCCAATCCATTCAACAGAGATAATCATTGGTGGTTTTGATCCAGACAGTGATGTGCATATAGCAATGTTTTACAAGGACTAATCCAGTTGAAGTACAACAGACTCTTCTTTATCTCAAGGGGATACATTCCAACACCCCTAGTGGGTGCCTGAAACTGCAGATAGTACTGAAATCTATATATACTGTATTTTTTCTATATGCATATACCTATGATAAAGTTGAATTTATAAATCAGATGCAGCAAGAGATTTAAAACAATGACTAATAATGAAATAGAACAATTACAGCAGTATAATATAATGAAAGTTATGTCAATGTGATCTCTCTTTTAAAATATCTTATTGCCCTGTACTCAACCTTCTTCTTGTGATGATGTGAGATGATAAAATGCCTACAGGATGAGATGAAGTAAGGTGAGCTGTAGTGTTAGTTAGGCCACTACTGACCTGACTATGTGTCAGAAGGAGGATCATCTGTTTCTGGACCAAGGATGACCTCAGGTAACATGGAACACAAACAGCAGTAGTAATTAGAGAAGACACTTCAGTTGGCAAATTTGTTGGTAAATTAATATCAACAGTCAATGGACTAGGTGAAATAAGAAAAGCTTGTTAAGAAAAGTCCTATCTAAGAGAAATTATAAAAGTAGCAATGTAGTCACAGTCTTAATGTGGAACAAAAAAGAGAATATCTTAGAGAAATTACAAATGTAACATGGTTGTCACTGGCAATGATACAGAAGAATGGGAGGTAGGTGAAACCTGTTAATTGAGGTGATAGTGAAACACACCCCCTCCCAAAAAAAAGTTTGGCAATTCATAACACAGCTTCTGACACCAAGCTAGAAGTCAATTACTATGTGATCAATGGCAAAAGCCATAATCAAGATAGTAAACTGGTCCTAAGGCAAGATGCAATAAGATGGTCTTGAGGCTTGGTTGGATGTATTCCTTTGAGAGGCAAGAGTGGATTTTTAATGTCTCCAGATAGCCATGTGGAGCCATAGGATTCAGAAGAGGCAAATGTTTGAAAAGAGAAGGGGTTTAACAGTGCCAAAGACTTAAGGAAATGAAGGAAGATTAAAGGCCCATCTAAGCAAAATTATTATATAGAAAGGTACTTCTAGATTATTTTATATTAATTAGCTTAACGTTTCTACTATGATGCAATTTTTGCTACTCACATATATTGTTTTTTGTGAACTTCATTCAAGTCCTGGTCAATTTTCAAAAATCTTGAATAGGTGAAGTAGAAATTAAGGATAATTCTCTCAAATAGAAGTTCAGCATAACTTCAGTAGCATTTTAATCGAATAACAATTTCAGTATTTAGACAGTTACTAAAACCAATATTTTAAGGGTAGAAATAGATCTATTAACATGCTACCTTTCAATTTTTTTGAAAATGTAATATGCATCTTAATAAACAGGTATAAGAATATATCAACTAGGGAATGGAATATGCTATCAAATACTATTCACATAAAATTGAATGACTCATTTCCTAATTGTTTTGAAAATTCCATAAAGTGTCAAATATTGCAGAATAGATGAATAATAATATTGCTTTTCCCCCTTTCTCTGTGAAGGGACAGGGACAGTATAATAATCTTAAGGAGTTGGATAGTACAGATGATCTGATTAATTCACTTTTATTTTTGCTATGTCTGAATGACCACAGAAATTCCTTACCATTATTTTATTTCTCACAAAAATCTTGATATTATTTTTCTTTTGGATTCAAAATAAATCCATCTGGGTTACTATCTTTAGTTCAGAATATTTATGTATTCTAAACTCCAGATAAGGAAAAGATATTTAAAATTAGGTGAATTTATCAATACCATGAACTAATATCACAATGACAAGAATTGTAAACATAATAAACTAATGTCCACCTCATGACCAAGTTGACAGACAAGCAAACAACTATCACAAAACAAAGATTCAGACAGTGAGACATAGTGATGTATTGGGTGAGGGAAAAAAATCACATTAGTTGATTTCAATTTTATGTGTCACTTTGACTGAGCCATGGGGTGCCCATATATTAGGTTAAACATTATTTTCGTGAGTCTGTGAGCGTGTTTTTGGATGAGATTAACTTTTGAATTGTAAAGCAGATTGCCCTCCCCTACATGGGTGGGTCTGATCTAATCCACTGAAGGCCTGAAAAGAGCAAAAGGCTAAACAAGAAAGAACCTGCTCTCTCTTCCTAATGGCTTTCAAGCTTGACCTCGGTCTTCTGTCTTTGGACTCAAATTTGAGATGGAGATTTACAAGACAGACTCAGGCTCCTCTGGAATTCCAGCTTGCCAACTGGAGATATGACACTTCTTAGTTTCCATAGGTACATGAGCCATTCCTTATAATGAATCTCAATAGATATAGATAGATGATTGATAGATAGATGATAGATAGATAGATAGATAGATAGATAGATAGATAGATAGATAGATAGATGATAGATAAATGTTTGATGATAAATAGATAGATAGATCTTATATATCTCCTATTGGTCTGTTTCTCTGGAGAACCCAGGATAATACACCTAGTAATACTGTTCTTCCCTAATTTCTTTTTTTAGTATTCTTTAAAAGAAATTTTAAAGAAATTTCTCTTTGATTAGTACATATTTAAAATACCTGATTTCTCAATTCCTGAAGTCAACTAATTAAAGTGAAAATTAAAGGGCAAGTAAGAATGAAATGGTGGAAATATATAATTTGGAGTCAGAATTCTGCTGACCTGAATTCCAGTCCTGACTGCTTCATTATTAACTTTCATGAGCTTCAACTACTGCATCTGTAAATTAACGAGTTTGGACAAAGTGGATGTTTTTCAAGCTTTTCTTAGCAGCACAATTGTTTCTTCAAGTGAAAATTCATGTGGAAAAGCAATATATTTTATATGCCCATAAACAACTAAAGCAGGGAGAGTGTCCATCCAATAATTAAGCACCATGGGAGGGAAATTGAAAAGCACTGAACCAGCTGGTGTACCCTAGTCCTACCATTGGGGAATCTTCAAGCTAGCAATGTTTTATTAATCATAAAAGCAACATTTATTGACGTCTGGGCTGCACATTTTATATACTTTATTTCAGTTATTCATCAAACACTAGATGGAAAATGAGATCCAGTTCATTAATCATCATACAGCTAATAAATGATAGAGCCAGAATTCAAACCCAAGGCATTGGAAATCCAAAACACAAACTGCTCCTCACAAGTATTACCATTTGTTAAATATTTGCTAGGTTCAAGGCACTGTGCTTGATTAATACCCACAATTATCGTATAAATTGAGCATTATTATCCTCACTTTGCAGATGTGAAAACTAAGACTTGTATAACTTAGGTAAACTATTCATGGTCATGCTTTCAAAAGTTATTTGTCTTCCTTTTCTTTCACATCAGTAAGTTATTTCCCAGCAATTTCTAATTTTTCAAGCCCACCTAAAGTCTATCACATTAGTGATAAATGTTTGCTGTTCCCAGACATTGGATAAGCATTGTGAAAATTTTTTCGTGTGTGTGTGTGTGTGTGTGTGTGTGTGTGTGTTTGTGTATTTCAAAGCTAGGCACTGTGGTTCTCTGCAGGTCTGTAACATGGAGAAAATACCATTCTCTTTCTGGAACACACAGTTTCATTCCTCTATAATAGAATATAAGACTGCTCAATAGTTTAAAGATAATCATTACTAGTACTCTAAATTTTCAAATAAATTAATTCCACTAAGAATACAAAATGACCACCTAATAGATGGAAACATTTAATATGAATTATCATTTTCAAATTGGTTTATATTTAAACATTACACATTTTCTATAAATATTATAAGAATAATCCCCATCTTCAATATTCTAGATACTGAATGAATATTAACACTCTAAACCCACATACAACTACTAGCCTGAATAAAGAAAGCTGAATCTGCAAGGGTAAATAAATATGCCAGACAATCAGAGATATCATTTTTTGAATTTTCAAATCAAAGAAAATCAAAGGACACTATGTTTTAGATTTTTCCTAACAGACCTCTTCACCTCCTCACAAATAGAACATAAGGAGAAAGTAATTTTAAAGAGACATTGAGCCTTACATATCAAAAATAAAGTGCTGGATTTCATCCAGAAGCAAACCGGTAATTGTGTTAAAATGTGGATGCTAATCTCTCCCTGAGCTGCCTCTTGAAGTTCACCAGGTCATGCTAGTGACTGCCAGAAATCCCAAATTGGCACTTCTGAAGTCAGTGTATAGGGGCTGGCCAGCTGGAAAAATTGCCTGAGGAGTTCCAATAATTTGAAAATCATCAACATAAATTTTCTTCCTAAAAAGAAGGCTTCTTCTGGAGAAACTGAACCACTATTCCAGAGGACTGTTGACACATAGGTACAACAGCACATTCAGAAATTGGCCTGAATTTGTACTTACAGGTCCAATATTGACACCCACTTGTAAAGAATGGAAATTACCACAGCCTCATTTCCTAAGAAATAAGGAGGCTTCGTAAAAAAAGAAAGAAAAAAATCTATGTTAATGTTTGACACAGGGCTTAATTTTGGGTAAGAACTCTCGGTGGTAGAATGTTTCTACCTCCACTAGTTAAGTAGTTTTTCGTGGAAAACACAGTGATTTCTGATACAATTGAGAGTGCAATTGAGGAACTCACTGGTTTTGCCTAACAAAGTTGCCATTAACTCTGCTAAAAGGATTTTACCAAAAGTAACCTCAAGTTACTTCATCAAATTGTATTGTATAGGATATTAAACACTAAACCAAACATCTTTAAAAGGCCTATTGAGAGTAGCCAAGATCCTTATCATTTAACCTGTGAAATTTTCTATCTCTAAAATCAAGTTATGCAAGCTATTTATGGAGCAATATTTCAGGGCACTCTTTAATCAGCTTATTCCCTTCTGTAAGAGAATTCTTAACACACAATTAGAGGGTTTTTTTTGGTGGGGGTTGTTGTTTTTATTTGCTATGTGATCTTTTCAACCCCACAAATTCATAATGCAGATGATAATCATCAAAATTTTCTAAAACACTTCCAGGGAAGACACAACCAGCCAAACTGATGACAATCAGATGAGGAGACAAAAATCTTCAAGAATCATCATTCATGTTCACTTACAAACTATATTTTAAAGGAATGCTAGAAAACATTTTTTATTTAATTTTTAGATATGCATTTAATTAACCAGAAATTTTTTCTATGAAATAGTGAATGTCAATAATATACCCATTTAATAAATTATGGCACCAGTGCATTACAATGTTGTAAAAATGAAGGAAAAAATAAAATAATGCTGTATGATAACATAGTATGTTCCTATAAATCATGACAATTGATTCTTACATAAGTTCTTTGAGTGACTAGGAAGGAATTATTAGCCCAAAGTTACAGATGAGGAAACAGGTAGAGTTGTTAACATGGAGGGGTGAGCTACATGGATGAAGTCATTAAGAATGATGGCACTAGCATTACTGGAAAGGAAGAGAACAGGGCAGGTGCTGAACAGTCAGAGACCTGAAGAGAGGGGCCAGAAGTAGAAGCCACAACATTTACATCTGTGACTAATTTTAAGTACTATATTTATGATAAAATTCTACTTTATACAAATGTCTAGGTCTTTAAAGCCGACAGATTGAGCTATCATTCTGCCCAAGGTCCAAACATATAACTTGATTTAGATCATGAAAATCCTTCATATATGAATTTGGAGTTAGTTAAGCTGTTGAAAACATTTTACTTTTGACATCACGGTGTAAAATGAACTTAAAGATGAAAAATAAATAACTAAATGTGTTCATTCAGCAAACATTTATTGAGTGTTCTTTGCATAACTTGCCCCTCTCATCATACCGGTGTCAGCTCAAGTGCAGCCTTCTCAAATATACTATGCCTGTCTAGCTAATGTAGTCAGCCCCTGCCCTTTCCAGTCTCTAGGATGGCACTTAGTAGTGTCTAAAATTACCTTATCTACTTGTTTATATGCTTAGTTTCTGCCCCTATAAAAGCATGTTGAAAGCTTGCATTTGCCCCCAACCAGAAGCATGTGCACCACTCAGTCTTGAATAGTGTTTGGGCACTGTAAGTGCTCAATTTACATTTGAGGAAAGAATAAAGATCTACCAAATTTTATACAAAACAGTAATTTTTCAAACATTTAATTGTGTAAAAATTGCAACTGATTCTCAGAAAAATACCGTGAAGTGGCTACATTGAGAATATATGTTTAGGAAACACCCTTCTATAAAAGCTCATAGTCATCCAACATAAAATTAGCGTACAACAGACATAGAAATTGTTGAAGGCCACCTGTGTTTTCAAGATGTCTTCATTGGCATACACTCACCAGATTGAGTTCCATCTGCTTTGTTCATTCCACGTTCCAGATGTAGGAGCAAACAGCAAGCCCACACTAACTTTCAGTAAAGTTTGGATTCCTAAACAGTATGAAGCACTGATAACTAATGAGAAAATCCACCCACTTAGATCCTCCAATTAGCCCATCTGGGCACAACTGCTATGACATGTTTCTACATACTGTTAGATTAAAAGCAATTAGTTTCTCTTTGCAAGATAGTATTATTCAATCTACTAGGAGAAAATTTGTCTGTATTTTAAAAAGCACAGATACTTCTTACTTGTTTTGTTAGTTTTTCTTTAAGGCAGATACAGTAATATTCATTATATATTTTAGAATCTGCTATTTTGTTTCTAATTATAAAAGTGTTGCCAGATTGCTCTGTTTTGTCAAAATTAGTATCATGTTCTTCCAGTGTTCACAGCTAGAATTAATTTTGTGGCTCCACAAACAGTGAGGTGAGATTACATGGCTGAGAGCTGACCTGGGAATGATGCATATTCATGTATAAAGAAGTTAAGATGCAACTTTAATGAGTAGATCTTGGAGGACTTGAAGGGAGGTGGAACCACAACATGTGAGGAACCTGAGCCTCTGAATGATCACAAAGAGGTAAATCCAATAAGGTACATCTCCATTGGACATTGGCTTAAATGAGATATCAATTTCTATTATTTAAGCCAGTGAGATCTTAGGGATAGTCTGTTATTCAGCTACTATTATTTTCCATCATATTATTCATGGTAGAAAGTTAAAAAATACAAAAATATATTGTCTGTTCTCACATGTTTATTATTCTAGGGGAATTTCAGAATTATTCTGTTGGAATTTTAATTGTATTTATAATAAACATATATGCTAATTAAAATAATTATTCATAGTTATAATCCTGTGTGTCATTATCCAAAATAAGGTATACATATACATTTATTCAAACCTCATTCTTCATTTAAGAACGGTATGTTTCTTGTTACATTTATTTTGGTGTATTTGGCTTACTGTTACTATTTTATTATTTGCAATTATAATTGCAATACTTTTCCCTCTATCATTTTCTTAATTATGATTTTATCAAGGCTGTTTCATATACTTTGTGACCAGTCACATTACTGGATTCTTCTATTCTTTCTAATAGTACTAGTACTTGTTCCCATTGATTTTCTTGGGCTTTTCACATATATAATTGTATCATCTGTAATAATAATATTGCCTCTTTTCTTCCAATGTTCATAATTATTTCACTCCTTTATCTAATTTAATTGCCTATTACAATTCCAGGAAAATATTAAATAATAATGGGGAAACTAGGTATCCCTCTCTTATTCCTGATTTCAGTGGGGATGCTTGAAGTGTTTCATCACCAAGAATAATACTAGCAATGGGTTTAAGAAATGAATATAATTTCATTTAAATTATCATTATCTTCCTATTTTATAAAACACTTTTCTTCTTTTACCTGTAGTCAGTTGTGCTATGAGATTTCATATTGCTAAACATTCTTACATTCCTGAAATAAACCCCACTTGGTCATGGCATATTATTCTTTTAATGTAGTACTGGATTTTATTTTCTTTATTTACTGTTTGCATTAATATGCATAACTGAAATGATTTATCATTTTCTTTTTTGTGGTGCCTTTGTCAGATTTTGAGTCAATGTCATAGTTTGGGTTTTCTTCAGAAATGGAATGTTTTCTTTATTTTCTATGCCTGAAACAATTTAAATTGCACAGGAGTTACCTTTTCTTTCAAAGTTTGAAAACATTCATCCATTAAATTCTTTGGTATTTTTCCAGGCAAGGCCTTAAGTTAACAACATAATGAATTCCTTCCACGATCAATGTGTTATTTAGCATATTTATACATTTTGAGTCAATTTTGGTAATTTTCAATTTCTTAGAATATTTAGAAACCTGAATGTTTAAATTGGCTGTGTATTGTGTAATACTGGTCTGAAAATTAGAATTTCAAAATTTTCTCAAAAATGATTTTATAAAGGAGATACTGCCAACTGTGTGTTTCATGGATGCCAGTAGGATAACAAAAAATGAGGACCCATGGCCCATATAATTGGAAAATGCTTTAAAACAAATATTAAGATTTCTTTTCTGTATGAGTTCTCAGAATCCTTAATATTCTTATGTGCAGTGCACCTTCTCTTTAAAGGGAAGGAGGGTCAGTATAACATTTTCCATACTTGTCTGTATAGCCACCACCCACCAACCTTTTCTTTCAAAGTGCACCTCATGGGACTTGTATCCTCTGGAAAAAGGACACACCTTGGGAAAGAAGTATAGGAAAATCCAAAGAATAAGTTTATTATTGCAGAAATATGTTCAGAATTAATGACACTAAAATGTTCTGGAATATTCCAGAAAACTCATAATAACACAATAAAAATATATAAACTTCAATGGTTCAGAATGATACTAGGCTTTATTTGACTCAAACATTCTTCATGCTCATATCTGTACTTATACAGCACTCTAAGAAATTCTGAAGATCTTAAATACTATATAAAAGATAAAGCTGCAACTATTTGAATATTTAAAAGCATTCAAACAAACTTTAACTTTAGTACCTAGGAACTTTGGACAATTTTTACTTATATTAGCTAAAACATTGCTTATTTAAGCAGGGGTTATTTTATGTATTATAGATAATGACCATAAAATCAAGGCTGTTTCCACAATATTCTGCTGTCTCTAATTTATAGATGAAGAAATTTTATATTCTGTCTAAGCAAAGCCTTTATACAACTCTTCAAGAGACTTGATCTTTATGAACTAACCTAAAATGGAATCTGGAAAGTTTCAAAAAGCTTAAGAAAGAAAAATAAATACCAATGTGTGACTACACCTTGTCAATTACAAATGTACATTCAAACAGAACATGTTTAGAAACTGATACTTTCTCATTTTCTGAGACCTATCAAGGAAACAGAACATGGGCCCCAATTCAAGAGCTATGGTCAAGAAGTCCAGACAGCAGAATGGAAGAGTAAAGCCTTCCAACATCTGGAAATTTCCATACAATTCTTAGAAAATTATTACCTCACACCTGGTTAGCAATAAAGAAAAGGTGAACTTTATATCCTATAACTGTTAGAGGAAATTCAGAGAGAAAAGGGAATCCTTGAATACAGGCCTTTAAGGTAACCTACCTCATGTATAATGACTCTTTTATCATTTTATTAAAAGAAGTATCTAAATTAAAATAGTAAGCTCCTACTGGAAATCTACAGAAGCCAAAGCATTTGGCAGTGATGTGCTGGATCTGGCTTGCACAGCTCACAAGGACAAAGTGTGTGCTTCTTTTCCTAAACTCTCTGTTCTGTAACCTTATGTTGGTAGTTTGAAATTGGCTGTTGTGGGAGCATTTACATCACGGAAGTTGGCAAAGATTACAAATCATGACTTTCTTAGCCCCCAGAGAGTTGGTTATTAAATATTTACAAGAAGATTAAATTATCCAAAACACATCAATAATATCAATATCAATAGCTACAAATTATGGTGCTCATGATAAATGTAAACTATGTAATTAAACCATGAATTCACTCATTCTGAGTTCCTAAAAATTACTTATGCAGACAATGTATTTTATTAGTTTATTTAACTTTCTGCAAATCCTTCCACAAATGAAATATATCTAAATTACAATAGGTTACACCATAGACCTGCTTCACTATTATATATAAAACTTCAAGACACATCCTAGTATCTGATATAACTACCTCGCTGTCTTTGGTGTAAAAACCAATTTTTTCAAACAGTAAGACTTAGGAAGTGCTTTGGCATGTGTTTAGTTATTCTTTTTCTATATGATGATGAATTTACATATCTAAGTGTTTTTCTCTAAGTGTTTAGCCCAAC
The DNA here is from genome assembly GCF_040802235.1 of Manis javanica. Taxonomy (NCBI): domain Eukaryota; kingdom Metazoa; phylum Chordata; class Mammalia; order Pholidota; family Manidae; genus Manis; species Manis javanica. The sequence goes on along the minus strand of NC_133157.1, from coordinate 164,067,659 downwards.
AGCACTTATGTATTTGAGCTAAATGTTTGAACAGATATTTGCAGGAGCCATAAATCATGTTTGTATTAAGAAAATTAAAGTTTACAGAATTAAATGTTATATTTATTCAAGATATTTACATTTCTATGACTGATTTTAATTATTAATTTCAAAAAGAGAAAGTTTTCTCCCTTGGTGTTGTAATAATCTTTGTGTGAAAATTTCCTTTCATATGATATAGTAATCTTAGTTATTTTATATAGCAAGTTGGAAAAGTGATATCTGGTACACCTGCAATATCAAAAGGTATCAAGGAAGATAGTGTTATATTCTGAAATATCACCTGTTGAAATGTTATTTATCCAGTTTTCTGTACACACACACACACACACATCCCTCATATTTTAAAAACTATAAAATCTAAAGTTAAAAATCTAAATTCTAGCTAGAGGAGAATAAAGAATTAAAATATACCAACAATGAGGGTTAACATAACTTTTATTTTCACACCTGACCCTGAACTTCCCAGTAGCCAGAGAAAAAAGCAGTGAGAGGAAATTAAAGTCATGTGTGCCTTACTATTGGAAAGGAGAAACTTTAATTTTTCCAGAAAGAGAGTATTTTCTCTTGCTTAATTCATTTAATAAATATCCAATAAATACTGATTAATTGCCTACTACATGTTAGGCACTACACTGATGCTGAGCAGACAGAAGTTAAGCAGCCATGGAAGGCAGATATAAAAGTCAAATAAGTAGAAATGAGTATAATATGTGCCTTGCTGTTAGGGATATAGAACACTTTAAGGCAACAAATGAGTGTGTATTTAATCGAGGAGGTTGATCATGAAAGTTTTCATAGAGACTTTTCCCAGAAATATTTTAAAATTAAATGTATCTTTGTATGGCACATACTTCAGGTAGAGAGTGGCACAAGCAAAGGAACAAAAACTCATAACAACAGGGCATGTTCAGGGAGCTTCCAGTACTTTTAGTTCTCTTGGAGCAGAGTTTGGGGAGCTAGAGAGAGACTGAAGGTCACAGCACACAGACAGTGACAGATAATAGAAGAAGAGAATTGGGGATATTGACAGTGTCTACTCTGAAAGAAAATAAGCCTAAACCACAGGTGGTAAATAAGGAAGGATAACAGGGAGACATTTCTAGACACAGAGTTCTCAATGAGTGAGTTAGAAAACTAAGAGGCAGTGGTGAGAATGAGATATTACAATATAGTCTTTGAGTGGCTGAGGAATTCAAAATTCTTCCAGACAAGGAGAATTTTGTGGAGTGTGATGACCATGATAAAATGGGAGTTAAGGTAACTGGAAATGAGAGGCACAAGGAACTGAGAGTCTAAGATCTGGTTGGAATACTCAAATTTACTGTAGGAGCTGGGTAACAGGGAAATGGGAAGCTGTAACTTATCTACACTTCTTTAGATTTTTGAAATATTGCAAATTATTTAAAGTTAAATTCTCTAACTTTTCCTCAGAAACTTTTAAATAAAATTGGTGCTGGAGGATGATGTATCTCATTTATCTTTTGACTTGTCACTTATGGAAAATTGCCACATCCCTTTGTGTGTGTGTGTGCATGGTAGTGTTGACATGTTTGAGATATACAAAGTGTGAATAGAAGAAAGAAGCTTGGTATTTGCAATCAGACAAACACAAGTGTTTGTTATTTTCCAGGCATGTGGCTAGCTCCTATTTTTACAAAGATTTTTCTGACAAGGAAACTAAGATTTAGCAAGCTTACGTAAATTAGCAAGAAGCAGAGCTGGGATTAAAACCCATACTATCTGACAAAGCTTCCATTCTTAAAATAATATTTAATATTTAATAATTTAAATAATTATTTATCACTCATTGTTAAATTTTACTAATTACATCATTTAAATAGGAATAGCATCTACCTCTTAGAGATAGAATTAAAGATTAACCATAAAGACTAGAAGTGGTTGAGTGTTAATTTCCTTTGCCTGAAAGTCAGATGTCTGTTTATGAACATGTGTATGCATTTATATTTACATGTAGTCATTTATTTGCTAACTCATTCTAGAAATAACTTCCTAAGTGTTCAATGAGTATGAGGTGCATTGAACTACAAGAATTGAAACAGATAATGCATAAGCACAAAAATATTTATACTCAGGAGGATAAACTTCCAAAAAGCTTTTGATTATTCAAAAAAAAAACTTAGAGCACTTTCTATGTATGTAGCAATACCCTAAGCCTTATTCATAATTTCATGAACTTATTAATATCCATTGTAATATAAAAACATTACTATTATCAAAGAATCTAATGAATACGAATAATAAGGATTCCTGAACATTTTTTTTCATAAGAATTTTCTCTGTTGTTTACCTGGAGTCTTGCAACTGTAGGGAAAATTGAAGTGCCTGTGGCCAGGATCCTCACCTGAACCTAATCTACTTGATGATGTAACTGGCCTGCTGCTAGGCTACTGCTTCCACACCCACAGGCAATAAGCTATTATTAACTGAGTCACTATATAAAGAGATCTGCCCAGTGCTCTGGGAGGAGGCATAGACAAAGGAGGATTACAGACCTGCAGACTGTTGGATACAGATGTAATTCTAGTACTTAACCTATGGCCGGGAGAACAAGCTGGGTAATAAACCCTTTTACCCCAAGAACACTCCATTTTCATTCCTAAATCTCACTGAATCCATAGCAAACTTGCATGTGTCTGAAACCATTGACAAGACAATTGGTGATGTTGGAAGGATTCACTGTTGGCGGGGAAAAGAACAGGCTGCCCTTATGGGAGGGGTGCTTCAGCAAGCTGCCCCTATGAATAGGGAGAGAGCTGTCTCCCAGTAGGCATGTGGTCTGAGGTGGCTTGCATCCTAGAGGGCTGGGCCCCACCCCAGGACTGGAGGCAGGTGGAGGTGACACCTGAGGCAGTAGATGTGGCCCTTGGTATAATGAGGTCCTTTGAGAAACAGAGCACCTGTGAGGCAGTGGGAACTGTGGGTTGGCTTTTTCTCACAATATTAAAAAGGTCTACAAATGAGAAGAACATGCCTCTAAAAGAGACACAAGGAATGGCAGCATGAGAACATAAGCTGCAAACTGCTGTGGATTCACTGAAGACTGAAATGGCATGGATATGAGAGGAGGCAGCATGAGAATGCCAGATGTGAGGTGCTGTGAAGAAAGTAAAAGATTTGTTGAAAAATGAAATGATACTGCTGTGAGACACTGTGGAAGAGGTAAAGACCATGAAGGAGCAGAACAGAACCCTGAAAAAGGCACAAGAAGAGGCAGTGCGAGAATGTGAGCTACAAGGTCCAGAGGAGGAGGTAAAAGATTCTTTACAGAATGAGACAGCAGTGCTGAAAGGTGCTTTGAAGGAGGCAAAGGCCATGGAGGAGAAGGACTTACTCCTGAGGGAAGCACAGGAAGAGGCAACATGAGAATGCCAGATGCAAGGCATTGAGGTGAAGGTAAGAGACCTACTTACAACTGAGCCAGCGTTGCTGTGAGGCACTGTAGAAAAGGTAAAGGGTGTAGCAGAGGAGGCACTTGGGGGAGTAGAGAGAAAGCTGCCATTGGCCTCGGGAATGGAGGAGCTGGGGAAGGACAAAGGGGTGGTGCTGGAAACACCGGCTCCTCCTCTACTGAAAGCATGCCCAATGGTTATAAAGAAAATAAACACATAGCAACCGAGGGTTCCTCTGGGAGAGGTGCAGCTCCCTCCTCAGGTCGTGGAGCACTCTATGGTTCACCCCTATACTCAGGCTGTGCTGGTAGATTTGGGCTCCCGGTGTTGGCAGAAGCCATTAGAGTCAATATCAGTTTGGCTCCTGTGTCTTTGGGATATGCGAGGGATGGAATCGTTCTTTCTGGATTGGAGATGGGAAAGCTTGCTTCCCTGATGGTTCATCCTGCCTTGAATATTACAAAATGCACATCAGCAATTACAAAACCCCAGGAAAAAACTCCCTCCTCCATTGGCTTTGGCTACATTTGTGCTGTGTGGCCCAGTCAGGGTTATTTACCATTCTTCCCTGCTAAATGGAAGACATTTGCTGAGCTCCAGCAGGTGTTATGGGAGCTAGGCATTAAAAAATGCCATATACTACAGAGAATAATGACCCAGATGAGGAGCCTTTTAATGCAGGGAAGAGAAATGTTGTGCTTCAAACAGCTCTCACATCCCTTTAGGGGCCTCTAGTGGGCCATTCTTGCCCTCACTTAGGGAAGCCCATAAGTGAGGTTACTTGTACAGTAGCATACTTGGAAGAGGCTGAAGCAATGAGAACATGGAAAGAAATAAGGTCTGCTACTCAGAGGAAGAATTTAAAGGGTCCTGTGAAGGTTATGAGGACCCAGGACCCTCATAGATGTGGGTTGATTTAATGTGGACAGGAGCAGATGGAAGGAAATTAGATGGGAAGTCAAATAGAATCTTACTGGGCTGTGACAACAACTGAAACTGGAGCAGCAGTTTCAGCCACTGAGAATGAAGAAGTAGAGGCCAGACATAGAGCCACAAGTCTGGCCTTTGTCTTTGTAAGACTTCCTGATGGAAAGTGAGCCAACCTCACTTGAACCTGCACAGGAAGATGATTGGGGCACATGGTTTGATTGAGGGGAAGGTCAAGGTACATGCCCTGAGGGATGGATGGGGTGAGGGGGACTAGAGGCCATATGTTGGAATATCAATTCATTTGTTCCCAGTGAACATACAACATGTCTTGGCTCTGGTAGACACAGGGTCTTAATGTTCACTGATTTATGTCAACCCTGAGCAGTTTCCTGGGACCCCCTACTATTATAGATGGATAAAGGGGTAAGGCTAACAGAGTGAAACAAGCCCAAATCCCTTTGGGAATAGGGTGTCTACCCATAAAGGAATATACTGTGTATATCTCTCCCATCATCGAATATATTTTACAGATAGATATCCTGCAGGCCTATAGTTACTCACTACTGCAGGGGAGTTCAGATTAGAGTACGTGTGGTGAAGACAGTTCTGAGGGAACAAGATATGCACCCACCCATAGCTTTTCCTGTGCCTCAGCAGGTGGCTAACACCAAACAATACAAATTGCCTGGAGGGCATGAAGAAATTGGAGAAACCCTCCAGGAACTGAAAAAGGTGGGTATTATAAAGCCCACCCATAGTCCTTTCAATTCCCCAGCATGGGCAGTAAAAAAGCCAGATGACTCCTAGTGTATGACCATCAATTACAGAGAATTGAATAAAGTTATACCCCCTATACATGCTGCCATCCACTCTGTTGCAGACCTGATGGATACCCTCAGTCATGAACTAGGAACATACTATCATGTTGTGAATCTTGCTAATGCCTTCTTTTCCATTGACATAGAACAGGAAAGTCAGGAATAGTTTGCCTTCACACGGGAAGGATGGCAATGGACTTTCACTGTCTTTCCACAGGGATACCTCCACAGCCCCACCATCTGTCATGGACCTGTAGCCCAGGACTTGGCAGCATAGTAGAAACTGCCAGTGGTACAGCTGTACCATTATATTGATGATGTCATGCTCATATCTGATCCTCTTTCAGATCTAGAAGGTGCAGCGCCTAGACAGCTGCAACATCTACAAGAGAAAGGATGAGCCATTAACAGCACCAAGGTTCAGGGGCCTGGTTTGTCAGTCAAATTCTTGGGGGTCATCTGGTTGGGTAAGACTAATGTTATCCCAGAAGCAGTTATAGATGAAGTCCAGGCCTTTCCTACCCATACAACTGTGGCATTGTTACAGGAGTTTTTGGGTCTTCTAGGCTACTGGAGAGTGTTTATCCTGCATTTGGCACAAATTCTGAAGCCTTTATACCATTTGGTATAAAACGACATCAGGTGGGACTGGTATAAGACATGTGCATCGGCCTTTACTACAGCAAAATGGACAGCCAAGGCCATGCAGGCCTTGAGTACAATAGACCCATCAAGGCCCTGTGAGCTGGATATTCATGTGACTGAAGACAGTTATAGCTGGGTCTCTGGCAGTGGCTTTATTGAACTCACCAACCTATTGGATTCTGGTCACAACTCTGGAAAGGAGCAGAGGTACAATACATCTTGATAGAAAAACAACTAGCTACCATGTATTATGCCTTTCTGGCTACAGAAACCATCACTGGAATGGCCCCAATAAAGGTAACAACCACCTATCTCATCAAGGAGTGGGTATGGGACTGGACCCAAAAGGCACAGAGTGGTGTGTCACAGATGCCTACACTGGCCAAGTGGGGTGCATACCTACAGCAGACTAGCATCCTCTCTACTAGCCCCTTGAGTGAAGAACTCCAATGCTTAATGTGGCCAGTGACATATACTAGTGAAAAGCAGGAAGAACTTACTTTAGAACCATTAGTAGCAGAGAGTCCTTATCAGGAGGGAAAAGCCCCTATATCTGAAGATGCATGATACACAGATGGCATTAGCCAAGGCAGTCCCCAAAATGGAGGGTTGTAGCTATCCATCCTAAGACCGAAACAATATGGATGGAAGATGGTGAGGGGAAGAGTAGTCAATGGGCAGAGTTGCAGGCAGTGTGGCTTGTGATCAACCAGGAGTCCTCTCTAATAGTTGTCTGTACTAACAACTGGGCCATCTGTTTGGGCTTGACTCTGTGGCTACCGACATGGTAACATGCCAACTGGTTGGTTGGTCACTGACCCCTTTGGGGGCAAAAACTGTGGCAAGAATTATGGGCCTGTGGTCAGACTAAAACAATTATGGATATCATGTGACAGGTCATCTGCCACTGGCATCCCCAGGAAACAATGAAGCAGATGAATTAGCTTAGGTATGTCTGCTACAAGGAACGTCTGCCTCTGATGTAGCCCAATGGTTATATCAGCATTCATTGTATACAGGGTAAAAGACAATGCGGACTGTAGCCTGTCAGTGTGGCTTGTCTTTGACCTTTGAAGAAGTCAGCAGAACCAGGCAGGAGTGCATCGTATGCTCTAAGAGGGACTTACACCAAGTTCCACAGCAACATGGAACAATAGCTAAAGGGCCAATACCCCTCATTAACTAGACTATATTGGGCGTCTGCCCATGTCAGAAGGGTACGAAACTGCCATGACTTGTGTGGACATAGCTATTGGACTTTCCCTACATGTTGTGCAGATCAACAGATGACCAAAAGGGGCCTGGAGAATCTCTTTATAGCATATGGCTGGCCACAGATAATTGAGAGTGATCCAGGCCCCCATTTCACTGGGCATGCATTACAGGAATGGATGCAATAGTTGGGAATCAAATGGAAGTTTCATGTGCCATACAATCCTACTGCAGCAGGCACAATAGAAAGGTACAATGGTTTGCTAAAATCTAGATTGAAGTCAGATAGGCAGAGGGTCAGTCCACTTGTGGACAGTGCTACTGCATTTGAATGAGAAACCCTGAAAGGGAGCACTGAGCCCCACAGACATGCTAATGCATATTGCTGCCTCCTCTATACAACTGCAAGTACAAAGAAGGAAGAACCATTGAAGCAAGGTTCAGCCACCAGAATACTATTTAGCCACAAGCACCAACTGCATGAAACCCTGAAGACTCCATTGAGTGGAAGTGGCCTTGGACATTTTGACACATGGACAAATGATGGCTAGCCCTCCTGGCACTTTGTGGACAAGGCTTGAAATATGATTTCCTGTGTATTCCTGGAGTAACAGCATAGTGGTCCCCAAAGATCACAGTAGTATATCCTAAATGGCCAGGAGGTAGGAGCATCTTACCAGGGAGTTTTTTTTTTTTATCATTATGGCCAGTGCATGCACCTCCAGTAGCACTATATATAGACCCCTCAGTAACCCCCATGGGGAGAGGGGTAAAGGTATGGTATAGTAGACCTGGATGGGATCCCCTTCCTGCTGCAGTCCTATCACAGGACCACTCTCTCACATGCATCCTACCTGATGGACAAGATTTTCCTATGTTGCTATCATTAAAATATGTGTCTTATCACCCTTAAGGTTAGTGGATTGGGCACACACCCTACTTGCTGGGGTGCATGGAGCTCCCTACCAGTATGACCACTATGTGAGTCATGAGTTCATCTGAGTATAACTGTTTTGAATATAGCTGAAATAACCTCCTCAGGCTTGAGAATTATTATAATTTTTGTTACCTGTATCATAATCTTGTTGTTTCTTAATTTTTGTTATTATCTCTGTGTTGTTATCCTGTGTTGCTGTTGTGAAATCTGGTTATAATGTTCCTGCTTTTTTGCACAGGGACCATTGGAAAAGAGTGACAACATGTAGACTGTGAGGTGAGAATCCTGGAGGGGTGGAGTGTGGATAAAGTGAAGGTTCCTATGGCCTTGATCCTCACCTGAACCTAAAGTACTTAATGATGTAACTGACCTACTGCTAGGCTACTGCTTCAACACCCTAGGAATAAGCTATTATTAACTGAGTCACTATATAAAGAGCTCTGCCTTGGAGGAGGCAGAGACAAAGGATGATTACAGAACTGCCGACTGTTGGATGCAGACATGATTCTAGAGCTCAACCTATTGCTGGAAGAACAAGCCAGATAATAAACACTTTTACCCCAAAAGTGTTCCATTATCATTCCTCAGTCCCACTGAATTAACAGTAAACTTGCCCAGGGCTGTAACCCAATGGCAAGACAACAACTGACAACAACAGGATGTAAAAAATTGGGTTTGCTAATTATTTGTGGATATGTTTGAATCATACTGGAAGGGTTATGAAAAAGGGAAAGTATACTACAGTGATAAAAATTATTCGATGTTTGAACAAGATCCAGTATAGCAAATAATATCCTAATCAATATCTCCTGTATTTTTTTAACATTCCAAAAGTAAAAAAACACAAATCAATTATCTGTTTTCTTTTAATTATAGGAGCCTTTAAAAAATTTTTTTCGTTTTTTTTTCTAATGCAGTTGGCTATGGTGCCATTGTTTTTTTCTATCTGGAACATTTTCCCAGTATGGCCTTTATTCTGGAAAGCAGACAGTCTTCCCTGTACAAAGAGAGTAGGCAGGTGAGGCATGCCTGGTCAATCATGATTCTGTACACTTTTGGGCTTATTGACTGGTACGGTGGAACACATGTACCATCCATGTAGAGGCAATTGGGATCCTGACTGATATACAAATAATAAGAAAGAGTTTTATTTCAGGCTTTTCATCAAATTGATAAGTGAGCAACACTGAATCTGGGAAAACTTATGAATATCTTTATCAGAAGCGTGAGTGAAGCCTGTCCCCAAGAAGAGATGAGGCCACAAAAAAGAGAAGGTGATCCTGGAGATGGAGAGAGAAAACTGAATGAAACTAAAACCATTGGTACCCATATATCAAGCCGTAACTGCAATCTACCCATTTCTCAATGTCATGGCCAACAATTTGGATTGTATTCTGTTTCTTACAATTCAAAGAATAATGACTAACACTTCAGACTTACATAAAATGCTGGTTTCTAATATCAACTAGTTGGGCAAATTATGTTTTTTCCCTAGGTCTTAGTCCTCTTACCTGTATGATGATTGAAATGAGCTTGATACCTGGATCTTTGTTCTAATGTTCTATGATTCTATGACATAAGATATAATTAAAATGAAATGACTATTTCACACTATATCTTTGTTTTGCTCAAATATCATTCCTTCTCTATTTTCCCAATTTTAACCTGCATGATTCCTACATAACAGAATCAGCAGAGAAGAAAGACAGTACAAAAGAAAGGCATAACCAGTGCTATTTTGTAGTTTGATTTTGATTTAGCATGAGATTCTAAACTATAGATAAATTCTCTAAGTAAAAATTATTCACTCTTTATGGAAACAATCCATGTATCTTTCTTATCTTTTTTTACTAAACAGTCTGTGCTAGAACTTATTATCTAAACTAAAACCATAATAAAGTCTATACTAATTAGATTTGACTCAGAAGTTTATTAAACACTTATCTCAATGAAAAAATAATTTACATATCACCCATTGGTTCTCTTTGAGTCTCATTCTTAATGCTTTACTCTGCACATTAAACACTCAATAAATGTTTGTAAATTAAATTAAATTAAAGGAGTTGCTTTTACTACAGCTCACATGCCCTCCCATGATTAATGAATCATCACTAAGTGAGAAATTAACGAGTGTGCTTTATGCATCAGAAAAAAATTGTGTTCTGTTTTGGAAAGGGACAAAATTTCACAGCAGGGGAAGAAAAGAGGAACTCCAGGAATTAAGAAGAAAGAGGCTTGCAATTACAGCTACTGACGTGTATAAACTCAAAACAGCTGCCAAAATCACTACCTGTGAGCTAACATATCCACTAACTTCGAATTAATCAAGACTTCACAAATTCCTTCTCCATGCAATTAGAAAGGAACAAAAGATGGAAGAATCTAGCCAGGACAGCTCCAAAGCAGAAATGACTCCAAAGTTCAGATTTTTCACCACTGCTATATTTCCAGTCACTCTACCCACATTTTGCTTCCTCTTTCTCATATTCAAAGAACCAAAGCACATAGGGAAGGTCAGACAGTTAAAGCTAGGTGGACCTGAATGAAAAGAGGAGGCAACTAGAGATGGGTATAAAAGTAGGAAATGTGGGTAATTCTGAACCCACATATGGTATTTTCGGGAATTACAGCAAATAGCGAAAATCTAAGCAGTCAGGCAATTCATAGCAGGAACATCCCGGCATGAAGAGATGCTCCTGAAGGTGGAATGTAATTATTGGTGGGAAGCAGCTGCAGGCAATAAGAAGTCTGGGTAAGCAAGCAAACATGAAAGGATGCAAAGGTATCCAGGAGACTGATAGTAAGTAAAATGGGGTAAGATTCAGGGAAAAGAACAATTCATGGATAAATTTAAGTAGGATACAGGGAAAAACAACACTTTGATCAAGGTTTGACAATACCGTTTATTGTAACAAAGGCAAAAGCAAGAGGCCAGGCCTTACATATGTTTGGCCTGATGCTTAGTCAGAAGATTACTGTTCCAAGGCTCATTAATATTTCTCAACTCTGAACAAAATTTGTCTCAGGCCAGGGTCAGTGGAAAACCAACTGAGGTATGTGTGCCAACTGTCTATCAGATAAGAAATTGTTCACTAATGCCATTTTCTTTTTATTTTCTTCAATTTTTAAATCTGGGGACCAGATGGGGAAAAATTATACAATTAAAACACCCACTCTACTTATTCCTTCAACATATAAACAGTCCCACCAATATCTGACTACTTGAATTTTTAGCATAGCATTTTGTCATTATTTGTTTTGTTGTTTCTGATAGGACCATGGTCTTATGAAATACTGAGTGCTGTAAGTAGACAACAAATACAGAATTAGCAGCCTTGGGAAATAATGAGTGGAGTTAATAAAAAGAAGAAATATGCAAGACAGACTAGATTTCAGAATCCTGGCAAAGGAGCTCTAGGACCCTCTCTTCGACATTTAAGTGTCTCCAAATGTAGGAAGGAGTCCACTATTACTTCTTGTAAATTATGTGGATATTCCTGGGTGGTCATTGGAAATGAGGGACTTCAGCTTTCATTCAGAACAGCTTGCTGATTTACAAGATGTGAAGAGAGTAAAAGAACTGGTTAGAAAATTATACCAATGTCTCCTTTATCACTTTTCTATTCAGAATTTTTTCACTAATATCCTCCCATCCCTCTTCTCTTTTGCATGTTCTAAAGCATAACACTCAATAATTTCCTCCAGAAGACCGTCCTTACTTGATATCAGTGACCAATGAACATGAGTTGTTCCATTTTTCAGTCAAAGGATATAGGGAGTGGAATATAATTTGCAGATTTGACATTGACTAACATTGACATTACAATCTTATGGTAATTAAATAAAATTCTGAAACTTAGAATAATGATCTGCTGAAACAAATTCCTCCTACCCTTCTCAATTAATTATAGTCTAATAAGTTTCTCCTTTGGTACAAAGTTATATCCACCCACAGCAACAGTCACATAGTCATGGACTTATTAGCATTTGAAAGTTTAAAAATCCATGTGGACTATTTTCTTCAAATATACTGAGATTTAATTTTCCTTCACAGTAAGATACAATAATCATAACATTTATAAAGGTTATAATCCTCATCGTTTCTTGATTAGAACATGATACTACCATGAGGATTTGACTCAGTTTAAGCTATTATGACTTATGCTAATTTAATGGCTCTCAACTCCAAAAATAATGCAGAAATTTAAATCCACAACTTTTTAAAAATACAGACTTTCTATGTGATGAAAGAAAACTTGTTAAATTTTATATCAAAATAACTGCTAAAAAAACTCTATGAACACATTTAATACAGGATGTTGTAACAATTAGTGTTCACTCCTGCCAACAGGTTACTTTCTCCATTTATTATGATTTTAGGTTTTGCAATATAATCATCAGGCCAGTAATAGCTAATCAGGGCATAAAATAAAGTTGAAATGTTTTACCAGCCTTATAAACATTTGTGCTGCTAGATTTTTCACTAGTTGAAAGCAACAAGACAGCATGTTAGGTAGCTGAATATAAAGTATAATGGAATTGCACCATATGCTGTTTCAACGAAACATCTAACTTGACTAAGAACATGCTTTTGATTTATTAGTTGACTTATGTACAGACATATGTGATTTCTTGATTCTTTTATTCGTCTCATACTTTTGATGCAATCAACCCTCACATTCTCTTCTCCTTTTCTTCAATTCCTGGGAGAATATACAGTCAATCACTGAGGAAATGCAGTAGGGTAACAGCCCTTTTCCCAATACAATTTTCCTTTTTTATCTTTCTGTTTTAAAAAATATATTTTTGAAAAAGAAAATAAATGAGGTGATTTAATGGGGATCTTCCTCTCTGACCATTTTCAAATTTGGGCTGCTTTGATTTGTCAATTTTGATATTGGAAATTGATAGAAAATGATAAAATTCCTCTTACTAATTTGTCCCTTAAAAAAAAAGTTATAGTCTTGTCATATCTTCCAGTAGCTAGAATTCTGAAATAAAAATGGGGTTTGAAAGACTAGATAGGCAATTGGTATATGCTTCAGATACAAGTAGCAAGCCCAATACTAAAGATAAGGAAACACATTTTATTATGAGTAATACTGATTGAATACATACCATATGCTGGGGAATATTAATGCATTTTACTTATATTATCACAGGTAATGGTCCCAACAATCCATAATTCAAATATTGCTTTTAGCCCCATTTTGCAGTTAAAGTAACTGAGTCTCAAGGTTTAAGTCACTGTCCAATGTCAGTATACAATCTGAAGCTTGTAAGTTACAGCTTATAATTCAAATATAGGTCACCTGGACTCAGAGTTTACAATACTAAGTTGTTCTCTCCCTTACCAACTTTAAAACATGCTAAATCACCTAGATTTTCTTAACTTCCTTTTCCTATTCTCTAAAACATGAATATTAAATCTACCTCTTCAGACATTTGGAAAAAATAAGTTGATTTAAAAAAGCAATGTGTGAACAGCAAAGGGCATTAAGGCACAGATTCATGGATCTGAGGAAACTATAAAGACTCTCTCTTTTTAGAAGTGAAACTTTCTGAGTGATTTGCTCAGATAACCTTACAACTAAGAACCTTCACTGAACCACTCAATTATGTCAGAATCAAGGCTAGAACCCAAGTACCCAGCCAATTATTTTCTTTTTCCAACTACCTCAAAAGAGAACCTGATAATGTGATTTGATAGACCTTCATGAGTGATGAGGTGAAATACAAGCATGGTTTCAGGAATTCTACACACCACTCCAATGGATGAGATGGGGACAGAGTATTAAAATAGGCATACTTATTCCCATTCTCCAGTTTCACAGAAGGAAAGAGCCTTTGGCTACTGAGTTGTTTTGTTCTAATGGAGGTGAGTGGCCGAGATACAGAATTAAAGTAACAGAGAAGAGATTTCTTTACATAATACGGAAATGAATCACAGATTCTGTTCCCTCTTGAATCAGTTGCAGTTAGACTCCAACCTTATCACTCCCCCAGAACTGCTCTAGTCCAGGTCACTAGTGACCATGGGGCTAAAGCAAATGGTCAATTTTAAGTTCACACCTAGCTTGACCTGTCAGCATTGAGCACAACTGCTACTTTCTCCTTGTAGCCCTTTTCTTGGTTGTTCTCCTCTCCCATTGGTTGTTCTGCTCTGGTTCCTCCTCTTCTTCTTGATATTTAAATGTTGGAGTGTCCCAGAGTCAGTTATTGTTCCTCCATGTATTGTAGTAAAAATTAAAACAACAAAATCTGGGTAAACTAAGGAAAGTAGACAAAAGGGAGGAACTGACCTTGGTGTTAGATTTGTTGGCAGAAATGTAAAAATGCATGAGAGGAAAAATAAAGATATGGAACCCATCAGTAGTCTGAATGTCCAATTAACAGAATTGTCTGTAATGTATTTCTAACAGACACAAAATGGTCTAGTAACAATCTTGTAGGTGGGAGGGTGAAGGCTAAAAGGTGCCTAAGAACTGTAGAAGACAAAAAACTGGGCAAACAGGATGAAGGTCGGTGTGGGAACTAAGTGAGCAAATGCTCTGTAGTAGAATTAAGTAAAATCTTTCAGTTGGTCCAAATGGCTCAGAGAAAGACAACTAAAGGAGTGGCTCTCCCACAGAAAAACATACTACTTCTTTACCAGCAATTGAATCCAGAGAAAGAGGCATGTCTCAGAAACAATCACAGGTGTGATTACCGGCAAAATGAGCTAACCAGAATTAGATTGATACAAAGCTATGTTTTTGCAAGAGTTGTACTGTCACCAGTCTGGACTGAAAGAGATTGTGACCATTTGTTACTTAATATGTCTGTTGGTCTCCTAACATTCAGAATCAGGAAGCAGAAGTTGACAAAGTTACTCAGTTCCCAGAGAAGGCATAGTTTCCAATGCCCTCTGTAGGCATGGTCAAGGAGAATGATGTAGAAGGAAGAAGACAGAGCTAAGGTCCATGGAAAATAGTAGAGAAGGAAGCTATGAGAGAATAGAGCTGGAACCTCATCAAAGAACATTTCTGCATCCCTAGGTTAGAGGGCTATGTAAGTCCAGGTCCTCTATATCCAAGACAGGATTAAACATGAAATAATTTTATTAGGGAAAATTCCTATTTGAAAGGAACAAGGGAGGCAGCCAGATAAGGCTGAGCAAGCTTCAGACAATGATAAAAGTCTGGTCCCGACTGAAGGAGAGAAAGGGAGAAGGTCAGGTAGAAGCATTCTGGATGGCTGTTGCAGTTAAGAAAGTTTAACAAAGCCAAAAAGGAGTTGTCTTGGACCAAAGTGAGAGTCCATTCATTTGTCCATCATGTCGATTCTAGGGTGGCAAACATTGGCCAATATCAACTGGCCAAGTTTTTTTATCAGTTTGGTTGCCTACTGCCTCTTCAATGTTGGATGTGTTCTGGTGCATGTTAAGGGTGAAAACAGATTTACACCTTTGTATCCACTCCCATACATTAGAATTGGATTAACTGCTACATTGGGTCCCTGGCTGGTAGAATAAGTGGTATTATAATGGGGAAGGCCAAATGGAAACCTCTGACGCTAATTCCCCCTAAACCCAGGCCAAAAAAGTAAATCAAAATGGTATTTTATCCCTGCAGTGGTGGTAGAGATTAATGACATTATTAAAGACCTAGATGAGGCAGAAATAGCGGTCTCTATCATATATGAAGTTATTTGCCCAGGCTGGCCCCCATGAGTCCAGGAAAATGCCTATAGACTACTGTAGACCTAGCCAAGTAGTAACTCCAGTTGAAGCTGCTGTGCCAGATACAGTATTGTTGCTAAAATAGTTCAGTAAGTCCTCAAATATAAGGATGTGGCCATTGATTTGGAAAATGCACTATTTTACATTCCAATAATGAAAGGGGATCAGAAAGAGCTCACACTCATATGGAAAAAATGACAATATTCACATATGAGAAGGGAGAAAAAAACCAAGTTTGAATTATGGGTGGATTGGCCAGATAGTATGTGCATGCCAAAAATAGAGGGCAACTCTATTACAGCTACATTTGAGGGAATCCCTGAGAAAGTGGAGAGGGCAAATCTTCCCAATGAGAAGAACTGTGAGTAGTATACCTGGTCACCCACTTTGTATACAAGGAGAAATATCCTGGAATGAAAATATTCACAGATTCCTGGGCAGTGGTCAATGGCTTGGCGATCATCAGAGGTCTGGAAGGAAATAGACTCGAAGATTGGAGATAAGGAGTTCTGGAGTACAGATATATGGAGTACAGATATATGGACAGTTAATCCAGCTCTAATGTATCAATTCTGATTATACACTCAGGACTGGAGAAATGACCACTGGAGAATCCATGGAACAAGTGGATGCACTGTGAACTGAATTTTAATCAGGATTCCATTACCTGTTCCCCATAACCCCACTCCAATAGGAGTCCATGATGACACTTTGGTTGATGGCAATCCATGTCAACTTGGACCTGGAGTACAATAGTCCCCAAAGGTCTTGTGAGTCCCCTTTCCCCAGTGACTATTACCCACAGGTAATGACTGGTGGTAAGTGCCTTTGGGGAAGGACAGAACTGTCATTGTATATACTTGCCATAGGGTTGAAGAATCCTCCTTCTTAGGGACGCAGGTACCTCTGTAGTCAGTGGATTCCAGACCTGAAATTGACTATCTTTTGGAACTGAGCAAAGAATCTTGATTTTTTTTTATTAGTCCGGACTACTCAGCCTCTTATTCCTCTATCACTCTTGCTTTCTCTCTCTTACTGAGGTTAGGCAGCACTATTGTTTGCCCCTGGGAACACATGCTCTACACAACTCGCTGTGACCTTCCCAGTTTAATTATGGCCCCTGGTGGTTAAGCAACCACCTGGCCTCTACTACTAATGGGCCCCTAAGGTCATCAATTCATGAAATGTACACATCTCCGTGACCACATACTGGCCATAGATTACTCTGAGACTGAATGATTGCTGGCCTGCCTCTCTCTCACCAGCACACTCCTGATGGCTGTGATGAAGGGTCTGGCTCCTTGGCTCTCTCATGGGACATAATCACACAGTGGGTTTTCTGGACTTACATATTATCCACTGCAATATGCTCATTCTCTTAAATATTTTCTTCCCCTTCTTCTACAATCTGTCAAGGCAACTCAGGCATTTCTAAGTTACTGAAAGTTGGCCATTGTCTTTCTATTTCTAAGAGCCACCACAGTAGCACATGTGTCCCATGCCTAGGGTCTTTGGTAGGGTGTTAATCCTCATTTCTCGGGAAAGTGCCCCTAATTTAATAAATTGTTGTTTATTCAGATTTATATTCTGACCCCTTGATGAAGCACACTTAAAAATTCAACCCTAGATTAAAGATGGCGGCATGAGAGGAGAGACAGAGGCTTCCTCCTAAAACTGGATACAATTAGAAAATGTAATTGGTGCAACTAATCCTGAGAAAGCAACAGGAAAGAGGATGGCATCAGACTGCACACACCTGGAGAAAAGAGCGGACCTCACCAAACGGGGTAACATACCAGAGCTGTGGCTCCGTGGGACCTGAGCCCCTCCCCCACCCCAGCTCACCGGTGGGAGGAAGAGAAACGGAGCACGGAGGGAGTGGAAGGCTTGGGACTGCTGAATACCTAGCTCCGGAGATCTGCTCTGGGAGCACAAACCTACATTTCATGGTGCTTTCATGAGACTCGCATGACTACTGGGTTGGAAAGTTAATAGAGGCAGAGTTCCTGTGGAGACTGGGATTCCGGCTGCTTGTGGAAAGCAGGGATCCATATCTGGCTGCTCTGGGACAAAAACTTATACCTGTGTGACCGGCCCACTGGCTCAGGCAGTGGAGACAGGCACAGCACCCAGGAGGCGGGGACCAGCTCTTTCCTACCCCCAGGCACCAGTACCGCTCCCCTGCGACCCCGACATTGCTTCAGGGGCTCAGCAGCTCCAGAATAGAGCTTCTGGACACTAGAGGGTGCCACATACAAACATGAAACACCAAAGGAACCTTGTCCAGAGTAAAATTGTTAATACAACTCCCAAGAAAGATTTAAATGATATGGACCTCATGACTCTTCCTGAAAGGGAGTTCAAAATAAAAATCATCAACATCCTAATGGAGGTACGGAAAGACATCCAAGAACTCAGGAATTAATTCAGGTCAGAGATTCAATTGTTAAAGAACATGACAGAGGGTATAAAAAGCAAGTTGGATACGGTGGAAGAGACAATAAGTGAAATAGAAGCTAGAGAAGAGGAATACAAAGAAAGAGAAAAAAGGATCTCTAAGAATGAAAGAATATTGAGAGAACTGTGTGACCAATCCAAGCAGAACAATATTCTCATTATAGGGATACCAGAAGAAGAAGAGAGAGAGAAAGGGATAGAAAGCGTCTTTGAGGAGGTAGTTGCTGAAAACTTCCCCAATCTGGGGAAGGATATAGTCTGTCAGGCTATGGAGATCCACAGATCCCCCAACACAAGGGACCCAAGGAAGACAATAGCAATACATATAGTAATTAAAATGGGAAATATCAAGGATAAGGACAGACTATTCAAAGCAGCCAGAGGTAGAAATAAGATCACATACAAAGGAAAGCCCATCAGACTAACATCAGACTTCTCAGCAGAAACCTTACAGGCCAGAAGGGAGTGACATGATATATTAAATGTCATGAAGCAGAAGGGCCTGGAACCAAGATTACTTTATCTGGCAAGATTATCATTTAAATTTGAAGGAGGGATTAAACAATTTCCAGATAAGCAAAAGCTGAGAGAGTTTACCTTCCACAAACCATCTCTGCAGTCTATTTTGGAGGGACTGCTATAGATGGAAGTGTTCCTAGGGCTGGATAGCTGTCACCAGAGGTAGTAAAATCACTGTATGGAGGGTAGAGCAGCTGATTGCAAGGCAAATGCAAAATTAAATTGACTATCCCCAAAGTCAATCAAGGGATAGACAAAAAGTACAGAATTTGATACCTAATATATAAAGAATGAAGGAGGAAGAAAAAGTAGGAGAAATAGAAAAGAACCTTTAGATTGTGTTTGTAACAGCACATTAAGTGAGTTAAGTTAGACTCTTAGATAGTAAGGAAAGTAATCTAGAACCTTTGCTAACCATGAATCTAAAGTCTGAAATGGCAATAAGTACATACCTACCGATAATCACCCTAAATGTAAATGGACTGAGTGCACCAATCAAAAGACATAGAGTCAGTGAATGGATAAAATACAAGACCCATCTATATACTGCTTACAAGAGACTCACCTCAAACCCAAAGACATGCACAGACTAAAAGTCAAGGGATAGAAAAAGATATTTCATGCAAACAATAGGGAGAAAAAAGCAGGTGTTGCAATACTAGTATCAGACAAAATAGACTTCAAAACAAAGAAAGTAACAAGAGATAAAGAAGGACATTACATAATGATAAAGGGCTCAGTCCAACAAGAGGATATAACCATTATAAATATATATGCACCCAACACAGGAGCACCAGCATATGTGAAACAAATACTAACAGAACTAAAGGAGGAAATAGACTGCAATGCATTCATTTTAGGAGACTTCAACACACCATTCACTCCAAAGGACAGATCCACCAGACAGAAAGTAAGTAAGGACACAGAGGCACTGAACAACACACTAGAACAGATGGACCTAATAGATATCTATAGAACTCTATACCCAAAAGCAACAGGATACACATTGTTCTCAAATGCACATGGAAAATTCTCCAGAATAGACGACATACTGGGCCACAAAAAGAGCCTCAGTAAATTCAAAAAGATTGAAATCCTACCAACCAATGTTTCAGACCACAAAGGTATAAAATAAGAAATAAATTGTACCAAGAAAGCAAAAAGGCTCACAAACACATGGAGGCTTAAGAACATGCTTCTAAATAGTCAATGGATCAATGACCAAATTAAAATGGAGATCCAGCAATATATGGAAATAAATGACAACAACAACACAAAGCCCCAACTTCTGTGGGATGCAGCGAAAGCAGTCTTAAGAGGAAAGTATATAGCAATCCAGGCATATTTAAAGAAGGAACAACAAACCCAAATGAAGAGTCTAATGTCATAATTATCAAAAAGGAAAAAAGAAGAACAAATGAGGCCTAAAGTCAGGAGAAGGAGGGACATAATAAAGATCAGAGAAGAAATAAACAAAATTGAGAAGAATAAAACAATAGAAAAAATCAATAAAACCAAGAACTAGTTCTTTGAGAAAATAAACAAAATAGATAAGCCTCTAGCCAGACTTATTAAGAGGAAAAGAGAATCAACACACATCAACAGAATCAGAAATGAGAAAGGAAACATAATGACAGACCCAACAGAAATACAAAGCATTATTAGAGACTACTATGAAAACCTATATGCTAAGAAGCTGGAAAACCTAGAAGAAATGGACAACTTCGTAGAAAAATACAACCTTCCAAAACTGACCAAGGAAGAAACACAAAATCTAAACAAACCAATTACCAGCAAAGAAATTGAAGCGGTAATCAAAAAACTACCCAAGAACAAAACTCTGGGGCCGGACAGATTTACCTCGGAATTTTATCAGACATACAGAGAAGATATAATACCCATTCTCCTTAAAATTTTCCAAAAAATACAAGAGGAGGGAATACTCCCAAACTCATTCTATGAAGCCAACATCACCCTAATACCAAAACCAGGCAAAGACCCCACCGAAAAAGAAAATTACAGACCAATATCCCTGATGAACATAGATGCAAAAATACTCAATAAAATATTAGCAAACCAAATTCAAAAATATATCAAAAGGATCATACACCATGACCAAGTAAGATTCATCCCAGGGATACAAGGATGGTACAACATTTGAAAATCCATCAACATCATCCACCACATCAACAAAAAGAAAGACAAAAACCACATGACCATCTCCATAGATGCTGAAAAAGCATTTGACAAAATTCAACATCCATTCATGATAAAATCTCTCAGCAAAATGGGTATAGAGGTCAAGTACCTCAACATAATAAAGGCCACATACGATAAACCCACAGCCAACATCATACTGAACAGCGAGAAGCTGAAAGCTTTTCCTCTGACATCGGGAACAAGACAGGGATGCCCACTCTCCCACTGTTATTTAACATAGTACTGGAGGTCCTAGCCACAGCAATTAGACAAAACAAAGAAACACAAGGAATCCAGATTGGTAAAGAAGAAGTTAAACTGTCACTATTTGCAGATGACATGATATTGTACATAAAAAACCATAAAGACTCCACTCCAAAACTACTAGAACTGATATCAGAATACAGTAAAGTTGCAGGATACAAAACTAACACACAGAAATCTGTGGCTTTCCTATACACTAACAATGAGCCAATAGAAAGAGAAATCAGGAAAACAATTCCATTCACAATTGCATCAAAAAGAATAAAATACCTAGGAATAAACCTAACCAAAGAAGTGAAAGACCTATACCCTGAAAACTATAAGACACTCTTAGGAGAAATTAAAGAGGACACTAACAAATGGAAACTCATCCCATGCTCATGGCTAGGAAGAATTAATATTGTCAAAATGGCCATCCTGCCCAAAGCAATATACAGATTTGATGCAATCCCTATCAAATTACCAACAACATTCTTCAACGAACTGGAACAAATAGTTCAAAAATTCATATGGAAACAACAAAGACCCCAAATAGCCAAAGCAATCCTGAGAAAGAAGAATAAAGTGGCAGGGATCTCACTCCCCAACTTCAAGCTCTATTACAAAGCCATAGTAATCAAGACAATTTGGTACTGGCACAAGAACAGAGCCACAGACCAGTGGAACAGATTAGAGACTCCAGACATTAACCCAAACATATATGGTCAATTAATATTCGATAAAGGAGCCATGGACATACAATGGGGGAAATGACAGTCTCTTCAACAGATGGTGCTGGCAAAACTGGACAGCTACATGTAAGAGAATGAAACTGGATCACTGTCTAACCCCATACACAAAAGTAAATTCAAAATGGATCAAAGACCTGAATGTAAGTCATGAAACCATAAAACTCATAGGAAAAAAACACAGGCAAAAATCTCTTGGACATAAACATGAGTGACTTCTTCATGAATACATCTCCTCGGGCAAGGAAAACAAAAGCAAAAATGAACAAGTGGGGCTATATCAAGCTGAAAAGCTTCTGTACAGCAAAGGACACCATCAATAGAACAAAAGGTACCCTACAGTATGGGAGAATACATTCATAAATGACAGATCTGATAAAGGTTTGACATCCAAAATATATAAAGAGCTCACGCACCTCAACAAACAAAAAGCAAATAATCCAATTAAAAAATGGACAGAGGAGCTGAACAGACAGTTCGACAGTTCTCCAAAGAAATTCAGATGGCCAACAGACACATGAAAAAATGCTCCACATCACTAGTTATCAGAGAAATGCAAATTAAAACCACAATGAGATATCACCCCACACCAGTAAGGATGACTACCATCCAAAAGACAAACAACAGCATATGTTGGCAAGGTTGTGGAGAAAGGGGAACCCTCCTACACTGCTGGTGGGAATGTAAATTAGTTCAACCATTGTGGAAAGCAATATGGAGGTTCCTCAAAATGCTCAAAATAGACTTACCATTTTACCCAGGAATTCCAATTCTAGGAATATACCCTAAGGATGCAGCACTCCAGTTTGAAAAAGACAGATGCACCCCTATGTTTATCACAGCACTATTTACAATAGCCAAGAAATGGAAGCAACCTAAGTGTCCATTAGTAGATGAATGGATAAAGAAGACGTGGTACATATACACAATGGAATATTATTCAGCCATAAGAAGAAAACAAATCCTACCATTTGCAACAACATGGATGGAGCTAGAGGGTATTATGCTCAGTCAAATAAGCCAAGTGGAGAAAGACAAATACCAAATGATTTCACTCATCTGTGGAGTATAAAAACAAAAGAAAAACTGAAGGAACAAAACAGCAACAGAATCACAGAACCCAAGAATGGACTAACAGTAACCAAAGGGAAAGACTCTGGGGAGAATAGGAGGGTAGGGAAGGATAAGGGTGGGGAAGAAGAAAGGGGGTATTATGATTAGCATGTATAATGTGGGGGTGGGGGAAAGGGGATGGCTTTGCAACACGGAGAAGACAAGTAGTGATTCTACAATATCTTACTATGTTGTTGGACAGTGACTGTAATGGGGTTTGTGGGGGGGACTTGGGGTAGGGGAGAGCCTAGTAAACATAATGTTCTTCATGTAATTGTAGATTAATGATAACAAAATAAATTCAACCCTAGATGGATTTGTGGAGAGAGGCTTCTGCAGCTTCTCCTACCGTGGCTTAAGGGCTGGTCCTTCCTGCAGGAGGGCAGGGAGGTCACTAAGCACATCTAAAGGATCCAGAGAGATTGCAGAGTCAACATCCTCAGGGACATCCAGCGAGCCCTAACTCACTTCTAGTATCCCTCGTTTTCCCCAGTAGGCCTCTGACCTTCACATAACAGATCTGCCTCGGCTATGTGTTCAAACATCTCTACAACTCCCACAATTAGCTCTTCTCCCTGCCATTTAATATAGCTGCCCTCTAAATTGGTCAAAACCACCCAAGCTCTCTAGTTTTCACAGTTAGTAGTGAATGAACCATTTATCAATGGCAAACAACCTTGCATTATCCTTCTGTAGAGTCTCGTTTCAATATAGCAGTAGCCTTCCAACTCTACTGTCTTTATAGGCATGGTTGCTCTGTTTTGATCACCTGCTTTGACCACACCTAACCCACCTAGGCAATCTATATCTTTAGTAAAATGTTTGAGATGTTTGGAGCTGGCTGGAAAAACTGATTCAGTCCAGCCTAGTTTCCAACTCATCAAATGGCCCAAAGCAGGGCCTGCTTCACAGGCATGTGGCCAGTGCAGAGCCTGTACTCAGAAGCACTCTGCTATTGTTGTTCTGAGTTTTTCAATAATTTCATATTTTGCATTTTGTAAGTGAAGTCCAGTGGGAGAATAGAACATACACATGAGAAGAAAGGATACAAGCAAAATGGATGTCTCTTCTGTTCCTTACTTCCCAATTCACATATAGTGTTTATGATGTTCATGAACACAGGATTCCAGTAGACCCACAATAAGTGAAAGTTCAGAGGACTCAAATCAAGTACAAAGTGGGTTATGTATACAAATGGGTAAGCAAGGACACTAGTAGCTCCAAGGGACTATGCTTTCTGTT
The DNA here is from genome assembly GCF_040802235.1 of Manis javanica. Lineage (NCBI taxonomy): Eukaryota > Metazoa > Chordata > Mammalia > Pholidota > Manidae > Manis > Manis javanica. Next base: position 164,043,423 of record NC_133157.1, on the reverse strand, counting down.
CAAACTAGAATTGCTTCAAATGCAGAAAGAAAACAATGGTGTTATAAGAAACATGAACCACCAAGGAACTTTATCATATCTTTTCTTATTCATATTAGATCCCCTATTAGTGGACTACTTTATAATGAAAATTATGACATAGAAGAAAAGGAAAATGCAGGACAACCTACATTTCCTTTTCCTTTTCATCCCTCTTTATTCATCAGCAAGCCTGGGGTAGGAAGTGTGATAAAATGTGCATATATCAAGAAGTAAAATAGAAACAGTTGAGTTTCTTTTTTGCAGTTTCTGTTGTTCCAGTAAGAAAAAAGAAAATTCAGATACAAGCAATAAAAAAAGCATAGTGTAATTTTGGTGATTCCACAAACAAAGTAAATACTTTTACATTGGCATCTAGACTAGATATCACACAATATAAATATGACTGGCAAAATTCATGCTAATAATTCAAACCCTTAATTTTTCTTTACTTAGAACAGCATAAAATGGCAAATTAAAAATATCATGACAAGAGAGAGACCATGGAAAAAAGAAAGAGCCTTTATACTTTAAAGAATATCTTTAATTTCTTTCTACTTTGAACAAGAAGCCCACATTTTCATTTTGTACTGAGCTCTGCAAATTATGTAGCTGGCCCGGGCTACAAGCTAGCTATATGACTTCTTCTCATCTCATTCATTTATTATTGAATGATTAAGTGAAAAACACATTTTAGCTACAGGTGCTCAAATGATAACAGTGTGTGGTACCATGCCTCAAAATGAGGAAGCTGAGGTAGAGGCTCCTTTGTGGAAAGGAAGTCCATCATGGTAAATCAAAATACAAAGGCCAGAGTCAGCATGCCTAAATTCAAATTCTGACCTGCTACTTTTCTGATGGCGCATTTTACTTAATCTCTCCATGCCTCATTTTTTTCATCTGTAAAATGGGATTGTGATCATAACAATGTCTACTATATAAAGTGAACTAGTATATGTAAAACACTTAGAAGAGTGTCTGGCAAAGAGTTGGTACTATATAAATATTAGCCTTTAATGTTATTTCACAAAATACAAATAGCCTAGCCTTAAACCTATACATTATAAATTACTTTATTATAAATTAACATTATTTTTAAAATTATACATGACAACTTCCTTATTTGCCTTCCCTAAACACTACTTAAACATACATGGATATGATATAAGATTTTCATAGGTATGCAGGCATCTATCATGATTACTCCCCAAATGAGCATTTTCTGGTTATCTCAAGCTTATGATTAACATGCTTAGATACTGTTGCAGGTAATCAGCCCAAGATAGCCAGATTTCATTATTGTTGCATTGTGTCGGAGCTACAATTACTTGGGAATGAGGAGAAATTTATAAAATTTTATTTCCTAATTATATGTTTATTTGATAATTTACTAACCACATATTTTTTAAAAAGCTCAAAACAAAGCTAGTTGAAATAAAATTGCCTTAATGTAGCCTAGAGACTCACCAATGTTTGGATGTTCCAGGACACACAGATCATACATTATATTGATGTAATACAACTTGGAAGGTTTAATACTACAGAGAATAGAGACTGAACTTAGATAGAACTGGGAAGTAATGTTTGTAATTATAAAGACCTAAGTTCTCATTTCTCTAAAAAGCTATAAAACTCTTCCATGTTCCAAATCCCTTTGGAAGTATGTGAATGTAAGAAGAAAATGAGTGCCCAGCCTTAATAATTAAAAATACCACAGCAACGTTTATCTTTTAAGAGAGACTTGCATACTGGGAAAAGAAAGATTCCAACCTGTTTCTAAGTAAAATAATCTTCAATTTAACAATTACTCACAAAATTATTTTATTAGAAAACAAAATCATACATTTTCCCTTATAGGTTAATTCCATTCTGTAAAATGTCCTGGGCATTTTGATTCTTTCACTCCTGTTCTTATCTTTATTTCTTTGTGGTTTTTCTCCTCTCCTAACATACAAGCTATCCAAGGGCAAGTATTTTCTCATAAGTGTTTATATCCTTCCAAAGTGACTAAAGAGTGTCATATATGCAATAAAAATCTCGCTTCATTAATTGTCACTGGATAAGTGAATCTTAGTAGGATTGTCTAATAAGGATTATTAAAAAATAATAGAATTGAAAGGAGTAAATAAAGGAATTGTAGATTTTACACTGTTGTTCTGTAACATAAAAGTTTTGCAGTTATTAAAGCTCTGTAAGATGAATATTATACAACAAAACACTTAGAGACAGTATAGCCATAGTAAGCCTAATTTACATACTCAGGGCTATTTTTCTCCTCAGAAGTTTTTGGAATCAAAGTGGGTTAAACTACTTATTCTAACAATCAAATAAATTTAGAATTCAAAGAGTTCTCAAAATTTATCTAGCTCATACTCTTCATTTTCACATGACATACTGAGGCCCAAGGGAGATCTATCATTTGCCCAAGGGCATTCAACTCTATGTATGTGGTGGACCTAAACCGAACATGTCTTCTTAACTCTGTACCCAGTTTTTATAACTCTGTAACATCATCTTTATCCAACTTACAGGGAATTTCTATGACCCAGAGATAATCAGGAGCAATGTTTAGTTATTAGATCCTTCTAAAATGAGTCACAGGGGGAACAATGCACTAATTCAGAAACTCAAGAAGAATCAGGGCTTCTGGACACTTTCCAGACTGTTAGAAATTATGTGAAATCCCAGTGCACCTATATAAACCTTTATTCTACTTTTCACAATTTTGAGGGATACAAGAGTATCTACAGCAGACCAGTTCTGGACCTCTGACGTAATGATTGAATTGCTCTTGTTTGGAACACCTTATCAAGGTTTCAGAGGTTTCTTTTTGAAGAAATTCCCTATCTCCAAGAGTCACTGCAATTCTCCAGGGTTGGGAGTTGTGGGCTGGGGACACAGCGAGGCTTTGCATGCTAAGGTTACTGAGGTTAATGGTGTCAGGTTAAATTATTGCCATATATTTTTTCTCTTTTCTCACTGACTTCCTTTCTTATGGCAGTAAAACATACAGTGCAAATACTTAAAAAAATACAGAAAGGCAGATATTTCACAAGGAAATGACTTTAAGCTTATTCCTCTAGGGCTGGTAGAGGATCTGTCAGAAGTGGAGGGAGTATCCTCTCCTAAATTATAAGATCAAAAATAACAAGAAGGGCCAAATCGGGGCTCGGCTAAGAATTCAGGATTTATTCTTTCTTATGGATATGATTACATTGTTGCAGAAAACAGGCACACATAGGTTCAAAAATACATGGAGAAAGTATAAAGGCCCACATGTTTCAGTGTACAGTGGGGCTGAAACTATAATCGTGCAAAATTGGCCTTTAGAATCCTAATCCATTTTATAAAAAAAAAAGAACCTTAGAGGACATGTCAAACAGATGAGAGATTAAGAAACTGAGGCTCATGACAGTTAAGAGACCTTCCAAAGGTCACACAACTGTCAGAGACAAATCAAAGTCAGCCCTCAGTGTGTATTTCATATTTGCAATCACCTGCTTAATATTGCCATGAAACAGAAGTTCAACCCCTAAATTTTCAAAATGTAAACTGCTTGAATCTATGACTGGAGAATTTTGAGACATGTCAAAGACTCAGAGAAACTAGGGGAAAAGGGATTACATATTTTCCTTTTGTCATTATTCAATAACCTCTCTGTTCCTCCATGGCCACTGCTTTTGGCTAGGTATGAGCTGTGGAAACATTTTTCCTGGATTCATCTATTCCCTGGAAAGGAAACTCAATCTGGCTTAAGAGAAAAAGTTCCTCTCCAAGTAATGATAAATTGTCTAAATTGAAAGCTCACACCATAAACAAATTTGAACAGTACAGACATCTTACAAAATTAAATTTCCATCTAGTGAATTTAAATAATGTTTTGAGGAAAAAAAAGAGGAAAATATTTTAAGTCCTGCTTCATATGACTCCCACAGTACTATTTTTAAGGACCATTTCCTAGTAACTGAAAACACAAACAATTGTATTACTTTTTTCTTTATTTCTATATGTTCTATTTTTAGTAAAATACTTAATGTGCTTTGAATGTAACCACCAGTAGTACTGTTTTTGCAGTTAAACAAAAAGGCCTGCAAATTTTGATAGTCACGCAGTTTTACTAAAACTAAACATCAATTGAACATCTTTGAATGTGTTAAGAAATTTAACAACACAAAATGTTCCATGTGCATTCCTACTTTTCCTTCATACTTCACTGGAACTAAATTTCATATTTTCATACAATCTATACAATCAGGTTCTTTGTATTTTAAATTCACCAGAACATTAAGTCTATAATACTTCTATTATATAGTAGAAACTAAGATGTAGTCAAATTAATAGTCAAAAAACTCAAGAACAACAACAAAAAAAACTCAAGAACAGTTTTTTTAATTAAAAAATTCCATGATTTTTTACATAACTATAACCAGGCTCCAAACTACATTTCTACTTTTATCTCTCCCTATGCTTCATCCCACCCCAGGTCTAGAAACTGTAAGGTGGTGTTCCCTTATCTGTATCTCATGCTTTCCTCCCCTCTTGCCCAGCTGATACACGCCTTCCCTTCATAACCACACACCTAAGTCCTCCCCAGCCTTCAAGAGTCAGATCAGGTGTTTTCTGAGAACCCTAGGATTTCCTAGTTTCCCTGATCAGGAGGAATCTCATCTGCCTGTGAGCTCTTGGAGCCCTTCTTCTTCCGGCTGTATCCATCACCTTTCACTTACTAACATCGATCTTTAGGGAACAATTTACAGATGGTCCATAAGTGATGATGGCTCAATCTACAATTTTTTCACCTACACTGGTGGGAAAGCAGTAAGCATTCAGTAGAAACCATACTTGGAATTTTGAATGTTGATCTTCTCTGGAGCCAACAATGAGCAGTACTGTCCTCCCATGTGGTGCCAGGCAGCTCCCAGTCAGCCATGCAGTCAGGAGGGTGAACCACGCATACACTTACAACCATCCTGTACCCATACAACCATTCTGCTTTTCCCTTTTGGGATATCATTCAGTAAGTTACACAATAGTCAATTTTTTATTATAAAACAGGCTTTGTTAGATGATCTTGTGCAACAGTAGCCTAATGTAGGTGTTCTTAGCATGTTTAAGGTAGAATAAGCTAAGCTATGTTTGGCAGGTTAATAATGCATTTTTAACTTAATGATTTTTTCAACTTATAATCAATAGATTTATTGGGGCATAATTCCAGCATAAGTCAAGGAAGATCTGTATAATGGTGGTTAAGATTGAAAACTCTGAAATCAGTCATACAACCTGGGTTCAAATCTTATCAATCTGTTGACTAACTGGGAATCTTGAGCATGCCGTTTAACTTCTCTCAGCTCCAGTTTCATTATTCATAAAATGGAGATAACTACAGTACCTATCTCATAGAGTTGTTACAATAATCTGAGATACATATCTATCACCTTATACATATAAAACATATATATATATAATGATTTGAAAGGTGCCCAATACCTAGTAAGTGATCAATAAACATAAGCCACTACTAATATTCTAAATTTAATATTATTGTTATTTGTAGTAGATTAGAGTTTTCACTAACTGGGGAGGCTATAACATTGCCTTATCATTCTAAATCTTTTCCCCTTATCTGCATTAAAATAGCATTGCAGTGGACCATTGAACAACATGGGTTTAAACTGCATGGATCTACTTATACATGGATTTTTTTCAATAAATATATTGTAAAATGTTTCTTGAGATTTGAGACAATTTGATAAAACATTTCTCCAGCTTACTTTATTATAAGAATAGTGTATAATACATATAACATATAAAATATGTGTTAATCAACCATTTGTATTATTTGTAAGGCTTCCAGGAAACAGTAGGCTACTAGTAAAATTTTGGGGGAATCAAGCTATACATGAATTTTTTAATGTGTAGGGGTCAGCATCCTCTAACTTCTCTGTTGCTCAAGGGTCAACTGCAATATCATATTAGTTATCTATTGCTGCATAACAAATTACTCCAAAACTTAGTGGCTTTAAAAATATTTATGATTGCATAATTCTATGGGATCTGGATACCGCTTACCAGGGTCCTCTGGCTCAGGCTCTGTTACAAGGCTGCAGAGTGTTCACTGGAGACACAATCATGACAAGGATTAACTAGAGAAGTCTGCTTATAAATTCATGCTCTGGTTGCTGCTAGGATTTTAGTCCCTCACAAGCTGTTGGACTGAGGGTCTTGGCTTCTTCTCATCTATTGGCCAGAAGTTGCCTTCAGTTCCTTGACATGTTGGTCTCTGCATAGAGCAATATGCCACACTGCAGCTTGCTCCATCAACATAAGCTAATAAAAGGGAAATAGAGTGTGAGCAAGAGAGAAGTCACAAATTCTGTAACTTCATCCCAGAAATAATATCCTATTACTATTGTCTTACTCCATTCACTGGGAGAGTCACCAGATCCAGCCCACACTAAAGGAACAAGATTACACAAGGGTATGAATAGCACATGGTTGGGAATCTTTGAGGATCATCTTTTGGCTGCCTACAACACCTTATAAAGTTACTGTGGAAATTAAATGGGACTGATGTACATGAAATTCATTGCAAAGTGCTTAGCCCCCATAGCAGATATTCAGCCACTGTGAATTTATTCTCCTCTCCTTACTAAAATAAAAGTCCTTGAAAATAAGGATATTGATCAGTGAGCCCTGCAGTAGCTCAGCCTTCTGTTAAGCAGATATGGCTCTCACCAACCACTGGAGGAATAAATGATGACAGTGACACAACTGTTCACAATTTAGTTAATATTGTCTTCATTTTCAGAAAGTACACCTATGTACCTTTCAGCAGTGATTCATTTATAGTACAAGAGTGTGGCAGGCAGAATAATGGTATCCCCCACAAAGATTCTCTTACCTGAACCCCCAGAACCTGTGAATACATTACGTGGTAAAAGGGACTTTGCAAACGTAAATAAGTTAAGGATTTTGAGCTGAGAGTGGTGTAGATTATCCAGGTGGGCCTAACCATATCACAGTAATCCTTAAAAGCAGAGACTACTTCCCCGTCTGTGGTCAAGGAAAGTGATATGACTGCAGATGATTCAAGAGATACAATCCTGCTGGTTTTGAAGATGGAGGAAGGAGGCCATGATTCAAGGGATGTGGACTCCTCTAGCTGAGGAAGTCAAGAAAATGGATTCTACCCTAGAGTCTCCAGAAAGTAATGCAGCCTTGCTGACAACTTGATCCGAGCCTGGTCAGATCAGTGTTGTGCTTCTGACCTACAGGACCATAACATAATGAATTTATGTCATTTTAAGCCATAAGTTTGTAGTCCTTTGTTATATTATAGCAAATAATAGAAAAATAAGAAGAAGAAAATGTAGAAGAGAGAGCTCATACACAAGTACTCTCTAAATGTTTAATAAATACATACGGTCATTCTGTAATGTAAGATATTAAAAAGCATTGAGAGTTAAAAAATCTCTAGTTAACTATCACAATTATAAAACTCAGGGCTATTTTTTATAACTGTATTATAAGGACATTAGCTATCATCAAAAGCAATGAGAACATAAACTACTGTATTTTTACTTAACATTTATTGAATATTTACTATGTGGTAGACACTATTATAGATACTTTATAAACATTAACTCATTTTTATCTATACGCCCTAAGAGATAGTATTATCATCCCTGTTTTACAAAGAACAGACACTGGGTTCATTAGCATGCCCAAGAGTACGTAGGTAGTAAGTGGCAGAACCAGAATATGAAACCAGGCACTCTGGATCCAGTCTATACTTTTAATCACCACAAAAAATTTTTAATTTTCACTAAAATCATAACCTTACATATTCCCAGTAAGTTCCTTTAGAAATATCTTTAGACTTAAGCAAAATTTTTTTAAATGTATGTATGGTGGGTTATTTTTCCCTATTTATTCATTTAACAATTACTAAATACATCCTATGTCTAGGGCAGAGAGGAAAAGAAAAATAAAACAAGCCTCCCCTTAAAGAGTTCACAGTTTAGTAACAAAAGAGAGCCATGTAAATAGATAATGACAAAATAATATAATAAATTCATTCAACCACAACCATCTCTAATTCCCTATCAATGAGTCCATGAATTAGAAGGAAAGACAAGTGCTTGAATAAACAATTGTGATGCTTTAAATACTCCAGCAGAAGCACCTAACTGCTGTTAAGAGAATTAGGAAAAGGAGCATCTGCAGTAACTGGAGTGGGGAGAAGACAATGAGGATTTTGAAGGCAGGTAACAGAGTTCAATGTGCGAAGTTTCATCCTCGACAACATTCTGGTGAGCTGGGAGGAGAGTAAGACTTAAGGGTGGTAAGGCTGGAGGCCACAAATTTGTTAGGAAATGACTAAAAGTGCAGAGATGGTGAGTTTGAATAAAGGCAATGACAGCAAAGATTATTAGAAGAGATGATGAGATCTGGAGTGGTATTAGAAGGGATTATGGCCTTCTAATAATAGAAAGGTCCCAGAATATGCCATGGGCCTCTCTAAGGAATAATAATAGCAAAAGAGAATAGCCCAAAGTTAGAAATGATGGCTGTGTAAATACCAGGCAGAGGAATGGCAAAAGGGAGCTTTCCCAGTGCCCTTCTAAGGAATTCACACATTAGCCTGGGGCAACTAGAATCTGGACAAAGCGTTTAAAGTGTACAGACAACACTAACTGTATGAAGAATAACTTTTGTAACACTGGTAGAAAGAAGAAGGCTAGACTGAAGTGGTGAGAAATCAGAGGCTGAGAAAGGACATAGCATTGTAGGTGTATTAAAAGGAAAAGTTTAGTTTTCACTTTTTATTTCATAAAGAGACTGAATTTTCCTAAAGCAAGTATTTCTTTTTATAATAAAATACTACTTCTAAAAGTTGAATTATCATGAAGAATTTTGGCCTGCGATAGCTTACTCTGTGGAAGCACTGTTTTAAGTACTTTACATATATGGCCTCATTTCATCCTCAAGTGTTACTATTAATTTGATTTATTGTTAACTGATACCCAGAAAGGTTAAGTAACTTGTGCAGGGTCATCCAGTAACTGATAAAGGTAGAATTTGAATCCAGGCATTGAGATGCCAGATTCTGAATTCATAGTCACTATATCACTAAAGAATGTTTAGTTAATCCAGACATTCAGAAACTATTTTTATTATGTTGTGCTTCAGAGTACACAGAGGCTCTGGAACCAGACTATGTCAGTTCAAATCCTCACTCCACCATTTGACAGTTATGAGAAGTCAGGCAAGTAACTTCTCCACTCTGTACCTGTTTCCTTATCTGTAAGTGGATATAATAATAGTGCATTTCTGAAGACTTAATGACTAAATGCAGAAAAAGGATTTAGAATGGTGCCCAGAACATACTACACATTCAAAAAGATTTACCCACTTTTATTAACATTATTCTGTCCTAAACTACTGAGAATTATCAGTAAGAAATGCTAGATATACTGCAAGGCCCCAATTAAGGTCTGTGGTAGGCAGAATAATGGCCCCTAATAATGTCCATGCCCTAAACCCTGAAATCTGTGTGTATGTTACCTCACCATGGCAACAGAGACTTGGCAGATGTGACCCAGGTTAGGTTATGGACCATGAGATGGAGAAATTACCCTAGATTCATCATCCAGGTAGACCCAACCTGATCATATTCTAAAAAAAAAAAACACTGCAATTATAAAGATGAAATAACAGAACAAAAGGTAAGAGATATGAAAAAGATTGAAAAAGATGAGAGGACCTCATCCCACTATTGCTGGCTTTGAAGATGGAGAAAGAAGGGCACCACCCAAGGAACATGGATGGCTTCTAGAGGCCAGAATAATCCCTCTGCTGACAGCTGGAAGGAGCCAGGGACCTCAGTACTACCACAGCAAGGAACTGAATTCTGCCAACACCCTGAATGCACAAAAAGCCAGATTCTTCCCTAGACCCTGGAGGAAGGAACACAGACCTGTAGACACCTTGATTCTAGCCCACTCAGACCCAGGTTGGTCTTCTGACTACAGAACTTTAAGACAATACAACTGGTGTTTTGAGCCACTTTGTAGTACTTTGTTACAGCAGCAGTAGAAACTAACATAAGATCTATGTTTAATTTTTTTCCTAAAAGACTAAAACATATTGATGTAAGAACTATGTAATATGCTAAAATAAATTTAACTTTTTAAAGTCAGCAATTTTAAATTATGTTAGGGGCATAAATCAATGTCTCCTTTACATTTTTATTATTAAACTCCTTGGAACCTGAAAGTTGCTGAAAGGCTAAAAAGTGGTTATAGATAAGAGGCCAATACAATTTTTTAAATCTTTTCTTTATATTTAAGAAAAGAAAAGGTAAAGAAATACTCCAATTTAATTTTTTTCTTAAGTTCTTATAATTAATAGATGAATTAAAAATATACTTTTTTTTACTAATGTATTTTAAACCCCAAATCAGGTCCTAAAGCAATTTTCTGTTAACATGTTGGAAAGAATGTATATATTTTAGGTTTAAAACTATTAATGCGTTAAATTTACAGAGGTAAAAAGGCAAAATACACTATGCCTTAGTTATTATCTACTATTTCATTGTCTCTGAATTGACATTCATTAGATCCAAGAGAGGAAAGGTCTGTCTGGGTGTTCACCTTCATACCAATACTGCCTAGCAATACTCCTGGCCCCCAGCAGGCTTTTGTTAAATAAATGAATGAAAAATTAATATATATTTTTTAAGCAAATATAAAAAAAAAAACTGGAAACAAAGCTTCCCTGAAACCTCAGCTTAACTAGCTCACTATAAAACTAAAGATGTATAGTAGGAGCTAAGTGATAAAACCCAAAACTTATTTTAAACATTTTCAACAGAAATCTTAATGTCCTATATGTTTTGCATTCTTAATCAGATTCATTAGACATAATTCAAATATCTTGATAGCCTGGTACATTTACTACTATCAACAAATATTGTGAGGTTCATGTGACATACATAAGGATCCATGAATTAGGACTTGCCTTCTGAAAATATCCTTCATGTTAGTCTTTTTTTCCTACTTTCATCAAAATTAAATGAAGCACAGTACATGTGTAGGCCTACCTGAGAAGTGCAACACGGTTGCTTTGCTTCACAACTGCTAAATATAAGACCTGGTTTTCCTCTTAGAAGACAACACAGGCAAACATCTCCTGAATATAAGCATGAGCAACTTCTTCCTGAACCCATCTCCTCGAGAAAGGGAAACAAAAGCAAAAATGAACTCATAGGACTTCATCAAACTAAAAAGTTTTTGTAGGGCAAAGGACATCATAAACAAAACAAAAAGGCATCCTACAGTATGGGAGAATATATTTGTCAATGACATATCCGACAAGGGATTAACATCCAAAATATATAAAGAATTTACACATCTCAACACCCAAAAAACAAATAACCTGATTAACAAATGGGCAGAGGATATGACGAGACAGTTCTCCAAAGGAGAAATTCAGATGGCCAACAGACACATGAAAAGAGGCTCCACATCACTAATCATCAGGGAAATGCAAATTAAAACCACAATGAGATATCACCTCATACCAATAAGGATGGCCAGCACCCAAAAGACTAAGAACAACAAATGCTGGGAAGGATGCGGAGAAAGGGGAACCCTCCTACACTGCTGGGGGTAATGTAAGCTAGTTCAACCATTGTGGAAAGCAATACGGAGGTTCCTCAAAAAACTAAAAATAGAAATACCATTTGACCCAGTAATCCACTCCTTGGAATATACCCAAAGAATACAACTTCTCAGATTCAAAAAGACATATGCACCCCTATGTTTATCGCAGCACTTTTTACAATAGCCAAGACATGGAAGCAACCTAAGTGTACATCTGTAGCTGAATGGATAAAGAAGATGTGGTACATACACACAAAGGAATACTATTCAGCCATAAGAAAGAAACAAATCCTACCATTTGCAACAACATGGATGGAGCTGGAGGACATTATGCTCAGTGAAATAAGCCAGGTAGAGAAAGACAAATGCCAAATGATTTCCCTCATTTGTGGAGTATAACAGTGAAGCAAAACTGAAGGAACAAAATGGCAGCCAACTCAGAGACTCCAAGAATGAACTAGTGGTTACCAAAGGGGAGGGGTGTGGGAGGGCAGGTGGGGAGGTAGGGAGAAGGGGATTGAGGGGTATTATGTTTAGTACACATGGTGTGGGGGATCACAGGGAGAACACTGTATCACAGAGAAGGCACATAGTGGATCTCTGGCAACTTGCTGCCCTGATGGACAGTGGCTGCATTGGGGTATGGGTGGGGACTTGATAATATGGGCAAATGTAGTAACCACATTGTTTTTTCATGTGAAACCTTCAAAAGAGTGTATATCAATCAAACCGTAATAAAAAAATTAAAAATAAATAAAGAAAAGAAAAAAAGAAAAAAAATAATAAATAAAAGACCTGGTTATCTTCAAAGAGATTTTCTTATCCTCTAGAGCAGCACTATCCAACATAAATAAAACACCAGCCACATACGTAATTTTAAATTCTCCAAAACATTTTCATTTCAACATGTAACCAATATATAATGAAATAGTTTATATTCTTTTCTTTCCACACTGTATCTTAGAAATACAGTGTACATTTTACACTTGGAGACGACCTGAATTCCACCTTCCTACATTTCAGATGGCTAGTGGCTGTTACCATGCTGGTCAACTTCGGCCCTAAAAAACTTCCCATCCTGGGAACTACATACCCTATCAACTTGTAGTTCCTATTCTGTCCCATTGGTACTGTTAGTTCACTGTGATGGGAAGGGCTTTCTTTAGCTAATTTATGAAATCACCATCATGCTCCTCTTTTTTTCCAAGATTCCTCAATGCCTGGAAGACAACAAAATCTTAGTTGTAAGAGATGTTGAATTGCACATCTATAATGTAGACACGAATTTGAGCAGTATTAGAATTCATTAATGAATGTTCTTTTATCTTGTCCATAATGTTTCATATCCTGAATATCAACACTTGCACGGGATAATTAAAAAAAAAAATTCTTGTAACACAGCTTCTACATGCTAAGTTCTCCATTCTTTACAATACAGCTGTTGTAGGACTGAACGCTCCTGGCAGAAGGCGGTTAATCAAGCACTTAAACGTAAGACCTACTATGTGCGGGAACTTACCCACCTGACCTCAAACCTTAGAGCAAACGCCAACAGGCATTGGCAGCTACGCTACTGAATGTGAAAGCGATTCTCCATGCCGGCTACATGTGAAATGCCGGGTGAACGCTCAGAAAATACCTTCCTCGGGGCCCGCGTTCTAGAAATCTTGACTCTGTTCCAGGGGAGGACGACCAGGCTTTCCGAACTCTTAACTGCTCCGGGTAATTCATTTTCACCCTATGGCCAGTGCTCACTGCCCCAGTAGTGTGAGCGCGTCCAACCCGTCCGACAGGCCTCTCGGGCCGCGGCTTTGCAGGGCTTTGCAGAGCTTTGTAGTGCGGACGGCTGCCTAGGCGGCACGACCTGCCTTCCTCAGCCTAAAGAGATCAAGAGCCACCCACCCCAGCAGCTACGCGCCACCAGACGCCCCAGCCCCGATGCTGCCGCCCCACCCTTGGCTGCCCTTCCTACAGGGCCATTCTGCGGAGGGCCCTCCCCACCCAAGGCCGGCGAGGAGCCCCGAGGTGCGCAGGCGCCCCGCCGCCAGTCGGCGGCGCTTGTTTGGCGGCCAGCTGCGGCTCCCGAGGGAGGGAAAGCCCTGCCCTCGGAGTGCTCCGGTTTTCCCGCGACCCCATGACACCTAGGTCTCTTCACGCACGGCCCCCGACCCTAGGCTGACGAGTTCGCGACCCTCCTGCCAATCAGATACGGTTTTCCTCGGAACAGCCAGCCGACCAATCACCGCGCGCGGGCGTCCTCTTCGGCTCTTCGGCGCTCGCCGTAGCCGGGCCCTCCCCGGCATTCCGCAGCGCACTAAAGCGTAGTTCTCACCGATTTAATATCCACCCCCTTTTTTTTTTGGACACTTCCGGGTCTTGCGTCGCTCCGGAAGCCCCTGAGTTCCGGAAGCCTGGGGAGCCGGTCTTCTGCTAGCAGAAGCCAAGCCTTCCAGAGAAGGTGTCAGACAGTTACTGGAGCGGGGGAGTTTCGCAGGCTCCTCAGGTCAGTGTCTGCCCCAGAGAGCCCCGTGCGGAGCTGCGGTCTTGTTTACAGCCGGGAGGGCGCGGAGTTTCACGGCCTTGGGATTGTTGCCCTTTGCTTGTTTCCTTATTTATTGGCTTCCTGTCTTTCTGAAAGACGCAAATCAAAGTCTGCTTTGGGGAAAGACAACGAAGCAATCCTAAAATCCTAAATGTAGGCTTAGGATAGAACCATTAAAAAGAAAAAGGACAGAAATAGGTAAACCTACGATCTTTTCGTATTCCTCCAAGTAACTTGGTAGAGGCAAACTTCGAAATCTTTTCCTTGCACTTGTGGTGAGATTTGCCTCGTATGAACGGCTTAAAAATTACAGTGTCCAAACTTAATGTCTTGATGGTTCATGTGAAGTGTTAACATTTGGTACAAAGAAAGTGAGTATGCTTAAGTTTCCAACATTTTTTGAAAGACTGTGAACTTAAAAGCAGTTTTAATTTTGTTGGGGATGAAGAGTTTTTGAGAATTTTCTTAGAAAATTGCGACGAGTTCGTTATATTGAACATTGATTTCTGGTAAGAAATGTGAAAATCATTTGCATTTTCTACTAGTGCCTTAAATTAAAAGTCATTGTTTGTTTACTTCTATGGGTCCCATGTTCCAAACTACAGCATTTAGTGAAAGGGCTTTTCACAGAATAAGACCAAGTTGTTGAATGTTCACATCTGACGTGCTCTGGTATTCTATGATACCCCTTGAAAATTTTTTATCTTAACAATTTTAAGCAGTTAGAATACTGAGACTCCATCCACACCACCGTTTGTAGTCTAAACATCTTCCCCTAATATGTTACCTTTATTTAATCCTGAACAGTGTAAACTTGGGATGGCTGACTTTGTGTTTTTCTTTTACACTTGAACTTCTCTCTCATCTCACCTATTTTATTAATTACTTGTATCCAGAAAGATCAGAGTTGAATGATCGTGAGCTGGAAGGAGGTTTGAAAGAAGAAAAATAGTGGAATTATTTACAAAGTCCGAAAGAGAAACCCATCTCTTTTTTTTTTAAAGGTGGAAAGAAAACCGAAGTAACAGGACATGTAGAGAGAACATTAGACTAAGTCAAGAGAATTGAGTTCTACCAATTGACTCTGTTTTTCCTTTGATCACCTCTACCTTTTGGCCTTATTAACTCTTCTGTTTTAGAAATTTTGCGGTAGCCTCAATCTGTCATTTTAAATCTGTTCTGTAGAAGGACTCCTGTAGAAGTTTCCTGGAGCCATGTAGGAGAGAGACACAGCAAGCGGACCTTTAGCAGTATTTTGCAATAGCAGCTGTTACACATGTTCTCTTTGAAACACAAGGTTCCCGATAAAATTTATTCACATCTTAGACTAAATGATCTGTATTTCTTTCTAGCATTAAAATTCCATTTAAGATAATTATTCATTTGTATTCAACATGGATTCATTTGACTAGTACCATTTTTTTAAATAATAAATGACATGTTCACAACTAATTAATTACTAACACCCACTAACATGTCTATATTGAGTCTCATTCATTTGACACAAATATCAAATTTAATTCTTTTTGATTAAAAAATTTTTTTACTTCACTCTCTTCTTTCTACCCTTTTATTTTAGCCAGAAATTTTTTTTGCAGATATATGAAGATTATAGTAATCTTTGCAATAGAGAACGCAGGTGTTTTCCATTTTACGTATCTGGTAGCTGACCCTTAAATATGTTAGCACTTTTCCCCAACATAACATTGCTAGTAAATTATGAGTCCTAACCCCATGTTTTCCCTACAGCATCAAAAAATGTGAAAGTTTCTTCCTTTGCACTCCACCGTGTTCAGGTTCCTGTAGCACAAGGAAAATGTATGCCATATGTACAATCTTTATTTCTGGACCAAAATTCTGCTCTGAATCACTTCTTTTTTTCTCTCCTTGATTATCTTAATTGGACAACCTAGAAGCAAATTGGCTGTTCCCTTTATCTCTTCCTGTGAAATGACAGCAGTTTCTAAACATTTCATGTTCCTCTTCAGTTCTTTGTAATGTGGAAGAAACCTTAGGAGAAAAGCCCTGAACTGCCTCGTGTGGCCCATGTCTGTAATCCTCACCCTGTAAATGCAAGTGATGTGTTTTCTGTACATGGGTGTGGCAGCAGGGAAGAGGCTGTCCAGCACCACCTGTCTTTCCTGTCGTGGTCTGTCAATCAACTTCTTCCCAACCTTTTCCCATCTATACAATCAAAATGTCCTTTTCTATATTGCTATTTCTTCTATTTAACGTATTTTCTTTCTTTCAGAGCTCTCCCTTCTCACCTTCCTGTCAGCTAAGTTGAGATAAAATTCACCCAAGTTGTCTTTTCTTTCTTAACTGTTAAAACATAAAATCAAGACCTCTAGAATTGTTTTGATTATTCATAACCAACCCCTTCCACTGTTAGATGAGTTGGCATTGCCTATGTTTTGCATATAGTATGTGTTCATAATAATTAAATGCATGTTCATGTCTCATTTTCCCTTTGTTCAGATTTGACATTCAGTCTCTTTGGTTCTCTGACCACATGTATAGATGAAGAGAGGGAATGTAGACAGCTGCATCTTGGGCAACATGGGCAACTTTACCACATTCCTTTAATTTTTTTCCCCGTATACAGTCCTGAGAGCTTGACTGGCAGTCTGGTCTTATGAACAATCTTGAGGGTAAAAAGCTTGCTTTGAGCTCTGTGGGGCTGAATTTGATCCAAGTTTACCAAATATCCACACTAATAACTTCCTTTTGTGTGTTCCACAATTTCCTGAGTGTTTGCTAGAAATTTACTAATGCCAGCATGACCTTAAACAAGTTGTTAATTTTTTCAAGCCTTAATTTTTGTCTTCTTAAAATGGACATGATAATATTTACTGTATTGTGAGGATTAAATGAGAGAAAGAATGTAAAGAAAAAAAGTGCCTCACGCGTTATCATATATCACATGGTACTGCCTCCTCATCCATTGCTAATACCTCTTTGTGGATATTACCACATTCTCTCAAGTACCATAAAATGTGCAAGTAAATGTATATGCCAGTAGTTTTCAAGTCTTTTCTTAGGCAATTAGATCCAAAAGCCCTTTTCTAAATATATAGAATAGCTAAAGATTCAATTACTTCGTGTTTCATGTGACTCTTGTTTCTTCATCCTTGGATTAGATTTTTTGCTGTAGTTCATGCTTATACTCTTAGTCATTTAGTACTTAACCTCTTAAAACTGCTTCATGTGCATGTCCATTCTAAATGTTTATCTTCATCTTTTAGGCCCATCGCCACTTTGTCAGTAGAGGAGAGCTAGGCTCTGCCCCTTGTAGCTGTGTGATTCTGTGCATGTCACCTAATCTCTCTGAGCCTCAGTTTCCTTGTTTTAAAGCAGAAATAATAAAAGAACCTCTCATAGTATTGTAAGGATTAAATTTTTTAACGCTTAATTTTGCAAAGGTCACTTATTAGCACTTAATAACCAGTAAATGATGTATGTGTACCACTGTTGTAAACTCACAAATTGGCTGGGATTGTCTTCCATAATACGTTGCTCTTTTTTTCCATGATTGTGTCTTTGTCTCATATGTTCTGTTCTGATTTCTCTGCTTTCTCTAGCCTTTTCCAGACTGATACACAACATTACCATTTCTGTTCTTTTATTTTTTTCTTCCTCTTCCAGGGTTTCATAAAACAGTTCCTCTGAGGATTCTAGACAGGTAGGCTTTTACAGTTGCTTTTTTGTTTTTTAAACTTTTTAACTGCTAAAGAGTATAGTGTAGTAAAATGACTTGTCCAGAGTCACACAGCCTACTAGTGAACCTTGGCTAGAATACACAACTAATCAGAACCAGTTTAACTCTTCCCCCCACCACCATACTCATTCAAACATCTGCTCTTTATTTTCACAATGTGCTTTCTTTCTTAAAGACTCAGAAGTATTAACTTTCTGAAAGAAAAGATTATGAGTGCCATTCTGTTCTCTTAAAAATGTATTTGTGAAACTAAGTCAAGGTACTGGAAATTCTGTTTCAAGGTTTAAAAAAAGTATTTTGTGTTAGTTTTAGATACTTGAGTAAATGTACCATAAATGAAATAGGTAAGGTGCTCAATTGTAAGACTGATTGTAAGACTAATTGTAAGACTAATTGAAGATTGTAGTATTTGAATTTTTTCCTGTTCTCTCTAAACAAAAAATGTATTTCTTCTCTACCAGGCAACTTGTTTATCATAATTCACTTTTTGGAGAAATGTATGCTTTTCTCAAGTTTATTCTTCAGATATATTTTAGGAACATTTTTTTGTATACCCACTACCACCCCCAAAAAGAAAAATCCTGTTTGGATTTTAATGGGGATTCTATTGAAGAGTAATTGCAAAGTCTTGCGTCCATAACAAAATTAAAAATTCCATGTCTTGTCTAGATCCAAATGAGTACAGTTGAGATAGCATTAGATATCTATATACTATTGAAACTTAGTTTATATTTAATGAAAGAGAAGAACAGAAGTACAGTGAGAAGTCACTTAGCAAGCCTGTGGCAGAGTGGGATTTGAACTTACAAGCTGTTGATTTCTAGGCCTATTCCAGTGCCAGAGGTCACAGTGTCCTAATGGGTCTCTGCCCTAGCTTTTGCTCTTTTGCTCATGTTTGCAATGTGTTCTGCGAATCAGTGTCCTGTTAAATCCCTCTTTGATGTATGTCCCATTTATTAGTATTGATTTCAATACAATGGACAGTAAATCTATTTGACTACACAAAGGAAATAAGGTAGTAGGTGTAGGTTCAAAGCTTAAGGTCTCTCGTTATAGAACTTCATTCACATAACCTCATAATATCAAATGTTTAAAATTTTTTAAAACCTAAAAGGAAAAATGGGTATATTTTCTCATCCATTTTGATTACTAAAACCCTTAGGATAGTGTGCAAACAACCTCTTCATACTGAAAATTAGTTGATATTGTGGATCTGGAAAAAGCCTGGCAGCAGGTACGTGAATGGGTTTGACACCTTAGAGATTACTTGAGAATCATGTTTCTGCTGATAGAGTTTATAGGACTGTAAATTTAAATGTAGAATTTTTGTAGGCAGCATGCATTGACAAATATGCCTAACGGTAATACATCTAATACTGAGAGTCTTGGCACAGGTCAATAGTAATGCAGATATTGATAGCAGCAATGTAAGAGATGTTACTTGGTATTATAGCTAAAAATCCATGTTATCCCCTTAATCATAATTACATTAATATTGACAGGCCCTTGACAATACCCACATTATTATTGATAGATTTCTGTCAATAACATGTTTTAAATAAAATATATTCATTCATAATTTGCACTGTACTCAATAAGATCTCTGAAATACATCCTGAAAAATTCTTCCCTCTTTAGTGAGAAACAACCACTTGTTTTGGTTTTGTAATACAATATAGATGACAAAGTTTTATTTAGGGGAATGAAAAGCATAAAAGGAAAGCATGAATTATTTAAGGAGTAAGGTTATATATCACACTGGTCTTAGTAAATGACTTTCCTAGTTTGTTTTTTTCTATGAAGGAAAAGCAGTATGACATGCCTAGTGATAAAATAACAGCAGAAGACCTTTTTAACATTTGTTAGTACTAGATTATTTTGTCTTAAACATATTTATGTGACAAGTTAATCATACTAACCTTATAGATGCTGCACTTTTAATCTGGTCTTGATTTTACCTTAAGCATCATTTTCACATGTTCTTACAATAGTAGTGTCCTTCACTCACACTAGTATTATTCAGTGCCAATTATACTTTTTTAACTGGTTATTTTTATGTTTCTTTGCATGGCCATAAATGTTTCCCCCAGTTTAGCCTTTTAGAATCTTAAATTAGTATAGTTTGGGAACGGGATTGGTGAAGGAGAGGGTGATACAGGATTCTGTATTAAAAGAATGAGATTTCATGGCAGAAAAGGAAAAAGCATTGCCTGTTTTTGGCATTCTGGAAAAATCCACTTGAATTAAATATAATGTTTCTTTTGATTAAAAACAATCACAACAACAATAAAACAGATTAGTTTGTACTTTTTTTTAACTATTCAAGTTGAAGCCTACTTTCGTGAAACTAGATGCTAATCTACAAGAACCAATAATATGGGGATTATTAAAGCTTACATAAATTCTTGAAAGTAAGAAGAAATAGGCCAGTGGTTGGGTTTACTCTTCCGCCAGCCTATTTTGCTCTGGCTTGATTCTTTGCTTCCAGATACAAGCTCAAACCACATTGATGGGGATTAACCAAGGATGCAGCTAATGTTGGAACCCATCTCCATGTCTTCCAGATAGATCATAGCCAGGTTTCATGGTTTGCACATTTCTGGAGTTTGCACAACCTGTTTCCTTGCCTTAAATACCACTCTTCTCTTTTCTGGCCAGGGAATCATGTGATCCTTTGTCACGTTTCCAGATTTCAAGATCCAGGCTTTGCTCAGAAATCAATGCCTAGTCGTGAATTCAGGAATAGCCTATTTCTTTAAAAGTGCTTGAATAAAAGGAAGTTAACTGAGAATTAAATATTTGGATCGAATCCCTGGTACCTAAGAGAATGCCTGACATTTGGTAGGTGCTCAATAAAAACAGGTTAAATTGAGTAGCCATTTGTCAGAGAATTAGGATTCATTGAAACACAAACTGCCTAACATATACTTAGAATAACTATGTGACTTAAAGGCATGTGTGGCATTTTTCTGTGCTTCACACCTATTGGGCAAGTATTATTGTACAGCAGTGGAGGGAAGCAGATTCCATAATCAGATTAATTGCTTCTGTTTCATCAGTTTCTTCAGTCTTTCTCTAACTCCAGTAGTCTAGAATAACTACGCCTGCCAGAAAGGAGAGAGTGGGAAGTGGGGGGACCTGAACGTGGTTTGTTGGTGTTGAACCAAGGTTGGATGCTCATCTCGGACTGCCTGTACCATGCCCCACTTAGCAAATACCCTAGAGTCAGATGTTACCAGTATGCATTCCTAAGGTTTCTTTGCTTCCAAGTAACAGGCATGACCATGGTGATGGAGGTTCAGTGACCAAGCTGGTCATGCTGGGACCCATCCCCATTCTCATAGAATCCCTACTCCATCATCTCCCTTCAGATAAGATGCAGTTCCCCAGAACCATGTGTCTCCCCCTTCCCACCTGGGCCCCCACACGTGAAGACATAATGGTGACATCATTTCACTGTGTAACTACCACAGTTACATTTTAATATCGTAGTCAATATTTCCGGGAAAAAAAATTATTCTACCACAGGTTGATGGAGGCATTAGCGTGAGTAATGATGGAAGATGTCAGTCTTTTGAAATGATATTTGCTAAAGTCAACTCTGTCTTTTTCTTGTTATGCCCATCCCTGGCCAAAGCAGTAACAATACAATAATAAGAATAGTGCTTTCCAGTTACCAAACCGCTTTCAAAACAGTAAGTGGTTTCATATCAACAACTTTGTGAGGTAGCTGTTATTTCCAATTTTTTGAAGAATCTGAGGCTAATAACTTTTTTAAGATTACATAGGAAGTAAGCGACAGAGCTGGAATTTGAGCTCAGGTATGCTTGATTTTAAATCCACTTCTTCCACGCTTGTCACAGTTGCCTGAATAGGAATGTAGAGCATAGGAGGGGTATTCCACTTTAACAAACTATAGTGTGTAATGGCCAGTGTCTGTTCTGTTTACAACTAAAAGAAGTCACAAAAATGACTAAAATGATGGAAAATAAAACCTAAAACTAAAGATAGAGAAACAAATTATTCATCTGGAAGAGCAAAGGCTAAAGAACAGTTTAATAATTGTCTTTTAGTCTATTAAAGAATCTTGCATAGGGAGATTGAGCCCAGCTGTTCTTTATCTACATTGTGGCCAGGCATGGGAAGAAAAAGAGGAAAGAAAAAAAAAGTTAAACTGTAACAGAAGGAATAAGAAAGAAATTTTTGATAATAAAGATTGTTAAATATTGGATTGGTTCAAAAGTGTGTTAAGTGTCCTTTTCTGGCAGCCATTAAAAATTCCTGTCTTTACTAAATGTTCTTAAGTATGATGCCTCCAGAAATGAGCGATTTGGAATAGATGATTCCTCTGAGAAACGACTGCTGACCAGTTTCTCACTAAATACAAACAAGGAAGCTGAGAAAGAGATGGCTTCCCTCACCATCTAGTGCACCTCGATACCCTCAAGCAGTATTCAAGTCAGTACAGTGATTAGCTACCAAGCTACTCCTTCCATTACATACAGATTCAACAGACATTTATTGAGCAGCCCATCTTTGTGGTAAATTATATAAGATTAATAAGATATTCATCAGCCACAATCTGGAACTGATTGTGACTTCTAATATTTAAAGACAAATAAATTGGCACAGCTGGCCCTCTAACACGAGCCATGTATTTCATCTGATCCTTAGCAAAAAAATAGCAATCCAGCCAGTCCAGTACTGGGGACAGGGGAAGAGAAAGAGGAGGGGACTGGTAGTGCTGGTCTTACATCAATATTCAGTATGGTCAGAGCTATTCAAGGGTAATTTGACAATAAGAAAGCATCCCTCATCTTGCTGACCACAGGATGTGAAACCTGGGGAAGACAGAGATTTGTAGACACCACTGAACTACAAGAGTAATATATACCATATTCCCACAATAGCATGAACCATGGGAGATTTTGCATGAGGAGAACTGAACTAGGTATCAGTGTCATTTTGTAGAGGGCAGGTGCTTTGCGAAATAAGTAAGGTAAGGCACTTTCCTTTACTAGCTTACAGTGAAGTTAGGGAAAGAAGAAGTGTTTGCATGACTGAAATCACAGTGCAGATAGTTGAGGGTGGAAGTAAGTGGCAAAGACAAGTCTCTGTCAGAGTTAAAAATTGTGATAAGTTGGATATACTTATGAAGGTTTCATGGAGAATGTTGAAGCAGAATTGGAATGTGAAGGGCAAATATTTGAGGGCAGTGGGAATAGTTAGTAGGGAAGGTAAGTGCTTTAGGTACGTGAGAACAAGGCACAGAGTTAGAACTGAAGAATGGTCTGGAGTTAAAGGCTCACTGGGGAATTGTGGGTTATACAGTTACAGAGGTGCAGAGACAGAATTGGGCTAGATTAGGTCTGAGAAGTTTGTACTTTATCCTAGGGGTATAGGATAACAGTGTATATTGTAACAGTGTCTACAACACTGTATCTTCCCCAGATTTCATAATAATGAGGTTAGAAAGAGGTGATTTGGTAAATGTGGGCAAATCACTTCATAGATTTTGGTTTGCTTACAAGGTTTTCAAAAATTATTTTAGTTTTTTAATTACTTAAATGATATGTTAGAGAAAATCTGTGAACAGCAGAAAAGGAGAAAAATAATTTTATTCATTGATATTTTCATTAACTTTGGAATTCTTTTTCTATTGAGGTGTAAATTGTATGTATTGGCTTTGAGAACCTTTAATACCATAGACTTCCTTTGTTGCCCCAGTTGTCCATTTACCTGCCTGCCTCCCTGTGAGACCTTGGTCAGGGTCCTTGAGTGAGAAGCAGGACAAGTTTTTGTCTCTGCATCCTCAGCACCTAGCAGTGCTAGGATGTACTGTTGCTCTTAGAGTTTGTAGACTCCGTTAATGGTCCCTAATCTCACAAGGACTACTTAACAAAAGAAAGGGAAAGCCTGAGTCAGAGCAAGACTTGTAACAGCCTCTGTAGATACAGAGCTGAGAACAAATGAGAAATGAGTAAGAGGGCTGGCATGCAGCATTTAGCTCTATGGGTGACAGATATGCCAAAAATTTATGAAGTTTACTTTGAAATCGACTAGCTCGGTAATTCTCAGTATCACCAGGGAACTTGTTAGAAATGCAAATTCTTGGCTCCCACTCCTGACCTACTGAATCAGAAACTCTGGAGATGAGGCACCCCAGTCTGACAAGTCTAAGTGATCATGGTAAGCCCTCAAGTTTGAAAACCTCTAGGTAGATCAGAATAATAATAAGACTAGAGGAGTGTGATGTGAAGACCGCCCATAGAAAGGAAAAGCCCACTGATACCTGTGACATCAGGGAACATAACCAGTGAAATGCCATAGTGGCTGAAATAGGAAAACTAGGAGAAAAGGATTGTACTGTTAACAAAGAAGTTGAATGTGTTATAAATGGACAAGACCTATCTATCTTAGATTGCTGCCTCCCTGATCTTAGCCTTTATGTAGATAGATTTAAAATAGATTATATGAGAGGGACCTCACACTCAAAATCTCAACCTAAATTTTCTGTTCCATATCCACATAACTGCCTGCTGACCTTTTTAGCTATCTCATAGGAGCCTCAGCTCTCTAAAACTACATGTATTTAATATCTTTCCCTTCAAAACAGTATCTCTGCATGTGTTTCCTAGTTCAGGGAACTGAACTGTCGTCCACTCAATTACTCAACTCAGTTATTCTTGGCTTATTTCTCACTAAATTGTGTCAACTCTACCACCTCATAGTTTTCAAAAGTACCTGTTTCTTAATCCTCACTGATACCTTTCTAGTTTAAACCATCATATAACATCATCTTCACTGGTCTGTGTGCCTCCAGGCTTTCAGCTTTGAATCTGTTCTCAGCTGTGGCCAGAACAGGCTTTCTAAAATGCAAGCTTGATTAGTTCTTTGCTTAGAACTATTCAGCAGCTGCCCATTACCATCTTGATAAAATACAGCCTGCTCAACTTAGCTTTTAGGGCCTTTAGGGTCTGTCTCCTGCCTTCCTTCTGCTTGGAATAACATAATTATCTTCCTTTACTGGGCTGATACTGCCTCTCCAATGGCTACTTAGATGTTACCTCTCTACAAAGACTTCTCTGACCTTCTGAGGTCTAATTGTAAGCATGAGGCCCTGAATTTCCCTTGAATATCACTTATCCCACCTTATCACAATTGCCTGGTTATCATTTTATATAGCACATTCTTAATTCTCCCAACACTATGATATAGTCTCCACAGGGGTTGAAACTGTGTCTGTTCTAATACTGTATCACTAGCTCCAGCATATTAACTGGTAAATAGATGCACAGAAAAACATGTTGAAATAAGTAGTAATCAACAGTTTGGATATGGTAGTTTAAAAAGTTAAAGGAGGAGAATTTGTATTTTTTTACCCTCCACTCAAGCTAGATTTTTATCCTGTTAATTAATCTATTCATCTATATTTGTAGGATTTAGTCTGTGATCCAGGCATTGTGCTAGTTGCTAAGAGGGAACTGAGACAAAGACTCAAAAATTCTTTGCAATAGGGCTTGTCCTCTAGTGGGGGAAATAAACAAAAAGTAGTTTATGTATAGTACCTAAAGTAGCAAAATGGTCTATGTATAATGCATAAAGGCCAAGAAAGAGGAAGAAGAGAGTGCTAAGGAAACAACCAGAAGAGGCAGCTTCACTCCAGTTTGGAGAGACAGGAGGATGAGATGCCTACGCCAGTGCTTAAAAACTTACTGTGAGTTTTCCAGTTAAGGAATAGGAACACACTGTCCCAAATGAAGGGACAGGCAGAAAGTGTCCACAAGTGAACAAGAGAAGTCATAACTAGCAGTCGAAGCATTAGAAAAGAAAGCAAGTGTGGGGTAGATTTAGGGAGGCTTGTATTATCCAAGGACTGCAGTGTAGGAAATACATGGAAGGAGGCAAAAGGCAAGCTAGACAAATTGAAGTAATCAGGGGAGAGATGGGGACAGCCAGAATTTAGGAAAAGGCTTGCAGGGGGATAAAGTAATGAGTGGATTAGAAAAATATTCTGGACAAAGAACAGACCCTGGATTGATTAGACGTGTAGAGAGAGAGGAAAAGGAACATCGTCCTAACCCCCTTCTTTCTTTCCTGTAGCTCCTGGCTAGTATGAGGCAAGGATTTCACAGAAGAATTTGCAGCAAAAATCCCCACTGCCAGAGCAATAGGCTGTGAAGTCTTGAGGGAGCTGCAGGAAGGGGAAAAAGGTGAGATCACCACAGAAGGCAGATGGCATATGTTGGTGAGAAGTATTCCTGTCATATATCTGGTGTGAGAGGAAAACAGCCTCAAACAACCTATTATTTAATAGTCATTTTTGTTACCTATGCTTGATCTTGTTAAGTGTGTAGTCTTCTGTCACTGAGTCATCTAGGATCCAGGAGTAATTTAAAAATGTCCCTCTTGAAAACTTTGTTGATTCTCAAAGATATTCCCGATTTCAAGAAGTATAATTTTAATTTAGGATGCATTTTTCAATCTTAACTTCTAACAAATTATATTAAACATCTTTTTAGTAAAACTCATTAAATAATAGAATTTGAAAGGACTTCAGATGTCATTTTGTCTCCTGCCCTTAGTTATATAAGTAAAGAAACCAAGGCAGGGATAAGGTGAAGTGACTTACACAAGATCACAATGGCTACACAGTTGGTAGCAGTGAGCTTCAGCAGGACACCTGCCTCCCAATTAGTGGAAGAATGTCCTGTTCTTCCGGTTAGCGCACTGGACCCTTTGAAAGCCCAGAGATCAGGATCAAGATCCATGTATTCAAAGCCTATTTTAGAAACTAAATTTAAACAGATTTCTTGTGATAGTTTGGATCTGCCTGTTCATTAATAATATGTAAAATATCTAAACTGGTCTGTCCATTCTTTGACAACAGCAGCCGCTGGGTATTTTAATCACTTTGGCTTGCATATCATAGGCATTTAATAAATGTGTTTTGAATGAGTCAGTCATACCTAGCTAACCATTAATCAGCTTCTATTTCATTTTAAAAGACTTTTGTCCCTTTAGCAACTATTTGTTTACTTAGTATATTCATGATATGATCTTAGTATATATTTTTACATCAGTTTTCTTTCTTAGAAAACTGTATGATGTGTGCTATTTTAGTAGCTTGGTAATGACATTTCTGCATTCATGTTGCTTTGTGCTAGTAATTATTTTCTTCAGAAGAAAAGTTCTTCTAACTTCCTTTACATAAAATGTACTTAAGAAAGATAAAATGACTTGTTGAAAAATACACCTTTGAGTCAGTTGAAGTGCTGGAAGTTAAACTGAGATCTTGACTTACCATCCACTGCAGTGTCCCATAAAGTTCATTGTATGTATTAAGTTCATGTATTTCTCCATTAGTCATGTTATTATTCAGCCTTATCACTGTTAGCTTCAGGATTTTATCATCTCCGGGCTAAAATATCTGAACATGTTAGATTACGTAGAGGTAATTTGTGGAAATAGGATACCGCTTACTAAGACCTGTTTGTGTCTTCTTGATGAGGAGGCCAAAAACAGGTCCTGGTAGGGGGTTGCGGGGGGGTGGGGAGCAGAGAAAAAGAGGGAGGGAGGAGAGGGAAGAGAAGGAATTTCCTTGAAGAAGTGGTTGTTCACTCTGCTGTTTTGACACTACTGAAGGCCCATCTAATATGTGTCCTGAGGCATTTATGTATCACTGTTTTCCAAGTGAGTTGAGTATTACAGTAAGAGGGTATAACTGATGGTGCTCCCTAATTGTATCTTTTCCTAGAGATCTTCAAAGAAGATATGGCTTCCAGAGAAGACAATACAAAGAGGACAAGCAGAGTGCTGAGGATAAGTCAGTTGGATGCCCTTGAACTAAACAAGGCACTGGAACAGCTGGTTTGGTCCCAATTCACTCAGTGCTTCCATGGGTTTAAGCCCGGGCTGCTGGCCCATTTTGAACCAGAGGCGAAAGCGCTCTTGTGGCTTTTCTTGTGGAGATTCACCATCTACTCTAAAAATGCCACTGTGGGACAGTCAGTTTTGAATATTCAGTACAAAAACGATTTCTCCCCAAACCTGAAATACCAGCCACCAAGTAAAAATCAAAAGCTCTGGTACGCTGTCTGTACAATTGGTGGGAAGTGGTTAGAAGAACGATGCTATGATTTGTTTCGAAACCACCGTTTAGCATCATTTGGGAAAGCCAAGCAGTGTGTGCATTTTGTGATTGGACTTTTAAAATTAGGTGAGTTGATTAATTTCTTGATTTTCCTTCAAAGGGGCAAGTTTGCAACTTTGACAGAACGTCTCCTAGGCATTCGTTCTGTATATTGCAAGCCCCAAAACATACGTGAAATTGGCTTTGAGTATATGAATCGGGAACTTCTCTGGCATGGTTTTGCCGAGTTTCTGATTTTTCTCTTACCACTTGTCAATATCCAGAAGTTGAAAGCCAAGTTATCTTCATGGTGTATCCCTCTGACTGGCATTCCTAATAGCGACAATGCATTAGTCACCAGGGGCAAACAGTGTGCTCTGTGCGGAGAGTGGCCCACCATGCCCCATTCCATAGGATGTGAGCACATCTTCTGTTATTACTGTGTTAAGAGTAGTTTCTTATTTGACATGTACTTTACTTGTCCCAAGTGTGGCACAGAGGTACACAGTCTACAGCCATTGAAGTCGGGAATTGAGATGTCAGAAGTGAATGCTCTTTAGAAACTAAAATTATTTTCTCTAAGAAACAGTATTACATTCAAGTTCTTAATATTACTCATCCTAAGATTACCATTTATGTGTCTTTTATTAGGGCACATACTTGTCAGCCACTATCTTCTGTTCCTTTCCAGGTATGACTAAATTCTAATCTCTGGAAACCACATGATTCTAAATATATTATGTAAATGATAATTATTTTTTTAAGTCATTGCTTCCAGTTTTTAATATCAAGAATTGTATGACAGATTTTGTCAGATGACTACTAAGAATGCTTCTTTATTTTGCTATTTCCGGGAAAGAGGTTAGACTCTTAAAAAAAAAAAAAGATTCTGGAGACTCTAGGATGAGTGTGTATTTATTTTCAGTGATGTTATAACATCATCATAATCTGAGGGTGATAATACCCTATTGTTTTAAACCTTAAGATCTGATGCCCAGTTGTAATATTCAGCTTTTCTCCAAAGCCAATTTTTAAGAGGTTTGAAGTTGGCTTCATTCACAGGCAAAATGAGGGTCACTGGAATCTCAAGACTTACATGTTCTACTGATCCCACTGGAATGAGAACTTCTTTCCTAAACAGTTTCAGCAAAGTCCAGGAGCTCACTGTCTTTGATGCACCTGGGATTATGTGCATATTCGTGAGCCAGGATGGAAAAATACTGCTTCTGATAACACAAATGTGAGTGACACACACTTACATGTACCACCTGAACCTAAAATCAAGGAGTGGGTGGTTCACCACAGGAAACGGAGGTGCTATTGCAAGAGTAGTGGACACAGGGCAGGTAAAAACAATAGATCCCTACGTGAGTCTACATTTGCCTTTATAGGAAAAATTAACATGCAGTGTATAATTCCACCAGTGATCTTGTTTGATAAGGACATAAATAACTAAATGCTTATCTTAGATTACCGATTTAAAAGGATTGAATAAAAACAAATACTGTTATACCTACATTTTCATTATGGTGTCATTTGATAGCAGAATAAATTCTGAGTAGGTGCCCATATTGTTAAAACTGTAACATGAAAACACAGTTCTTTACCTATATGCTAATAGAGTTGTCAGTATTATGGGGGCTTAATGGCTTTTCACAGTCACTAAAGACCTTTAATACAAGACCTTTTTTTAATGTTTAATTTTTATTTAATGTCTACCACACCACTAAGCGATTACCCCCAGGGGTCAGAGTCTGTTTTGCTCAGCACCAAATAACCAAAGCCTACCTCTTCGATCCAGTGCACCAATAGAGACATTTTATTAGCTGAGCGACTAAACATAAACATCACAGAGTGGGTTCTGCAGAAACAGGTGTTGCGGGGTTTGAAGTACAAGATACTCATTCTGGGTCCACACCTATGAAAAGAAATGAAGAAGCAGGAAGAGGCAGAAGAAAGAGAAATGGAATGAGAACTGTAATGTAGGCCTGACAGCCTCAGCCAACCCTGAGGGGTACTCTGGGGCTAGTGTCTGTTATGTCTTGGATTGGTCCCAAATTGTCAGGCCTTTTTCCCCACAGCTCTTATTCACTGTATGTGGGCTGCTCCAGGAACGGGTGTCCTGGAACATGACATCTCTGGGCCACTGAGCCAGACCTTGCAGGAGCTAACAGCTGGAGGCAGTCTGCTGACCCCGCTTCCCACCTCTGGGCAACAGGTCCTTCCTTGAAGGAGGAGCTAAGTGGCTATCTGTGTGCCACACGTAATACCATTGTTTTTATTTATAGTTTACTATTTTTGTTTCTCTTACTTGTAGGGATACTTGGCACACAAGGCGCTCATGCAGGTAGCGTTCAACCTATAACCCCTGGGTTTATGACTGGCTGTGCACTAAGTGCTGCCTTTGGAGGTCTGCCTAACTGTAGAGCGCCAGGCCTGCTGGCCACATTGCTGACAGTCCCAGACTCCATTCTGTGCCTGCCTGCCTGTGCGCTGCCAGGAGACTTGCTTTAACACTGGAGCTTCTGTTCCCACACCCCAGTGGTCTCAGGGCTTGAGGTTCAGGTAAATGGGGTTATATTTAGCTACCTGATATGTTTCTACTTCAGCCTCAAAAACCTAACCATCAGCTATGAGCATCTCCCCTTGGGAAAATAAAAACTTTTACAGTAACATTTTTTTTTCTCTCCCATCAGATTTGCTACTTGTGTAGTTAGCATATCCAGTGGTTTCAGTGATCATATCTAAAATACTAACACAGCAATCAAAGCTAACACAAGGCATGTCCTGCTCCCTGGCCCCCGCCCCTGTACCTTCAATACTCAATGACTGTGGGTTTTGGAAAAGCTGCTTTAATTTCTCTAAGATTCAGTGTGATCAACATATGAAGTGCACATTCAGTAATGTCTACCTTAGGACTGTAATGGGAATTAAATAACTTACTCTAACCCTGGGGGAAAAATATGTTCCCAGCTGGGACAAATTACCTTTGGAGCCAAAATCAGTCAAAAGGAGAAATAAAGTGGGAGAAATCCATTTATTGCTTACAAGCAGTCATCCACTTCTGCTCACCTGTATCTCTCGCAACCTGGCTGCAAAAAAGGGGCTTCCACCAAACCTCTCTGGTCCAGATATGCCCTTGCTCCCTCTTGTAAATCACCTATTGATATGGAGATGGCTACCTCTCTCCACCCCTTGGAAACACATATTGATATGGAGATACACCAAGGCCAGGTGAGAGATTCTGGAAATATTGCAATTTTACCCACACTTACTCTTTGAAAAATTATTTAATTGAGCCCCTACAGATATTCTTCGGTACTCAGACATATATTCATGAATAAAACAAAACCCCTGTTCTCATGGAGTTTACATTCTTGGAGGGAGTAATAGACAACAA
Source organism: Manis javanica (assembly GCF_040802235.1). Classification (NCBI taxonomy): domain Eukaryota; kingdom Metazoa; phylum Chordata; class Mammalia; order Pholidota; family Manidae; genus Manis; species Manis javanica. Next base: position 164,011,947 of record NC_133157.1, on the reverse strand, counting down.
ATGTGAAAGAAAATTTCTATGTCAGTACTCTGAAGTAAACAAAACAGGCTAAGGGAATGGAGAGAGACAAAGGATGCTGTCTTAAAGTGGACACTCATGGAAGACCTCTCTGAGGAACTGAAATTTTAAAAGGGATCTGAATGGAATGAGGGAGAAAGCCAAGCAGAGAAGGAGTGCCAGGAGAAGGAAGTGGCCAAGCTGAGGTGGAAGTCCATTGCCTAGTGAGGGAATGGCAACCAGAGTGAGAAACAGGAGAGGTAGGGAATGAGCAAGTGAGCTGAGGTGGCCAGGGCTAGGCCATGCAGGCCATGGTGAAAAAATACCTGGATTTATTCCAAGAATAAGGAAGTCAGCAGAAGATTTTTAGCAGAGAGGTAACATCAAGTTTACATTTTTAAAGGTTCACTATGACTAATGTGTGGAGAGGTATGAGTAAAAGCAAGAAAACCAGGTCAAAGCTTACAGCAAATAATCTTTGGTGTCAGCCATGATTGTTATTTCTGTTAGTTTGTGGTACATTAACAGTATCACTATCTGAAATGGTCAGGAACCTGGAAGTAAACGAAACCCTAGGAAACTAAAATAGACTTCAACAGATTCCATGCTCCAAAGCTCTTCACATGAGGTAGTTTCTTGAGTCAACATTTAGAGGCAGCTTATTTGAATAGAATTCTAATGAACTTTCAACAACAGACTAAAAATAACAGGTAAGAGGGAGGGAATAAACTGGTAAAAGCAAGCTTTTTTTATATATATAATAGGAATGTTTACAATAAATAATAGAAAATATGGTATCAATGAAAAAAAATTCTTTTAATACTATAATCTGGTAACATTTAGAATGGGAAATGTTTAGTAAAAATTAAATATGTTTTTAAAAAAATGACAGGATCAATAAAGCTACCTTTTGTTCTGTATGATTTGCTTAAGAAGGCAGGGACATTAGTATTGCTCTCTTTGAGGAAGACTTCAAAGTAATGTTGGTACTCACCTGCAAAAACTTGATTAATTTGGAACATTTTACTTTTAACAAAAAGCTATTTTTCTAACAGCGCTCAATAAATGTTACTGAATTAAGAAGAGATATTTTCAGTAACAGAACAATTTTAAACATACTTTTTGGCCAAAGCCAGTTGGCCATATTGTCTGTAGAACTGATACTCCACGGTTCTCTGCTGCCAAATTTAATATGTAGTGTATACATCTCTATTCTTAACCAAAGCAAGTTAGCAAGTACTTGACTTGTATCTCTGGGACTTTTTTTCCTTCAAAGAGTACATAAATCATGAAACAAAGCAAAATATACCTTCAAATTTCCTGGTAGTCTCTTATTCTCTCAATATTTTCAGGAAAAAGCTTATGGTTTTAAAATGACATTTTTTTAAAAAGTAAACACCATTTTATACCATGGCCTTCGTAGAATATTGCCTTGAGTTGTCTTCTGGCAATTAAAACAAGTCAAAAAAATGTTAAACCAAGTTTCTCCTGGTTTGGATTGCTAGGAAATCCAAAAGCACGGAACTCAATAAGTAGTTCACTTTCCTTCTCATTAACAGTAGAGTAACTTTTTCTCCTTAACAGACTCAACTGTGCCTTTGCTGAAATCCCAGAGCCAATGAAACTTGAGTAAAGCTAATTTTAAAATCAGATGGCTGTGGATATGTTTATATCCATTGACCCTGAGAACATACCTCAAGGAAATATCAGTACAGTTGGCCCTTGAACAGCACAGGTTTGAACCACATAGGTCCACCTATATGCAGGTTTTTTCAGTAAATATATTGGAAAAATCTCTGGACATTTGTGACAATTTAAAAAAACTTACTTTATTGTGCTTATCTAGCTTACTTTATTGTGAGAGTGCAATATATAATGAATATACAAAATGTGTTAATTTATTTTAGGTTAGTGCTAAAGCTGGTCAACAGTAGGCTGTTAGTAGTAAGTTTTGGGGATTGAAAAGTCATCTGTCGATTTTCATCTGTGTGGGGTTTGGCATCCCTAACTGTTCTTCCTCTTCCCTCTCCCCCCGTTTTTCAAGAGCCAACTGTATTTGGATATAGATTTATTGAAGTGATATTCAGTTTAGCACTATTCACAATAAAGAAAGATGTTAGACACCATAAATGCTCAATAGTAGGGGAATAAATTAAACAGTATAACTATTTAATTGACCCAAACATTGTATAAATGCCATGGAAAATAATTTTATGCAAAAATTTATATGAATAATTTTACATAAAAACATACGATATACTAAAATGAAGGAAGATATTAAGTAATATCTCAACTATGAAAGACACATGCATCTTACAATAAATAAATGTCTTTGTAACTCAACTTTGATTTATACTATTCTATATTTCCCAAATTTTCTACAGTGAGCATATAATACTTTTTAATTAAACCAGAACAAGTTATTTATTTAAAATCTTGTGGCCAAATTTGTTCCAGTTAAATTCAGAGGTAAAATGTCTGCACAGGACTGCAGTTTGTAAGCAACAAGCGGATTTTAAACTTTAAAAAAAAAAAGTGCACAGCTAGTAAACAAGTTTTTTAAATATGTGTATTTAGGAGATATAAGATCCTAAAAACCCCTAGAGTACCCATTTTCAAATTATGATAAGTAAAGCCTGCCTTTCTGGCCAACTGCAACTGTTGAAAAAGTCTGAATTATTTCATACTTTTTGATTAAATATCAAATATGCCTTCATATAGTATATATATATATATATATATATATATATATATTTTAAAACCACTTAGAAGTATGTAGGCAACAAAAGGTAAAAAGTTCTCACTTCATTTTCCTAAAGTACTTGTATAATCTTTGTAAATAAATGGACAGTATTTGTGTAAATATAATTTAGTCAAAGTATCTAAAATAAATACACCAGATCAAAACAGTTGACATGAATACTTGTATATTAGTTCACCTAAGCCTATGGGTTGACCATATTTCCTCAACTAAGAATCAAGACAGGGTCTGGTCCAGGATTTTGTATTCCTTCCAGATGTGGACACAAAAATGCTGACATTTCAAAAGTACTTTTATGGTTCAGTTGCCAATAAGATATAATGCAAACTTGAACTTCAGCTGAGACTTTTTCTAAATAGTCACAATTCAGAATTAATGGAGCCAGGGGCTGCTCGGTTCTGAGATGTCTCCAGGACAGTTCCCTGGTAAACACATCTCACTAAGCATTGAGAAAATAGCATCCTCTCTTGACAGCCTCTACTTTTAAATCCACATCAATGTGTAAGAGTGCCCTTTTAGTCAACAAAATTATAAGGTACTGCAGTATGGTTAATTGCTTTAAAAATGCTTACCTCCTATCAAATACAAAAGGCAAATGAATTATGTGAAAGCAATGACCCTCCATCTAAAACTGTGTGTGATGTTCCTCAGTTTCAACAAGATAATTCTTAAACAGCAAAGTAGACTTTGAATTCGGTGAGGACAGAAACTGTTTGTCCCTCTTTCTTGGTGATACTGCAGCCCCAGTGACTGATGCAATACAGATGCTCAGTATGTGGTTGAAGAAGGCAAGAGTTTGGAGTTTGATCATGAAGCTCCTCACATTATTGAGCAGAACAACTGATGGTATTATTTGGGGAAGATATCTACATACTTTTCTGTAACAGTGTAGAGGGGCCAGCACCCCCAGTTTGTCTTTGTAGTTTATCTTAGGAATGCCATTTTTAATTTAAAATGTTCTGTGGGATTGTTGCTTTGAGGGAAAAAACCGTTGGAATTCAGGAGCACAAGAAGAGAATAACTTTTCTTTGAAAATACATGCAATTTTGAAGCTGTCAATTTCAGCTATGTCTCTTTAAACACTTTTTCTTCTAGAATCCAACAGGGTAGATGAGATATTTTTTTTAATTCCATTATAAAAGTAATAAGCCTGTTTTGGTGTTTTGTAAGCAGATAATATTCTGCTAGGGACTGTCTTTGCAGTAATACATTGCTCTGAAGTCTGAATTCTATTATTTTACATCTACAGCAGCTTAAAGTGTATTTTTTATAAACAGCAAACTTCACCTCATAAAAATTCATTACATAAGGGCATAAACAAGTGCTTTTCTTTCTAGTCATTGGCAGTAAGTAATTCATCAGTTTTCCACAGAAAACCAATTTCATTGTAGATGTTCTGTAATTTCCAATCTCCCTGAATTGTGGAACCATATCACACGATCCCAATGCAAGGAATGTAAGGATTTTCTTTTTAAGGTCTCTGCTTAGTCTCTTTAATAGGATTGAATATCATTTGCAGTCTCATCAGTTTTATTTTTAAAAATTAAGTACTCAGTCTCCTAGTCTTTCCTGCATGTGTTGATTCCATATATGGACGGATAACTGGTAGAAAATTCGAAATCCATAGATTACTTGATGTTTGAAAACAAAAACATTCATTCCTTTTGCTGAAGTAAAATTAGAAATATTAAAAGAAGAAAATGTTTTTCCAAGTCTAAATCCTTTTTCCTCAATAATATTTACTTTCCCTCTTTCAACTCCACAGCAATGCAGGTTGTAGTGGGCTGTGGAAAAATGAGGAAATGTCCACTTTTCTATCAACATTGCAACTACTGGGAGTATCCTTGTGAAATTCTACCATCAATACTTGAGTTAAGTTTTGTCCAGTGTTTCAAAGATGACAATGGGAAGTGAACATTCAACTATAAAATATGGAGTTAAGAAAGAAATTTCTTCTTAACTGCAGATTCAGTGATGGTCTAAGGCCATATATGATAAATGAAAATTTCTCAGAAAATATCACAGGAAAACAGTTAAATGTCTCCTAAAAGCCTTAGGAAATACGAGTCTGGTTTTTTTAAAAACACCTTAGTCATGGGATTGAAAGCCTGAATCAAAAGCATGATAATTAAATTTACTAATAACACAAAATTATGAAGTATTACAAGGGTGAAGTAACAGATTTTCAAGACAACCAATTAGATTCTGAAACTGGTCCTTATTTACCCCCTCTGCTTTCCATTGTAGCTCTGGTTACCCACACATTTCCTTTAATGAGTTACATGAGGACGGCCCATGGACTTGTCTCAGCAGGACCATTCTTATGCAGACAAGTGAGTGTGTTTTGAGAAATATAAATATCTGCCCATGAGCCAGTCTTGGTGCCTGGAATCTGGATAGTAGTATGTCTGTAAGGGCAGAGCATTATCTCTTTTATGCTGAATTACATGAAATGTGATGCCCCCTAGTGGGTTTCCTGCTGGCAACAGGCAGAGAATAGAGGAAGCCAGAGAAATGGGCAAGTTGGGCCCTGAACATACACCCATCAACTATGGGACCACCAATTAAAACCTGTCTCCTCAACCCCCTGCACCTCCTGATTATTGCATGTTACCTCATTTTACTTACTGTTCTTCAAGTACATTATAAACTGGCTTCTCCTTTATACAAACTGAAATTTAAAGTCATAGAAATGATTAAGCAAAGCGTTCCTCTCCATTCAATTCAGACAAATGATTATTGAAGACTTTCTTTAGTATGTTGCGTACTAGAAATTCAACGATAAGTAAGAGATCAGGGTCTCCCAATGGGAGAAAATGATGAGAGTAAATAGACAAAGTGCTTGGAGAACATCAAGAAGTGAGTAATTTATTCCATCAGGGACCTGTAGTAGGTCCCTGTCTCTAGGAAAGGGGACATTTAAGTTCTGAATTGATAGGTATGTACGATACCTTCAGGTAAAACAAAGAAGGGACATGGAAATAAGAAAAAAAAATACTCTTGAGATTTAATATGTGAGCCCTTATCATCCAAGGTCAGATGAATAGTTATCAATAAATAATCAAGAAGGACCTCCAGAATACCAGACACTATACTGGGTAAGCACCGAGGATACAGAAATATGCAACAGAGGATGTTTTCTGCCCATACAGAGTTCATAGTTCTCATGAAAACTGGTTATCATTGTGGAAAATAGGCTCCAGTTTGTGCATGAGCAGGACCAAGACAGGTTCATATTATAAGGTGCATTTAGAGAAGAAAGCACATGTTGGTCCTCTCCAGTGGAGATCTATGTTTTCCAAGATCAGCAGTGAGGACTCGGGATGCTTCAGACACAGAGCAGCAAAACTTGAGATAGGATTGTTAAAAGGAGACAAAGTTTGGCTGAAACCAAAAATCCTTAGTCTCCACTAAGTGGCTGATACTCTTCTAGAATTTTTTATTCAGTGAGAAAAATGTTATATAAGTAACACTTCACAAAAGAGGCAACTAAATAATTTATCCAAGGTTACAATGCAAGAGTGAGGGCTAACATCTTTCTGACTCAAAATCCACCTTCTATAATAACAAACCTCCTCTCAATTTTATTTCACAGTTTCTTCCAGAGACCTTTGTACAACTGGCTTGTCCATACCCTCTACATTACATTGATTTGAATAAAAATCAGTAATGTATAAGAAGAAAAAAAAAGGTTACTAAGATGGAACTACCATACTGCCATTTAGAGTATTGGCCTTAACAGCAATGACACTGGTTAAAATATTCTGTTTGAGTAATTGTGCTATAAACTGAGAAATAGGGGAGACACCGTATATTCTTGAGACATTTGGATACTTATGAGGAAAAATCTATGTCAAAAATTTCTTTTGACCCAAAAATGGAGAAAATGATTCAGGAAGAGGAGGGGTTATTAGCTTTTTCTCAGAACTCAGCCTAGTCCATGGAGATCCTCAGTAATTACTAGTTGAATGAATAGAAGAATGAATATTAAGAGACAGGTATAACTCATTTTAACCTAAATATTGTCAAACTTATTTTCTGCTGGTGTTGTTTTTAATAATCACACCAAATATTGTTGGGACTACAGAAAAACAAGCATTTTCTTATATTACTATACAAGTGTAAATGTACTATAGAAATATAAATATAACCAATCTGTTTTGAAGAATAGATTGGTTATATTTATCAGAAGCCTTAAAATATGCCTCTTTTTCCATAACAAATTAAAATTCTGTTGTACAGAGAGATTGATTTTCCAGGATGCTCATCCCTATTTAAAAATGGTAAGAATTGACAATAACCAAAAATCTCCCAACAGGAAGATGATTAATCAGCTGTAAGAGAATATTTAATAAATGATAAGATTTTCATTTAATATTCTAGGGAAAAAATTATAAATAGTATAAGAGGACTACACAATATTACTATATTTTCCTGAAAACAAAATATAGCCACAAATAAAGACTAGAAGAATTTGTAGCAAAATGTTTGTAATAGTCATCTCTGGGAAATCAGGTGATTTTTATTTCCTTCTATGTGATTTTGTGTATTTTCCAAATATTCACTGAAAAAAATATATATTTCCTTTACTTAAATAAAACACAACTTTGTAAACATGTAAAGGCAAGCAACAAAATAAAAATATTTTCAAATTATATAAAAGATAAAGTGTTAATGTCCTAATTCCCATCCTTACCCACCCAAAAAATGAGTAAAAAAATATACAAAGACAATTTTCTCAAAAGGAGATGATAATGGCATATAAACTTAAAAAATATGTTCCACTTGACTGTAATCAAAGAAGTGCTAATTAGAATAACAATGCGCTATATGAATGTAAATATAAATTAGTGATAAAGGCCCAGTAATGACATATTTGAGGAAAGCCATTTGCCAGTATGAACAAAGAACCTTAAATAACACACAACTTTTGACCCAATAATTCCACTTCTCAGAATCTATTTTGGGAAAGCAGTCCAAAATAGTGACAGCTCTGTATATACAAATATGTACATCACAAGGTTATGTGTACTTCTAGAATCACATATGTGTATGTTAGAGGAATTTTGAATCAACTTGCACTGGGGCCATGACAGGGATGGTGGAGAGGATTGCATGGCATCCTGTCATCTGTCTTGCCCACCATCGTGCAATAAGTATAACCTTGTGTCAGGGTTCCAGAGAAACAGAGCCAATAGGGTATGCAGATACAGAGAAAGAGACTTATTCTAAGGAATTGGCTTATACTAGAGGCTGGAAAACTCTGCATAGTAGAGCAACAGGCTAGAGTCACAGGAAAGCTGATGCTGCACTTTTGGTCTGATGACCAGTGAGCTGGAGAATTTTGCTCATGACAGACTGGTGTTTTTGGTCTATGCAGGTCTTTAACTGATTAGATGAGACCCACCTGCATTATGAAGGCCAATCTGCTATATTCAAAGTCTCCCAGTTTAAATGTTAACCTCATCCTGGTGCTCTGGCATCCTGACAGAAACACCAGGATAATGTTTGACCAAATATCTGGGCACCCCACAGTGCCAGCCAAGTTGACACATAAAATTAACCAACACACTCTGTGATAGAGGAATTGCCAGCAGAGATCAACAGAAATGTTCTCAGGAAGATCCCTGTAAGACAAAGGCATACACAATACTGCTCTGGAGCCTGAAGGACAAAATCTGGCCAAAGTGGAGAGAGAGGGTTTCTTCTCATCTTTAAGGAAAACAGCAATGGTCTGATTCAATGAGTACTTGGAGTCAACACCTTTCTGATTCAGCAAGCATTTGCAGATCTAGGAACTGGCAGACAAGGTTCCATCTTCAAGTGGTAGTTTGTCACACAGTAACAGGTAACTAATACAAAAACACCTTACAATACTGAACATGATTTTACACTATACTCATGCCAAATGGCAATAAACTATGACAAATTGCCACATAAGACAGAGTAAATATTATTTTGTAAAATATTTTATTTCTTATGTTGACATAAGGTTCCTTTAATTCAGTAACAATTACAGTACCCTAAATTCATTAATAGTTGATGTCCCATAAGGATACACTTTTCTAGTTGCTAAATAAAGCTACTCGAATTGAATTATTGTTTTAGTTGTTGTGTGTTAGATCAAGACAATCACAATGACTGATTAAAAAAGAAGCATTGGATGCTTTTTGCTGTAGCTGCTGCTGTTCCCGTCCTACGAGGCTGTCACATGGTGGGCATTCTACGAACAAATATTGAAGAATGAATTTCTGTGAATTCAATAAGAATCCATTTTTTGAAATGATAAGGTATTTGAGTTTTGCTGAGTTCATGTGTTTACTGTACTACTGATGTTTTGAATGTTCATTTTCCTCTATTACTTGCAATTCTGATTACATGACTATCATAAAAATAGGTTTGGGTATACCAAATTGTCAGACTCAGTGTTCTACTTTGCTAAAAGCATTAACTCTTAGACACTCTGATCTGTCAGAACCTGTGTCTAATCTCCAACGAGGGCTATGAGTTGGAAAGTAGGATATCTTCCAAGCTGTGCAGCAACTTCCTGAACCAGGAAATTGGACTTATATCTTCCTGACCTTCTATTTATTCTTTGTAAAGACAGAGCAACATTAGCTGTGTAACTAACCTGCTGGCTCAGATTCCTCTTGTCCTTTTTTAGCAAGCTGCTTTCCTTTCTCCATATTCTTTCAACTTTCTCCACTGTTTAAGTATTTGAAAACACTTAATATTTATAAACTAACAATTTTTTCAAAAAAAAAAGTTGTTTCCTTAAATTAGTTGGCTAATTAATTTTTAAACAGAGACAAGATACTTGATAATTATCATTCTTTCTTACTTCAGTTCAGCACAGACACTTCATACCTGTATACTTATTTACAGTTAGGTAATACTGAAGACCTCCATTTTAAATAAAATTGATGTCTCAGATGTAAAGTATATCAAATCAAAGCAATGGATCAGAAACAAAAAAACAATACTAGCTATCCAATTATCTATATTGAAACATCTGGGAAATGCAGGCAGACAATAGACATGGTCTAGCCAAAGTCAAGTCAGGATTTCATTCACGATAACTTCTGCTAGAAAATCAGTTAATTCAAGTAGGACTTCTGGCCAAAGTTGATCTGGTACCTTGGAAAAATCATAGTTGACTGCAGTAAACATTATACAGCTATGCATATATTCAAAGTTAAGTAAAAGGCTCTTCTATTTTCTCCCCCATACTTTGTATTTGAGGAAATATTCCTCCTTCAAGAACCAAACCATGTTCTGCTTTCTCAATTCCAGCCACAGTCAGTTTACCTCTGTGGTCCTGAATTTACTGGCCATAACACTCATTTGGCAAATAATTGTCAAATCGCAGACTCAAAAGAATTTTTTGAAGACTTCTTCTGTAAAATCTGTATCAATTAGGTTTCCATACTCCATTCATCACTTCTAATGACTGAATTCACTGTCTCCCAAGAAAATCAGTCATGCTTCAAGTGATTTTATTTACTTAAAACACTTACCTGCTAGTACTAAATAGTTGCATGCTGGTTGTAATTCTGCCCTGTAAAACCATTAGAAAAGTCTAATCTTCCTTCCCCAAGAGAGTCTTTATCTACCTAAAATAAGAATCCTATTCTCTTATCTAGTCAAATGCCTCCAGGCTTGTCTCCCCTTCCTCTGGCACAGCAACATCCCCAGATCCCAAAATGCACAGGGAAGCTTGGTCAGAGGGATGGGGGAGGGGAGCTGAAATTCAGGCCACACTCCCATGTCAAGTGTTGAGTCCCAGTATGAAGCTGTAGACACCCATAAAGATGGGGCATCTTTTACCATTTTCACAAAGGCACCCACTATCAGCTTCACTTGCCAAGCTCTCCACCTGAAGGACTTAGTGTAAATGGAGAATTCACCTTCTTCTTACTCAGACACAGATGTGAAACAGGTTAAGGATCTTTGTTCCTTAAATGACATCATGTCAAATCTGTCCTCTGTGGTGTATTCCTGATTTTTTGTATTGCTATCACTATGCCTACATCACCAGAAAGATGGGTTTTTCTTCCCTTCTTATTTTTCCATATGTATATGGATATACAATAAATTATACATGAACACCATCTTTATTATTCTATAATTTAGCTCTTCAATAGTTTTTGTCTAATTACTGCATCAGAGTTAAACTCTTTGACCTGGTTTTCAAAGAGCATCATAAATCAGTTACCCATAGGTTACATTGTATTTTCACTGCTTCTTGTCTTCTCAAGGAGAGAATTCAGTTGAGAGAGAAGGTTGCAAGTGAAAGCAGCAAAGAGTTTATCAGGTTAAATCGGAAGTACACTTGGAGGGGTCCAAATGGGCAACTCAAGAAGACTACTAAGGTTGGATTTTTAAGTTATGACTTCCTAAGTATTGGGTTCTTCCTCCCCTGACTCAATTTAAGCCATATCCTAGGGTGGGACCATGTGCTAGCCCTATCTTTCAAGCTGTTCCCTGCCCCTACCTGGGTGGGGCTGACAAGCACTGTTTGGATTTTGAGGTTCTTGGGCCACTGCCCCTAGTAGAAGGACGTATAGTGGTCACATTCCACCATTTTCCTGTTATCTGCTCATCTCATTCTGCACTGTGGTGGCAATATAAGATTTGTCAACCACAGGATCAAAATATGTCAACCTTAAAGCCTGGATGTTTACTGCTGAGGGGTTCAGGTGGTTTCTGACCTCCACTGCCCTCTCTTGGTTCATGTCTACTTGTCCACTCTAACATAACTTGAGAATTTATGGTTCAATACTGAACTGATGATCATTATCCCCCAACCCACTTCCTTACTATGTTCTTTTAATTGTATCACCATCTATTCAATCACCACCACGAAAGGAAGCTTGGGATTATTTATGGATCATTTCTTGCTTTCCCATTCTCCTTCACTCTCTCATTCAGTTGGTCCCCTAACCCAGCAATTCTACATTTGCGTTGTTTAAATTTAGAGATCCTTTCTACCCACTACCTGCATTTCTACTTCCCTGCCTATAGTTTAGATTGTTATCTCTGACTTCCTTTCCTCTAACTCAGCCATCCAATTCATCTTTCACACTGAGGATTGTTATCCAAATTTCACATTAATCAGACAGGACCTCTACACTGCTTTAAAGCTTCTTTGATGGCTTTCCATTTATGTAAAAGGAAAAATAATTGATTTAGCATAACATTCAAGGGTCTTTGAGTCTGCCCCCCATTTGCTCTCCACAGTGGAATCTCCATCACCTTCCATGGTTGTGTACTTCAGATGATGCCACTCCTTTATAACTCTGGCATTTCCTACCTCTTCCTAAATGTCAGCAACCACCATGGATATACTAACCTAATTATCATAATTGTAGTTCATGCCAGTTACCTGTGGCCTTAAGCAACAATCACACTTCCTAATCAAGGTAGGAACTATTTGTAGGGATCAACTTACTGTGACTAGAATAAGTCCCCTCAGAATGGTACTTAAACTTTCACCATAATTTTTTTTGTCTTTAAATGCCTGACGTAAGTGCATCACTTCCAGTCTTTATAGACTCTACCTTGTTATAAATGGCAACACCAAAGTTGAGTATTAACTAATTGTACTTGTCCTCCTTTTCTAGCACTTTGTGATCTGTATATACTGTCTTATATTTCTTTTCCTGTTCAGCAATCCAAAGAATATGGAATCTTCTGTAAGAGCATGACCACATGCTTTTAACTATGTTGGCAAAAGCATTTACTAATCATTTTTTCTCCAAACTAAATAACCTTGGAGCATTATTTTAACCTGTGAAGAAGTTAGGTTGGAATCAGTTTCAAATTTGCTTCTAATGTATTATGTTGAAATATTAAGATGGTTTAATGAAAAATTTTAAAAATAGAAATTCTTATCAGCAGGAAGCTTACTTGGCTCCTTGTCATCATCCAACCTTCTTAACAGTTCATATAGGGACAGAGTAGAAAAAAAAAATTAGGGTTTAAAATAATTTGAAACCCACAGATAAGAGGGTGGGCTGAATCAGATCTCAAGCTAGGATACGCCAGGATCTCCAGACTTTCTACATTTTTCAGAAGTGATGGAGATGGACATATCTATAAGCCCAATACCTTCTTTCTTGAACAATTACTTAAAAATAAGCAAAGAAAAAAAGAAGTCCATCAAAAGGGAATATGAGGGTGTTACACTGATAACATTCTTCTCTTTGAGAACAGTTTCAAAGTTTCATGCAATGTTTTCATGGTTGGAGTACTGGGAGCATAGGGAGAAAATGTTTTCCTACACAGCGACACATGTCTAGAGAGGGAGCGACCTTTCTTAGAGCTTAAGTATGTGTGTTCGTTAAAAGGTTAGCAGCTAACTGGCTTTGTGTTCATCTGTTTATACAGGAGGATTCAGGCCTCAAAGAGGAAGAACAGCCTGGCGGGTAATTGCTCCTGGTAATGTGCCACAGCCAGATTGCTCCAGGAAGCCACAGCTATGAAGTGAAAGGGTAGGAACTCTAGATGGAAGAAGACAGTGGCTAAAAATAAGACCCAGTAAGACAGTCTCAGATCAAGGAGGCAAAAATATACCATCATTTCAAAAGTGGTATCGCATTTCCTTTGTCCTTTTATAGAGTGCCTCATTAATATGTATAATGTTTTAATAGTCTTTGCCTTGTTTTGAAAAAGACAAGTCTCTGAAGTTGGTTTCCATTGTTACCAATCCATGAGAAGACTGGGTAGGATTTTAGTTAAGTAAGAAGACAATGGAACCATCTAATTGTAATTAGTCTGAACCATACCCCCAAGAGTCCTTAAGAAGGTGATTCAATCCATCTGTTTTAAGGGCAAGGATCCCATTATCTTATCTGACTCTAGCATTCTTTAAAAATGTATTTTCAAACTACTGATCAGGACCCATTAAGGGTCATTATAACATTTGAACAGGTTGCCAGGGTTTTTTTTTAAGCTAAAGTATAACCGAATTAAGTAGAACAGAAAATAACTTTCCTCACACATGGAAAGAACACTGAATTAGTCAGGATAAGCTAAATTATACTTGATATCTAAGTGACTTTAACACAAAAAACAATTTCCTTCTCACTCATACAAAGCCAGTTCAGGTTAGGTTAGCATCCTCTAACTTACAATTTCAGAACATGAAATGCGTGGTTCAAGTCAGGGTGCCATCTCCAGCAGTGAAGAGTTTGAGAGCCATACAAGATACATTCATAGGCCAGGCCTAGAAGTGGCTTATTTCACATCAGCTCACATCCCATGGGCCCTTACTCATGTGGCCCTAATCTACCGTTAAGGAGGTTGCACAATACAATCCTCTTGTGCCCACAGGAGAAAATGTAGAAATGGAATTTATATCACAGCATTCTGTTTGCATGTACTACTCTTCACTGAGTTCATTAATGAGCTTCTGTAGAATATGTGATTTAGATAGTTTAACAAATACCCCACCTTTGCTGGAATATTAAGCAATTTTTTTTCTCTGAAAAGAAGGTACATTCTATCATTATTGAACCAAAAACATGTTTGTTTTTCTGTATTGAGATTATCCTATCTAGCTAATCAAACTGAAATGTTTTGAACATCTGCTAGTGTATCAGACCCCATGGAAGAATAAAAGATGGATGAAACAATAGTTCCTCTCCTTTCTCTATCAGCATGACTTCTTCAGCCAGTACACCCACTGAGCTACACCATAAGGCCTTAAATAGCCACACTTAGAGAATGTCTTTTGCCATAAAAAGTTGGAAATATGCAAATTTCCTAGTCTGAGAAAAATTACCTTACTCTAAAGAATTTCAATTCTGGTGAAGACTTGTTGGTGCTAGGCTATATGTCTGAGCTTCTAATTCCTTCCCTTCAGCCTCTTTGGATTCTGTATCCTTTGTCCCTTAGTCTTTATTACCTTGGTGCTTGCCTCTAACTAGATGCTGCCACGGATTGAATTGTATCCCCCCAGTTCCTGTGTTGAAGCCCTAACTCCCCAGTGTGAGTGTATTTGGAGACAAGGATTTTAGGAAGTAATTAGGGTTAAATGAGGTCATAAGGCTGGTGTCCTAATCTAGTAAGACTGGTGGCCTTATAAGAAAAGGAAGAGATACCAGAGAGTTCTCTCAGCATGTAAAAATGAGGAAAGACCCTGTGAGCAAACAGGGAGAAACTAACACCAAGCAACTCTTGAACATCAGCAGGGTGTTGGAGAACTCAACTCATTTCTGATGCTATCTGCCCAGAGACAGCACCAGATTCCCCAGGTTAAGGGCTCCATCCTACAAGACTGCCCTCCATGGTAGCAGGCCCCAGGCAGTTACCTGTGCTTCTGACCTACCAGCTACAGATTGAAGGTTCCCATGACTTCCCCCTTGGGTTTGATTAATTTGCTAGGGCAGCTCACAGAACTCAGGAAAACACATTTACCAGTTTAATAAAGGATACAAGTTAATAGCCAGGCAAGGTCCCAAATGAGCTTTGATCCTCATGAAGCTCAGGGCCTAGCTTGGTGGCACGTGGATGCATTCTGATTCCCCAAGCATAGAAGCTCTCTCCAACTGAGAAGCAGGATGCGACAGAGCAGAGAGCAATGAGCTCTTCTCAGGGTTTTTTGTAAGGGCTTCATTGCATAGTCATGATTGACTAAATTAGTGACCATTGGCTGATTCAACCTCCAGCCCCTGCTCCTAGGTGGGGGTCCAAAAATCTCTCATTAACATAATGAAACACCCATTTCACCTTTAAGACTCTACAGCATTTTCAGGAACTGTGGGTAGAGACCAAATATACCTGGGAAATATGTATTTGGTCATATGCGTGATAAATAACATATTTCTTATGACTCATATTGCAACAGCTCAAGCTAAGACAAGTGCCTACCTTGGATAATCAATTACGGAACATAAGTGTTAAAGTGTTAAGTGTTTCCTTCTCTGTGCAGGTTCCCCTCACTTACTCAAGCTGAGTTTATTACTCCCATCTTCTGTCATTAGACAACCTTGAATATATATATATACTGCATGCATCACAATCTAGCAATTACTTGTATACACACTCCCTCACCTACTGAAATATAAATTCCTGAAGAGGAGAGACAAGTCCAAAGATAATGCCAAATGGTGGTGGGTACACATGAAATAACCATAAGAAGCAAGTGTTATTATTTCTATCTTACAAATGATAAAACAGGCTCTGATCCAACCCTGAAGTCATGCTGTAAGTGGAACTAAGATCTGAACCAATGTATATTGATCTACAAGGCACATTTGGCTTTTAATATTAGGTTATAAGTCTCCTCTCTTCCCTTTATCCCTATGTTGCCAACCTTTTGGACTGGGTTCCAGAACACTAGCTCAGCCTTCACCACTGTAATCATTTCTTCATTACTTACATCTCTGCTTTTCCACCATCTCTGCCCCTTAAATACCATCAGCTTTTTTTGTCCCAGGCCCTTAACCCATTGTTATCTACCAGACAGTCAGTATTGGAGTTGACACCTTCATTAAAACAATGCAATATTGTAATATTCAGTGCCTCCATATTTAATTATTTAACTGTACTTTCCTTAGTGTGCTAGTTACTATAATGTTGCTAATGAATCAATTTAATTAGATATAAATAATTTTGTCCTGCTTTCTTTAAAAACTATAATTCTCTTTTTGTATTTATTGTTACAAAAATAGCAAGCTGGGTCCTTTGTAAAACTCACTGAAATCCATTAGGCTATGTTATCAGGTACAGAAATATCAGCTATCACGAGTCTTTGACTATTTTTCCCACTCACAATAGGTGCTCACAAGTAATATATGATGTGAATTTCTTAAACTACTGCAAAACAAAGAAGAGCAAAACATCAGGCTCCTTAAAAACCTGATCATCATTATATTTTGATGATTCAGATAATGAGCTGCAATAAAAAATAATAAAATTAAGAGTGATTCTTATTCACTCCCTGATACAATTAACTTCAGTAAAGAAGGCATGATTCTATACTAAAGCTAAAAGAAGCCCTTGTAGCTGAAGATTTAAATATGTCATTTTAAAACAAGTTCTTTGTTTAAATCTGATTGATTGTCCTTAAAGCTTATGGCCTTAAAGTATTTATGAGTCACTTTTTGTTGAATGCAACACATAGCAAGCCATACTGGTGGCAAAAAATACATTAAAAGTAATGCTATCAATAGCCCATAGTATATTTTCAAGATAAGTCTTTTCCTGATCACTGGTGATTTTTTTTTTTTGTCTTACTTTTTGCGTTACCATCCTTATTAAAAGATCTCCAAGTTTTAGCTCAGAAATGTTCTCACCACAGGGCTCCAGATAACTTAACAGTCTGCTGTAAAACCCATGGGAACTAGACAGTATAAACTGAAGCTACCATTCCAATTACTCTTTGCTCAATTCTAGTTTTCTGGTTTTCCCAGACTCTGGGATCAGGAGTTCCATGGAGAAAAAAATCAAAACCTCAAAATTGCCCAACTGCCCTACAAAATATACTCACTATATTTGGATATGCCGAAAGAAGGGTTCCATGGTATAAAGATAGTCTAGGTCCACTGAATCCAGTGTAAAAAGAAAGAAAGAGTATAAAGGGACTGGCATTGTTATTGGCTTCTACTTATTTTTATAGGGGTTGTTAGTCCCAGACCAGTTGCCACTTAATTGCTCACCAAAGTCTTGGGTGACTTTCTGCTAAACCTGTGTCCATAGAATGCCATCCAATTGCAAATGTTGGCTATTAATGAATCATGTAAATCTAATTCCATGGAAAGCCATACATAAACTTCCTTCAGTAGTAATTCATTCATTCCAATTATCTGTTGCTCCTGATTGTTCACACTGCTGCCCTTGTTCAGTCATTCAATATATACCTTTTATGTGTTTACCAGGTGGCTGCTGTGTTTATCATGGGAAAAAACAAATGAAAAGGCACAGTTTCTGCTCTCAACAACCCCCATGCAATGGCAAATAGTTGTTCAATATGTGAGATATTATTGTGTTTTAATCCTTGTAACAACTGCCTTGTAGGGTAGGTGTCACCATCCCCATTTACAGATGGGGACAACAGCAAAATAAACCTGAGCCTCAGGAAAGTTAAGTCCAAAGTTACAGAATTAATATGTTACAGAACTGTGTCTACATCAAAGATACTTCTAGCTAGTCCCAAAACCTATGGTTCTTTTATTGGTATTTTCTGCTTTCCTTGATCCATTTAAAATGTCTAAACATTTACTGAATTAATTATGCTTGTAAGTTTTCCTCAAATCATCTGTATTCATTATTCTTAAAAATTGTCATTTTACTATTAGTAGGAAACTTCAATACATTTGATCTCTCTAACAAAAATAATACTATTTAAAAATATTTAAGGCATTCAAATGACATACAGGACTCTGTGTTATAAATATGTCTTTACTTCCCTCACATGCAGAGAGAATAGGTCCAAAAGAACCACCCCAGAATGAGCCCCATTCTTCAGGGCAGTCATGGGGGTGAAACAGCTGGGATTTGACAAGAGTGTGGTCATGAAGAAGCATGGCCTGAAGAAGAGCCAAAAAGTACTCTTAGTCATTCTAGAATTTGAGGAGTGATTTTTAACACGCCAGGAAGAAGTGAGTCAATAAGGAAGAATGTAAATCAAAAGGGTACCAGTAAAAGGAAAAACACAGTCATTTTTATGTAAATTGAAAGATCTACTTTTGCCAAAAGGAAATTCTGGGAAAGATCTCCTGCACCTCAGCAAAAAGCAGGCAGGTTCTCTTTTGTTTTCATCCCTCTGTCAGGAACAATTTTCCCAGACCAGTGGGGCACTTGGGACTAAAATGGAAAAGGATGGATTGAAACTCATCTTTGCTACGAAATCATAAAAGGTACATAAAGGCAGGGGTTTTTTCTTCCTTCGAGACTGCCATATGAGCTGGACTTATACTTCAAGCCAAGACTCTTCTAGACCATTTCTAGATTTAAATAGGACTGGAAGCCAAGAAGTCAATGATTTTTTTATTTTTTCAATGTACTGTGACAATGGAAATTAACCCTACTTTATTATACAAAAATTTTTTTCTTTAATTATGTGCAAGTTTTCTTCATATAAAAATAGTATTAATTTTAGTTTATAAAAATTTTTGTAGAAATAATTACCAAACTGACGTTTCACATTTTACATAGTACTTAATTTCTATTTTAAT
Source organism: Manis javanica (assembly GCF_040802235.1). Lineage (NCBI taxonomy): Eukaryota > Metazoa > Chordata > Mammalia > Pholidota > Manidae > Manis > Manis javanica. The sequence goes on along the minus strand of NC_133157.1, from coordinate 163,993,008 downwards.
GAATATAATTTGAGATCTTTTACCTCCATATAATTTTATGAGAGTGTGTGGCACTTGAAAAATAAATTATACATGCATTTTTGATATCTGAGAAGTTTTTATCCATGTCCTCCTAAATATTTTCAATGTTTTCCCTAAAATCCCCATTCATTTTGTCAGCAAATTCCTTTAAATCTTAGTTTATTCCTATAATAGTCCCTTTATTTGTTTTTTATTGCTGCTGTAGCAAATAACCACAAACTTAGTGGCCTGAACAACATAAATTTATTATCTCGTGGTTCTGTAGTTCAGAAATCCAGTATGGGTCTAATCAGGACAAAACCAAAGTGGGGGCAAGCTGTGTTCCTATCCTGAAACTCTGCAGAGAATCTGAGTCTTGCTCATTCATGTGGACAGAATTCAGTATTATGTGGTTTGTAGGACTGAGATCTGTGTTACCTTGCTGACTGTTCAGTGGCAGGGGGAATGCCTCAGCTCCCAGAGGAGATCTCTGTCTAGTCCTTGCACATGGCCTCTTACTACCCAGAACCAGCAAAGGGAGAGTGGGGTCTTTCTCACACTGCCACTTCTCTTTCAACATAGCCAGCTTTAAGATCACATGTGATTAGATTGGGTCCACCAAGATAATTCAAATAAATTCCCTATTTTAAGATTCTTAAGTTTAATTACCCTTGCAAAGTTCTTTCTGCCTTATAAAGTAATGTATTCACAGGTTCTAGTGATTAGGGAATGGGCATCTTTAGAGAGCCACCATTCTGCCCCTACAGCTCTTCCACTCTAAAGGAAAACTGATTCGTTCAGATGATAGGGCTTTCCCAGTAACTCTCAAAATAAGATGGTTCATTACCCCAAATTTATATTTCAGAACCAAAATATACAGTCAAGATCTACCTCCATCCCTTTCTCGCTACCTACATCCAATCCCCCATAATGACTTTGCTTGCCTACCATCATTAATTTTTCTTCCTTCTTTTTTGCCTATATGATTTTACTCCTCTCATTACCATTATGATTTTAACTTCAGGATGTTCCCCTTCAGGTTTGGAGTTCTTGAAACCTGCACCAGATTTCTTCTAGGCTTGCCCTTTATCATTCCAGTGAGCAGCCTCCTAATAGATATCACAGTTCCTGGACTAAATCTAACACATTTTACTTCATGGCATTTGTGGGTAAAATTGCAGTATTTCCAGAAACTTTCATCTGGCCTTAGTGCATCTCTCTATCAATAGGTGTTTCCAAGGGGTAGAGAGAAGTAGTCCCATCTCCGTATCAATAGGTAATTACAAGGGCAAGCGAGGGCATATCTGGACCATAGAGGTTGTGAAGAGCCCCTTTTTCTGCAGCTGGGTCACGTGAGACATGGGAGAGCAGAAGTGGACAACTGCTTATAAGCATAAATGGGTTTCTTCCACTTTTCTCCCTTTGACTGATTTTGGTTTCAAAGGTATTTTGCCCTGGGATTTTCCCCCAGAGTTATAGCATTTCAACTGAGACACACTTTAGCACCTACATTATTCAGAATTCTTTGGCCTTTATCAAATTCTAGATTCTTCCTCCCTGATACTTACTGTTTCCATTGTCAGTCCCGTACTACCACCTAATCTACTCTTTAATTTCAACCAGTCTTCCATGTCCAACTTGTCTCTAAATATTCATTTATGTCAGATGCATTTATTTTTATCAGATCAACATCATTCATTAATTTCTTAATCAGGGGTTTTTAAAGCTGTTCTCTAGTAGACATTGTGTCGGTCAATGCAGATTTTACAGAGAAACGTTCTGATTGTTCCTGATCTCACCAAGTTTACTATCTGGTTTCACTCTCATTCTTAACCCAGCTTGATCTCCATGATGAGTTTCAACTATCATTTACAAGCATTCAAAATTTCGTTGACTACTTGACTTTGTACTAATTCCACTGTACAATTAGGTCCCCAAATATAAATTCTATGCCTATCTAAGTCATTTATTTAGGCAACAATAAATATTAGGTGATTAAATAACAAAACTTTGACAAAACCCTAAAATATACTTCTTTTTGAATTCCCTGACTTTCTGAGTGATGATGCTCTCAGAAGGAGAGGCGTGACTAAACCTGACCTATCTGATGACAAATAACTGTGTTTCAGCCTTTCCTCGACCAAAGGTGCTCACTAATCCACTTAATTACTGATTACTTTTCTTACAGTAATTATTTCAGAAAATTTCTGCTTTTCTTACACTACCCACACATCCTTACTAAAACCCTGTCCTAGGAATCACATAAAAAATGAAGATCACCAGGTACAAACTCTCAATATTTATCACTTATTCACCCCAACCCAAAACCTACATAAGATTGCAGCCCCTACTTTCTAGACCAATTCTGTCACACACTTCAACCCAGTTCATGGACACTGCTGCTTCCCAACTGTCTTGATATTTGCTCCATCAATTACTACCCACTCCTGCATCTTCCATATTTTCTATACCATTGGTTACCAGTCAGATTATCTCCTGTCTTAATAAAAACTTCCCATTAATTTCTTTCATTCCCTTCACTACCAAATTTTTCAGGAAATATTCATTACTTGTGAACTTCACTTTCTCATATCTCATTTCCTTCTTAATCCCTAAAGATCTTATGACTGCCCATAAAATATCATTGCAACAATTATTTAAAAGGTCGTTTACACTTCTCAGTTTTCAACCTGCTTGACCTCTCTGTAAAAAGATACATTAATAATACTGCTATTTTTGAAACTCTCCTTTGGCTTTCATGACACTGTTTCTGACTGCTTATCTGAATGGCATTCTATACTTATGACTGCTCCATCTAAGTCTCATTCACAAACTCCCATCTTTCTGCCTTTCCTACATCCAATCCCCCATAATGACTTCTGAGTCTGTGCTTGGTCCAGAAGAACCTTCCTCCATATCTGTGGTGTCAGTGAATGGCTCTATGCTGATTACTCTCGAGTCTTTAACTCCAGCTGATATCCTAACAGATGCCCCATGTCAAATCTTTAAACAAGCCTTCTCTCAAACTTTGCAGGACTTGATTCAAAAGTACTAAAAGAAGCTGGCATTTCATCTTTCTAAAATTTTTAAATCATAAGTCACCTAACAAATTGCTAAAAAAATATAATTGAATAGTTGAACTTCTGACAAATATGCCTTCACAAAAACCTGAAGGCCAACTTTTAATTTAAATTTCTTAGGATTCTGGGAATTCCTCCCCAGAACATAAGAGAAGGGAAGAACCACTCCATGCCTGTCCCATTCCTTTGCTCTTTCACATTCTGGCCCACTTGGAGCCCTGTATGTAGGCAAAGGGGTCCTGTACTTCAGGTGCAGGCTTTGGTCTTCAAGGAGGCACATCAGAGAGCGAACCCAAAGGAGACGCCTGTACCAATCCTAGAAGTGGACTTGGGGGAATTTGGTCATAGTATCTAGACTCCCAAGAACTCAGATTCTTCTATCATGGGCAGTGGATTGCAGGGCAGATCCTTTTAAGAACTGTGCAGTTCTCACCCAAGGGGAAGCATATCCAGACCAGTGCCAAGGTAGAGTCCTCTTAATTGCTGTTCAAAGGCAAAGGCTTCTTTTTCAGGGTCAAAGGTCAGGACTGCAATTATTACCTGTCACTCATGTCCATGACGATGTTATGCTGGTTTATTCAGTTTTCATTTTTCCTAATCTGAGCATATTTCACCAGGATTAGCCATCCTATGGTCCTATATCTATATCTATATCTATATCTATATCTATATCTATATCTATATATCCAGTCTTCCTAGTCACGCAGGTTAAAGAAAGGAAAGTCATCTGCAGTGTCTTCATTTCCCTCTCCCCTCATTTGAATGGTCACCCAGCACTTTTGCTTCATTCTCTGAGATGTTTTTAGCCCTTTCTCCTTTCCAGCTCCACTTCTATTGCCCTCACTGAGAAATCCATTCTCTTTCCTGAGGAGCCTCTCAATCAGTTTTTTCTCTTTTCAGTATCTTGACTCTATAGTCCATCCTTCAAATTCAAGTCATCTTTCAGCAGCTAAAATAATGACATAGCCCTCCTCCAAGCCTTCATTTGTTCCTTAGTGCCTACCAAATAGTATCCTTGGTATGTCACTATATTTCCTTTATATAATTCCTCACAGATTCCTACTCAGGCAACCCTGGCTAACTTAACATGCCAACAACAAAAAATTTATACTTTCTAAAATGTTCTCTCCTAACCTAGAAGGACTCTTATCCCTGTCTATTAAGTTTTCTCAGCCTATTAGGTTCAGCTCAAAAGTCTTCACCTCAAGTAATCTATCCTGATCCTGTTTTCAGGATTAAATCAATTCTCCTTCTACTTTTACTTCATATTAATGATTCCTCTACTTATTCACCCATCATTTCATCTGTCCCCCATCCATTCATCCATTCAACAAATGTTTTTTAAAGGCCTACTACGAACCAGGTACTCTGTCCTGTCCTGTGAGAGGTTCTGTTCTCCTGGAGCTTAGATTGGTGTGGAAGACAGATATTAATCAAATAATAACCCTGAGATGTAAGGATAAACTAAGAAAAGAGCTCTGTGAGAAAAGTGTTTAGTAAATATGTATAAGTAGTTTTTCCCAGGTAGTAGGGATGAACTTTTCTGAGTAAGTAACAGGTGAGCTGAAATCTGAAGGACTAGTAGGAGTTAACTGGATGAAGAGAGGAGAAGCAGCATCCCAGAGAGAGGGGCTGAGAATGCAAAAGCTTCATGGTGGGAGTGACCTTGGCTAGTTTATAGAACTGAAATAAAGTAAGAGAGGCTGGAATGCAGAAAGCAAGGGCTGAAGAATGAGAGCATCTCTTATGATAGTGTCCAGATTTTGTCTTCAAGGCAAATGGAAAACCTCTGATGAGTTTTATGCAGGGAAGGTGACACAGTTTTGTAAAGAACTTTCTGTTTGTAACATGGAAAATTATTTGAGGATAGCAAAAGTGGATGAAAATTAACTAGTTGTCAGACTATTGTAGCAGTTCAGGTGTGAAGTGGTAGCTTGAGTTATGGTGGTGTAGGTGGTGATCAAGAGAAGTGCATTTGTTTGAGAAGTACTTAGATCATGAGATCATCTAGACTTAGAGATAGTTTCAAATGCAGGATAAAGGAGGAAGATGTCAGTGTTTCAGGATTATGCATAATGAGTGGTGGGGCCATCCCCCAACACAGAGAACGCTGGAAGACATGATCTAGGGAGAAGATTCTTTCCATTTCGGGAAACTTCTATTTAAGGTGCACTTAAGATCAAAAAAGAAGTCTGTGTTTGATATACATTTGTTGACTTAAAGATTGCTTAGAAAATATGTCACATTAGAGAGGATAAGAGCCAGAGATCCATTCTTGAAGAATATCAACATGTGAAAATCTTTAAGGTGTGAGTTTCTGTGTGCAGGGGAAGGGGCTGGCATGGAGGGGGGATGTACCTGCGAAGAAGTCTGGAATGTTTTTCTTCTTCAATTTATACATATTCATGCTCTGTATGTCTCCCCCACTGAAAGTCCTTGAAAACAGAGAGCATATCTTACTTATATTTCTAGTCCCCCATTGTATAGGGATTCTGTGGTTGTGCTATGATGCTGGAATGTGGGTGACTCTTTGACTGCCATGAGTTTCTGCCTGTGGAAAAACATTGTCTTTTAAATCTGGAATCATTTGTATTCATATAATGTTTCTAAACTTAATTCAAAACTTCTTATGCTCTGGTATAGGGTAATTATTTCCAAAAAGAGAAGTTGTACTTTTCATCCTATTCATAAGAGAAAGAAGATACAGTCACAGTAATATCTTTTTCTTTGTTTTGGTCGTGAGCATAAAGTAGTCTTTGGTACTGGTTTTTAATGTGGCTGTCACCAAAATTTGAAACTATCATAAAGTAAACACAAAGAAAATCTAATGAGATTAATTTTCTGGAAGTCATAAATTTCATTCTAGGTCAGTTCCATTCCAAAAATAACTCTGAAAAGTGATTGCTTTTAACATTTTCAATAACAAAATGGTTTTAAGCTTAAATAAGTCAGTTTGTACACCATCCATTATTTTATTTTTTCAGATAAATAGATATTTTCTAACTGAGGTTGTCAGTACCTTCATGTCAAACTAAATCTAAGGAAATATACTTTGAAATTAATAATGGCTGCTGAAAATATTGTCTTGTCACCTGAATCTCCTTTCAAAATTTTTAAATACTGATTTTAATTTGTTTTATTCTCTATTTCTAATTATACTTCTTTTCTGGCTCCTTCTTTCAGTAGCAAAATCAGATGCAAAAGGAGATACCAGTTTGAAATCTCTAAAACTGAGTGACACAAGGAATACTTCACAAAATATTCTGCTGATGCCAAAGATTAAGAGTAACGTTATGTATCATTTTTGAGGTAGGGTGAAACTTCTCTTTTCCTTCATAATTCTTTATCAGATTTATGTAAGAATGTAAATCATATTTGTTTTCAAGGTTAGTAGTTCTCTGTCCCCAAAGAAGATCACTGACAAAGTCAGTGTTCATTACTACATCCCTGGCATAAACTGATCATCACCTATGACTAGTGAGAAAGTGACTATTTGCAAAAACAATAGAATTTTTTAAGTTGAATCTCTGAGAATCTTTTCTATCTGTTCTTTATTTCATTTCTGTACTCATCTCATATTTCCAGGTCACTAAATGCAGACCAATCAACTCATGGCACATATATTTTAATGTTTTAGCCAGGGACTCACTGTGTGAATGGGAGAATATCATTTAATAATAATAAGTTTTTAAAAAGAAAAAAAAACAAGAAGCTACATTAGTTTCATTATCTTTGGAACACAAACTGACAAAAAAAGAGAGATTTTAATAGTTAGTGAATATTGACTTTAAATCACTGGCTCACAAATTAGATAATAATTAGAAACTTTCACTCATATTTTGCTTATATTTCACTTTATATGACTTGAATGGTTCATTGGTTTTTCCTACATGAAATAGTAAACATCTTGACAACAATGTTATTATTCTAAGCTATTCTGGTCTAGAAAGGACTAGGTCTGCACTTCCAGAGAGTCTCTGATTAGCTCTATTAGTCCAGGCCCTCAGGAGATAAAACTCATTATGGAGATTAAAGGAAAATTTGTGCAAAGCAAAAGAATATTATTGAACAAAATATCATGGAACATAAGATAACTATAAATACTAACAAAAGAGAACCTCCTGAATACATGTGTACAAATCATGGGCTCTGATACAGCAGAGCAAATGTTGGGACTCAGAGAAATCTGGATTCAAATCTTTTCTCCTTCTTTTACCAGACGCTTTATCTTGGCCAAATCACTTCACCTTTTTAAGCTTCAGCTCTCCCATCAGTATAATGGTGATAAGAATATTCCTGATAACTTCTGATAAAATCTATGATTGTTTCAAGGATTAAAGCAATGAAAATAATGTATAAATGGTTAACACAGTGTGTATAGTAAGTATTCAATGAAAGTTACTAAATGACAATTATTAAACCACAAATTGAAACAGTTAAATTTTATAACAAGCAACTTTTAAGTTGTACCTAAAGCCAAATGACAAAAAATAAATGAAAGGCTAAAAATTATGGCATAGCCAAATAAATTACTGAGGAAAATATCAAACAAACCAAAAAGCCAATACCAATAATCAATCATCAACAACATAGAATTCAAGACAAATAATAATGACTAGGACAAAGGAAGACTATAATCTGGTATTCCTTTACAAGAGTAAGCATGGCTATTATGTTGAGCATAGATTATGGTGAGAATGGGATGATAGTGGCAAGTTTATTTCTCTCTCATCTGAAAAACTTCCAGAGATAAGCATCCCAAGACAGATTTTGGAGTCTCATAAGACATTAGAGACTGAAGTTTCTTCTCCTATCGCCTTTACAATCCTTTAATTGTAAAGTGACAAGGTGGCCTCTAGATTTCTGGCCATAACAGCCACACTGAAGCATCAAGAAGAAGGAAGAGCAAAGTCAACTTCCCTAAAAAGCCTACCTGACAGTCCCACCTCCCACCTCCTGTCTGCATTTCATTGGCCAGGGTTAGGGACATGGTCACACCTACCTTCAAGCAAAACTTTAAAAATGTAGTTTTTGGACAAGACTTTTGACAAGCTTTAGGCAAGACTTAAGTATTGCCTAAATTGATGTCAGGATTCAATTATTTAGTTAAAAATGTGAGCCCAAATATTGGGTAGGCAACTCATAGCATCTACTACAAATCCTAGGCCACACAGAAACATTTAGTGGGGAATATACCTTTATAGATACAAGTAGAAATGAAACAGAAAACAAAAAGTGAAATTAATAAATACAAATCTTGTTTTATTTTCTTCTTAAAAGGCAGAGAAAAACATCTGACAAGGCTCATCAATAAGAAGAGACAGAGACAGAAACTGAGAGAGTGAATAAGATTGAGAGGGAGCAGACACAAAATGTTTTGGAAAGAGATATGTTATAACCAAAGTTATAGGGCAGATATTTAAGGACATGCAAATGTCATATAAAACTAAACAATAATGATTATTAAAATCTTGGTAAAAGTCATGATATTCATGGAGAATATATATTTCTAAAACTAAGTCAAAAAGAAAATATCTGAATAGATCAATAAACATGATATTTTAAGTCCCATAAAAGAATTTTCCTCAAAAAGCACACAATCTACTGTTTTATAGTCGAAATATTCAAAACTTCTAAGAAAAGGGTAAATCCCATTCATCTTAATTGTTCAAAGGATAAAAAAGGAGCCCATTCTTCAATTAATGTAAATAATAATGTAACAGTAAAATTACCCTATTAACAAAACCTAACAAAAATGGCAAAAAGTAGAACCATTTCTCTTCTGAAGATAAAGGCAAATCCTAAGTGAAATAATAGCAAATAAATCCAGCAGTATGTGAAAAAAGAAAGTTCCCCACTATAATTTAATATTAGAAATCAATATAATTAATTTTCCTAGTAGGTCAGAGGAGCAAAATCAAAGATCATTTTGATAGATGATCTAAAGGCAATTGATAAATTTAATGTCCATTCATATTAAAGATAAAACTCTTAGCAAAAAAGAAATTGAAGAATAGTTTCTTAACTTGATATAAACATCTATGGCATCTTAATAACTGTCATCATGCTTAATGTTGAAACAGAAAGTAATTCTGTTTAGAGTTTAAGAATAAGGCAAGTTGCTCAATTCACCGTTAGTATTTAACGTCTTTCTGGAAATGCTAAGTAATGCAATCAAAAAATAGAATGAGGTCTTATAATACTGGAAAGAGAAGAGCAATTTTTTAAATCTTCAAATGATATGACTTATCTACATGGAAAAAAAACTCATGAGAATCACCTGCAAAACCATTATAACTGCAAGAGATCTCATTGAATTGGTCCTGGAATGAACTCAACAGCTTTCTTACAGACATATGATTATCACTGTAAGTTCCTTAGTGAAAAGAAAAATGTCTTTCTTCATCACTGAAATTCAGATCCTTATAAATTAAGATATGAAAATAAAACCCATACCAAATAATAAGCAAAATATAATATATCCAGGAATAAACTTCTCTCTATGGAAAAAACAATAAAATGTTTACCTCTCTATATCTACCTATTCATCTATGTCTTCCATGTAATATAATCCTACATTTCAACTCCTGGATGTACATAATTTATAACAAACTACCAACATAATTCTTTCATAATTTATTGAGCTATAACTAAAATATAATCTACCCAAAACAAAATTGATCAGTTTCAGTCATCATTTTGGTGACTTTTGGTAAATAAGCAGAGTAGTACAACTACCACCACACTCAAATTTTGAAATATTACTTTCATAAATTCCCTCGTCCTCTTTCAAGAATCAGTTCATATCTTTTTATTGACAAATGCTATTCCATTGTGTGAATAGACTACGGTTTGCTCATTCATATACCAGTTGATAGACATTTAGATTATTTTAAGTTTTTAGCTATCATGAATAATGCTTTCATGAAAATTAATAGATAAGTCCTTCTATGGACATATGTATGTTTAAGTTTTATAAGAAATGACAAGACTGTTTTCCAAAGTGACATTATGATTTTGAATTTCCACCAGCCTTAGATGAGATTTTCATTTGCTCCCATCCTTACCAATTGGCACTTTAATTTTAAACTTTCTAGTGGATTTGCCATGCTATTTCACTGTAGATTTAAACTGTGTTTTCCTATTGGCCAAAGATGTTGAACATCTTTTCATGTGCTTACTGATAATTTGTGTATTTTCTTTTTTGAAGTGCTCATATTTTTGTCCTTTTGCTTGTATTCTCAATACTGAATTGTAGGAGTTCTTTAGGAATTGTGTAGACAAGTCATTCACCAGATACATGTTTTGCAAATATTTTTCCTCTGTCTGTGTGTGGCTTGTCTTTTCACTCATTTCCTTAACTGTATTTTCTGATAAACAAGTCAAATTTTGGGTAGGAGCCAAGATGGTGGCATGAGTAGAGCAGCAGAAATCTCCTCCCAAAACCACATATATCTATGAAAATATAACAAAGACAACTCTTCCTAAAATAGAGACCAGAGGACACAGGACAACATCCAGACCACATCCACACCTGCAAGAACCCAGCACCTCACGAAAGGGGTACAAGCCCCGGTCCGGCAGGTCCCGAGCACCCCTTCCCCCAGCTCCTGGCGGGAGGAGAGGAGTCAGCAGGGAGGGAGAAGGAGCCCAGGACTGCTGAACACCCAGCCACACCCATCCAGACCAGAGCGCAGACACAGTGCATGCGTGGGGTCCTGGATACTAGGGAAACAGGGCGGCAGGACTGGTGAGCAGGTGCCTGAGGCCGATGCTGGAGAACAAAGAAATGGGAGCGGCATTTTTTTTTTTTTTTTTGGCAAGTGCTTTTTGGAAGTCTTCAAGGGACAGGGACCCAATACTAGGGAAACAGGGAAGCAGGACCGGTGAGCGGGTGCCTGAGACCGGCACCTGAGGACAAAGAAAATCAGGCGTTTTTCTTTTTTTTTTTTTAATTATTTATTTAAATTTTTATTTATTTATTTTTTTATTGCTGTTGTTGTTTTGGTTTGGAGAGTGCTTTTTGGAACTCTTAAAGGGGCAGGGCAGGACACTTAATCCAGAGGCAGGGAATCTGGGGATCTCTGGGCACTCTAATCCCCTGGGCATCAGGGAGCACAGAGGCCCCTTACAGAGATAAATAGCCTCCTGGACACTCCCCCTCCAACGGGACTCCACCATTTGGAGGAGCAGCCCGAGCCAGGCCACGCCCACAGTAAACTCCATAGCAACCGGGCAGGTAGCAGAAGCCCTGTCTGCGCACAGCTGCCCAGCACAAGCCACTAGAGGTCGCTATTCTCCCAGGAGAGGAAGGCCACAAACCAATAAGAAGGAAAGCTCTTCCAGCTGTCACTCATACCAGCTCTGCAAACTCTCTCTATCACCATGAAAAGGCAAAACTACAGGCAGACAAAGATCACTGAGACAACACCTGAGAAGGAGACAGACCTAACCAGTCCTCCTGAAAAAGAATTCAAAATAAAAATCATGAACATGCTGACAGAGATGCAGAGAAAAATGCAAGAGCAATGGGATGAAGTCCGTAGGGAGATCACAGATGTCAGGAAGGAGACCACAGAAGTGAAACAAACCCTGGAAGGATTTATAAGCAGAATGGATAAGATGCAAGAGGCCATTGAAGGAATAGAAACCAGAGAACAGGAACATATAGAAGCTGACATAGAGAGAGATAAAAGGATCTCCAGGAATGAAACAATACTAAGAGAACTATGTGACCAATCCAAAAGGAACAAAATCTGTCTTATAGGGGTACCAGAAGAAGAAAAGAGAGGAAGAAGGATAGAAAGTATCTTTGAAGAAATAATTGCTGAAAACTTCCCCAAACTAGGGGAGGAAATAATTGAACAGACCACGGAAACACACAGAACCCCCAACAGAAAGGATCCAAGGAGGACAACACCAAGACACATAATAATTAAAATGGCAAGGATCAAGGAAAAGGAAAGTTTTAAAGGCAGCTAGAGAGAAAAAGGTCACCTATAAAGGAAAACCCATCAGGCTAACATCAGACTTCTCGATAGAAACCCTACAGGCCTGAAGAGAATGGCATGATATATTTAATACAATGAAACAGAAGGGCCTTGAACCAAGTATACTGTATCCAGCACGACTATCATATAAATATGATGGCGGGATTAAACAATTCCCAGACAAGCAAAAGCTGAGGGAATCTGCTTCCCACAAACCACCTCTACAGGGCATCTTACAGGGACTGCTCTAGATGGGAGCACTCCTAAAAAGAGCACAGAACAAAACACACAACATATGAAGAATGGAGGAGGAGGAATAAGAAGGGAGAGAAGAAAAGAATCTTCAGACAGTGTATATAACAGCTCAATAAGTGAGCTAAGTTAGGCACTAAGATACTAAAGAGGCTAACCTTGAACCTTTGGTAACCACGAATTTAAAGCCTCCAATGGCAATAAGTACATATCTCTCAATAGTCACCTTGAATGTAAATAGACTTAATGCACCAATCAAAAGACACAGAGTAATAGAATGGATAAAAAGGCAAGACCCATCTATATGCTGCTTATAAGAAACTCACCTCAAACCCAAAGACATGCACAGACTAAAAGTCAAGGGATGGAAAAACATATTTCAGGCAAACAACAGTGAGAAGAAAGCAGGGGTTGCAGTACTAATATCAGACAAAATAGACTTCAAAACAAAGAAAGTAACAAGAGATAAAGAAGGACACTACATAATGATAAAGGGCTCAGTCCAACAAGAGGATATAACCATTCTAAATATATATGCACCCAACACAGGAGCACCAGCATATGTGAAACAAATACTGACAGAACTAAAGAGGGAAATAGACTGCAATGCATTCATTTTAGGAGACTTCAATACACCACTCACCCCAAAGGATAGATCCACTGGGCATAAAATACATAAGGACACAGAGGCACTGAACAAACACACTAGAACAGATGGACCTAATAGACATCTATAGAACTCTACATCCAAAAGCAACAGGATATACATTCTTCTCAAGTGCACATGGAACATTCTGCAGAATAGACCACATACTAGCTCACAAAAAGAGCCTCAGTAAATTCCAAAATATTGAAATTCTACCAACCAATTTTTCAGACCACAAAGGTGTAAAACTAGAAATAAATTCTACAAAGAAAACAAAAAGGCTCACAAACACATGGAGGCTTAACAACATGCTTCTAAATAATCAATGGATCAATGAACAAATCAAAATAGAGATCAAGGAATATATAGAAACAAATGACAACAATACAAAGCCCCAACTTCTGTGGGACGCAGCGAAAGCAGTCTTAAGAGGAAAGTATATAGTGATCCAGGCACACTTGAAGAAGGAAGAACAAACCCAAATGAATAGTCTAACATCACAATTATCGAAACTGGAAAAAGAAGAACAAATGAGGCCTAAAGTCAGCAGAAGGAGGGACATAATAAAGATCAGAGGAGAAATAAACAAAATTGAGAAGAATAAAACAATAGCAAAAATCAATGAAACCAAGAGGTGGTTCTTTGAGAAAATAAGCAAAATAGATAAGTCTCTAGCCAAACTTATTAAGAGAAAAAGAGAATCAACACAAATCAACATAATCAGAAATGAGACTGGAAAAATCACGACAGACTCCACAGAAATACAAAGAATTATTAAAGACTACTATGAAAACCTATATGCCAACAAGCTGGAAAACCTAGAAGAAATGGACAACTTCCAAGAAAAATACAACCTCCCAAGACTGACCAAGGAAGAAACACAAAAGTTAAACAAACCAATTACGAGCAAAGAAATTGAAATGGTTATCAAAAAACTACCCAAGAACAAAACCCCGGCGCTGGACAGATTTACCTCGGAATTTTATCAGACACACAGAGAAGACATAATACTCATTCCCCTTAAAGTTTTCCAAAACAGAAGAGGAGGGAATACTCCCAAACTCATTCTATGAAGCCAACATCACCCTAATACCAAAACCAGGCAAAGACCCCACCAAAAAAGAAAATTACAGACCAATATCCCTGATGAATGTAGATGCAAAAATACTCAATAAAATATTAGCAAACAGAATTCAACAGCATATCAAAAGGATCATACACCATGACCAAGTGGGATTCAACATTCGAAAATCCATCAACATCATCCACCACATCAATAAAAAGAAAGACAAAAACCACCTGATCATCTCCATAGATGCTGAAAAAGCATTTGACAAAATTCAACATCCATTCATGATAAAAACTCTCAGCAAAATGGGAATAGAGGGCAAGTATCTCAACATAATAAAGGCCTTATATGATAAACCCACAGCCAACATTATACTGAACAGCGAGAAGCTGAAAGCATTTCCTCTGAGATCGGGAACTAGACAGGGATGCCCACTCTCCCCACTGTTATTTAACATAGTACTAGAGGTCCTAGCCATGGCAATCAGACAAAACAAAGAAATACAAGGAATCCAGATTGGTAAAGAAGAAGTTAAATTGTCACTATTTGCAGATGACATGCTATTGTACATAAAAAACCCTAAAGACTCCACTCCAAAACTACTAGAACTGATATCGGAATACAGCAAAGTTGCAGGATACAAAATTAACACACAGAAATCTGTAGCTTCCCTATACACTAACAATCAACCAATAGAAAGAGAAATCAGGAAAACAATTTCATTCACAATTGCATCAAAAAGAATAAAATACCTAGGAATAAACCTAACCAAAGAAGTGAAAGACCTATACCCTGAAAACTACAAGTCACTCTTAAGAGAAATTAAAGGGGACACTAACAAATGGAAACTCATCCCATGCTCATGGCTAGGAAGAATTAATATTGTCAAAATGGCCATCCTGCCCAAAGCAATATACAGATTTGATGCAATCCCTATCAAATTACCAGCAACATTCTTCAATAAACTGGAACAAATAATTCAAAAATTCATGTGGAAACACCAAAGACCCCCAAATAGCCAAAGCAATCCTGAGAAAGAAGAATAAAGTAGGGGGGATCTCACTCCCCAACTTTAAGCTCTACTACATAGCCATAGTAATCAAGACAATTTGGTACTGGCACAAGAACAGAGCCACAGACCAGTGGAACAGATTAGAGACTCCAGACATCAACTCAAACATATATGGTCAATTAATATTTGATAAAGGAGCCATGGACATACAATGGGGAAATGACAGTCTCTTCAACAGATGGTGCTGGCAAAACTGGACAGTAGGAGAATGAAACTGGACCATTGTCTAACACCATACACAAAAGTAAATTCAAAATGGATCAAAGATCTGAATGTAAGTCATGAAACCATAAAACTCTTAGAAAAAAACATAGGCAAAAACCTTTTAGACATAAACATGAGTGACCTCTTCTTGAACATATCTCCCTGGGCAAGGAAAACAACAGCAAAAATGAACAAGTGGGACTATATTAAGCTGAAAAGCTTCTGTACAGCAAAAGACACCATCAGTAGAACAAAAAGGAACCCTACTGTATGGGAGAATATATTTGAAAATGACAGATCCAATAAAGGCTTGACGTCCAAAATATATAAAGAGCTCACATGCCTCAACAAACAAAAAACAAATAATCCAATTAAAAAATGGGCAGAGGAACTGAACAGACAGTTCTCCAAAAAAGAAATACAGATGGCCAACAAACTCATGAAAAGATGCTCCACATCACTAATTATCAGAGAAATGCAAATTAAAACTACAACGAGATATCCCCTCATATCATTAAGGATGGCTGCCATCCAAAAGACAAACAACAAATGTTGGCGAGGCTGTGGAGAAAGGGGAACCCTCCTATGCTGCTGGTGGGAATGTAAATTAGTTCAACCATTGTGGAAAGCTGTATGGAGGTTCATCAAAATGCTCAAAACAGACCTACCATTTGACCCAGGAATTCCACTCCTAGGAATTTACCCCAAGAATGCGGCAATCAAGTTTGAGAAAGACAGATGCACCCCTATGTTTATCGCAGCACTATTTACAATAGGCAAGAATTGGAAGCAACCTAAATGTCCATCGGTAGATGAATGGATAAAGAAGGTGTGGTACATATACACAATGGAATACTACTCAGCCATAAGAAAAGGGCAAATCCTACCATTTGCAGCAACATGGATGGACCTGGAGGGTATTATGCTCAGTGAAATAAGCCAAGCGGAGAAAGAGAAATACCAAATGATTTCACTCATCTGTGGAGTATAAGAACAAAGGAAAAGCTGAAGGAACAAAACAGCAGCAGAATTACAGAACCCAAAAATGAACTAACAGATTGGCCCTGGAAGGGGCATCCTTTGAAGCCTGAAGAATCAAAGCTACTGCAAAGCACTGCTGAGAGTTTTGAAAGAAATATGAAGAAACTACCCTGGACCTGAGATGACAGGCTAAGATCTTCCCAGACAGGTCAGTAGTTGGTCTGTAAAATATTCCCATTGCCAAGGAGGTGGTGACAACTTGTGTAAATCAAAAACTAAAACCCTAAATATCTCATTTCCATTTTAAATACATGGGGGTTAAATATGGATATCTAGCACTCAAGAAGTTCCTGTGGGATTGATTTTTTCCCCCTGTCTTCTCTGAGTCCTTTGCTGAGCGTGATAAGTAGGACTGCATTTCATTATCAACTCCGCTAGCCCTGTACTTCGGGGAGACTAGATGAGACTACACAGTGGGAGAGAAGATCTGGCTTCCAAAGAAGAAATGAGTCACATGGTGTGATTATAAAAACTCACTTTAGGCCCAACTCATTTTCAACAAAATCAAGGAATAAAATAAAATCCCAAGGGAAAAAAAAATTTTGATAAGTTTATCATTTTTTCTTCTGTGATTCATGAGGTGGGTGTCCTGTCTAAAGACTTTCTCATGTCCTCTTCTAGAATATGGTTTTTAGCTCTTATGTGTCTCTTATGAGTAGTTCTATGATCCATTTTGACTTAATATTTGTGTAGGATATAAAGTAAGGGTCAAGTCTTAACTTTCTTCAAAAATACAGAAACAATTTGTATTTAAACTTGACTAAGTTATTCTAAAGTTCATCTGGAACAAGAAACATGCAAGAATAGGCAGTACCACCTTAAAGAAGAGCAATAAGGGGTTATGCTACATGTGAAATGAAAAGACAGTGTACAGTCACAGTCAATTAAGCCAAGGTCAAACAGGTCAGTACAATACCTACAAAGCCCAGATCCAGACCCAAATGTATGTAACATTACATAATATGATAAAGATGGTAATTCAAATGAAATAGCCACAGTTATATTTAATGGTGATATTGGAACAACTGGCTTACTACTGAGAAAAAAACATTTTATAATAAATTTTAAATGAAAATAATTATAAAGAATTATATAGTCTTGGGGGTGAGGAAGGCCTACCTAATCTAAGCATTCATTCATTCAACAAATATTTCTCAAACAACTTCTATGTATCCACGTGGGGCTTTCCAAGTACTAGGGGTAGTGAATAAGACAATGTCCCTTTTACCCCCCTGGAGCCTTAACATTCTGTAGTGAGGAAACCAAGAATAAACATAATAAACATGCTAATGTATAAAGCAACAAAGTCAAATAATAAGAAAGAAAATCACTGATAGTTTACATGACTTGCCTAAGGTCACAAAACTAGAAAAGGACAGAGACAAGATTCAAAACAGGTCTTACTGACTCTGTGTACTATGATTTTAATATAAATATAAATATAATGCTGAATAATCTGCCCTAAGTAGAAAAAACAATGATCTCTGGATGGTAGGACTATATAAATCTTTCTTCTTTGCACATCTATACTTTCTTTTTTTCCCCCACTGTGCAAATATTACTTGTGTTTAAAAAGAAATAAATAAACAAATGTATTGTGCCAGGCTCTTGACTAAATGTTTTGCACATAATTCATTTAATCTTTGTAGGATAATCCCCATTTCACAGTGAGGAAACTGCATGATAAAGAGTTTAAGTGACTTGCTCAAGGTCATGCAAAGGCTTTTCAAGGACTGACTACTTTAAAGAATGCATATTGAAAGCCTAGGTCAAAAAGAAAGGTCACTTAAGTGCTCCTTCCATTTGTATTGATTCTACCTGTCGAATTAATGAATCTTTCATCCAATTAACCCTTACTTGTCCTAGGTCAGTAGGTCTCAGACTGAAATGATATACACAGTGGAATCACCAGGAGATCTTGAAAACCAACCAGGTCCTCCAATCTCTAGAGATTCTGAGTTAACTAGTGTGGTCTAGGCATCAACTTTTGGAAGCTTCCAGATAATTCTCATGAGCAACTGAGGTTGACATAGTGTCCTAGGTGAAAAAAGGGAAGCATTCTGTCCCATAAACATTCATTTGATTTGATTGAATCTCCTTATTATTTATCACTTTACTTTACTGAGCAATTTGATCAATTTTTAGTTTTTGAAAGCAGGTGTTTGTATATGCATGTCAGATTTGCAAATGCAAAGCTTTATTCAACAAATGTTTGATTATATTGAATATAATATGTATTCAATATAATCTATATACAAAACTATATACAAATGTTTGTTGAGTAAACCTTTGCATTTTCACATTCATATATACATATACAAATACCTATTTTCAAAAATTAAAAATTGACCAAAGTGTTCAAATATCTTTTGGTATTTGTGCCAGATTTAATATTTGATTTTAATGTACACTTTATGTAAAACGTATTTAAGAGACAGATTCTCATTATTTGATAAGGCTTTTGTTCTGTTGTGAAGATCTCCTCCAAATTAGAATTTATTTTTCATTTGAACAAGTTTATTTGGAATATATATATATATATATATATTCTTAGTTTACTATGTCACAGCACATGGTTTCTTGAGATATTATGTAAAGTTACATTAGTACTGATAGTATTGAGGACGTATAGATGTTATTGCACAAATGAAGATCTGAGGAAATTACCAGGCAACCCAAGGACAAATACTTTGAATGTTGTAGGTGGAAATTCTATGAGAGTTTGGACCATTTGCATAATTATTTCAGTTTTCTCCTTTACTTTGCTTTTATTAAATCAGTAAATAAACATTTAAAAATTTTATCTTAGGATAAACCATCTGTGAGTAATGTGAATTAATCAGGGAGTGCTTCAACCTTTGTATCCAGACAGTTATTTAACCTGTGTTTCATTTCTATACCTGGAATATTTTATAGAGCCATATAGTGCTAAAACAGTTGTAACCAATATATTCATAATATTTTCCCAGGATTGAGAAAACCTCATAAATCTGGAGTCTAAATTCTTTTCAGATATCATATTTTTACTTTTAAATTTACTCTATTGATCTGAAATGTGTTCTTTTGTCAAATACTAGCTTCAAATGATTTTTTTAAATTGAATCATCTAAATTCTTTAAAATGCGTCCTAATTTTAAGGTAAAATTATGAAAGCATATTGCTAGAAATGTCTGTCTTGAGTTGGAGCCCTGTATAGGGGACAGGAAGGAAAAAATTCAGCAAGTGAAGATACTATTAAGCAATCTGTCTTCTCTTTTAAAGGAGATTCTAAAATTGAAGGACTTAGGGTTGGGTTCTATAACTATTCTACTTTTATTCATAGACAGAAAACAGGCCTGAACCAGGGATTAGGAAAGCTTACAGGCTATTAGGAAGGTCCTTTTTAGGAAAATCATAGCTATTAGTCTGCTGCTGAGGAAGTTGGGCTCCTTTCAAAGAATCTCTTAATTATCTCTCCTATTGCTGAAGCTGCAGTTAACATATAGAAAAGAGTGCTTCTCTTTAATGAATTCCCAAATGCTATGGCATTTATTAAGGAAATATTTAAGTAGACCCATTGTTCAGAGGATATTTTATTCTTTTCTTTCTACCATTGCCCCTGCCTCAGCTTATTAGCTTCCTAGTGGGAGGTTAAAAGAAATCCACGAGAATATATTGTATTCTCTGTCTGCCCTTTATTCCTTACTTAACTTTGTACTTAACTGGAACAAAAATAAAAATAAGTTCAGACCCTAGTGGATGCTGATTTAAAAAACTCTTAAGCGGGATACAAGTTGTTTAGCTCTACTGAGTTTGTTTTCTTAGTCCTCTCAGTCATTAACATGAGGAAAATTAAAGTTCATTAGTATTCATTTCTTTTCACTGTGTATTTATACAGTATTTAATATAAGTGAGGTTTGGTATTCAGTTCTGAGATACAAAGATGAGTAATACAGACTTGGATTCTGGCCACATAAACTTACAATATAGTTAGGGAAATAAATATGTGCTTATACAATGTAATAAGCAGCACATAAAAAGAAGACACCTGATAAGCACTTATCCAGGCTTGGGAGACCAGTGCACTTCCTGGAAGAGGTGTGTGAATTTGCCTTTGGGGAAAACTGGGTGAATAGAACTGAAAAACAGTAAAAATTCTGATGTAACTGGACCTTAAGTATCTGTAGAGGTGTGAGAGAAAGTCAGAGTATATATAACCTCTCTTTGGGGGAGTGCTACTGGAATAAGAGCAGTTGTTTAATGAATACACATCCAAATCACATTTGCAAAAGAAATGTTAAGCAAAGAAATTAAGAATATTGGTAGGAAAGTGGTTGACATGGAGTACAACCTGGATCCCTGAACCCCAGATAGAATCCTTTATCTTAAGAGATATACCTCTTCTCAGTCTGAAATAAATAGAATTACTATCATAGCCCCAAAAGAGATGCTACTTGCTTGCTTTTTCACTTTCAAGATTCCTATGGTTTAATGTCATGTGAAACCTGAACTTGGGGGTACTTAAAATTTGGACTTTATAGAAAGAGCAAAAATGGAGTTGAATTTAATATGAGGCAGAATATTTATACACAAATTATAATGTATCGGCTTCCCCCTACCTCTGACCCGCAGATTTGGAGGGAACGCGATGAAATGCTGAAGATCTGAAAGGACCAGCCAGGGGATGGACTCAAGGCGTAGCAGCACAAGAGTAAGGCCAGGACTCCTCATATTTATTGAGCAAATGAACTTAAACATCAAAAGAATTCTGAGTATGGGGTTCAACACATTATCAACACACAATCATTATCTGACCTTGAGTCTAGCCCTAGGGCATGACGCTTCTCAAGGACACCGAAACCATGTGAGGGTGGTCATGAGTTGTAGGAACTGTTTTGGCTCTAATCATTCTGTTGTAGGAAAAATAATCAAGCCATATGTATTTGTACATTTGATTTCTATTCTACTTGATTTGTGTATTAATACCACAATAATGACATAAAATTTAGTTCTAAAAATAATTTGGTATTCCTCCTCAATAAAGAAAGCCCCTATTCAGAGAAGTTGGAAAAAGAGAAGAATCTCCTCTTGGGCAGTCTACATTTCTCTTCCCTTTTTACCTTCAAATTTGGCTGAAACTTTTCTATGTGTCCCACACTGTTCTTCTGCACAGATCTGAGAGGTCCTTCTATAGAGTACTTATTAGTATCTCCAGATTTTCTAAAGTTTCATGTGAAATCTAATCTGTATTACTGAAATTAGTAGAGACATGCTTTTTTTTTTTTTGCAATTTATTCTGCAAAGTTTTTGTCACTACTTTTTACTAGTAATTTTCCTGCTTGCTTAAGATTTACATCCATTTCCCGACCCAACACTCTTTGGTCCTTGACTACTGTCTCTCTGTCCTGCCCCTGATGTGGAAATAGGCAAAGTATTTTAAATTCTACTCCTTATTTTTGAGATGAGTAACCATCTGATTGAGATCTTGGAACTTAAAACTGATTTCCCACAACATGTTCAGTCCATCAGTCAAGAAACATTTATGGTATGCCAATACATTTCCAAACATTGTGCTAAGCACAGGGGATAATATAAAGAATGATACTGATGCCGGGGTTCTTGTTTGCAGAGTCGAAGAATGAATTTAGCAAACACCCAGGGTAGAAGAGCCAAGGAGAGGCTTTTATTTAGAAATAAAGAGAGAGGAAAGAGCTCCTGGCTCATACCAGTAGGGGACAAGAGAGCCCAGGGTGGTACGTTGTCTAGGGGATTTATAGGCAGTTGAGGATTTGGGGGAATTCAGGGCTTAGGGTGTGAATTTGTACTACCTGCCCTGCCCTCAAGGTGGGCTGGGTCATTGTCTGATTGCTAGGGCTGTTTACAGTGAAGTCATGGATTATGCTGAGATACCCTTGTGGAACACTCAAACATTCTGGACCAAGTTGCTCCTGGCCTTTTGACCTTTAACTGATCTCACTGAAGATGTCTATATTCCTAGTCTGGTATCTTTACCCTAGCGAATTAGTGTGACCTTTACTTTGCATAATGCTGAACACAGAGTTTTGATAGGGACTTTACATTGTTACATTGCTGGACTGTAAATATCCTGCCTTGCTTTTCCCGGAGGTCCTCACCCTACTCTGACTATACCCACTGTCCCTGTCTCAATATCAAATTTATGCTTTCAAGGAGCATATAGTCAAGTGGTCAGGAACATGGGTACAATGATGCTTCTGTAAAACATAATACAACACCTCATTCATCTTCAGCAGTTCAAATATTTTATTATTTGGCCAATTGATACTTAATGTCATGTTGGATGATAGAAACCTTGTATTTATCTCAAAGCAATCCATCACCCTATTGCAGGTTACATTTCCCTTGTTGATGTTTTCTCCACCTATTGTATATCTCTATTATAGTTCTTGGCAAAATTAACATTTTAAGTCAAATTTATTGAATTTCTTGAGAAAAATTTACCACTGTAATATAGTCATTTAACTACCACCACAATCAAGACTTAGAAATTTTCCATCACCCTAAAAATTCCCTTTTGCTCCTTCTTAGTCTAATCTGTCTGTATACTTCCATCCCCTGCAACTGAACTGATTATTCTCCCTCTAGTTTTGCCTTTATCAGAATGTCATATAAATAGAATCATACAGTATGAGTATCCTACTCCTAATGGGACAGAAGAACCATACCTGTGTATAAAGACAGCTAGTAAGGAATGGCTATGTAATATATTCCTTTTAATCATTGCAACAAATTTCCATGATTTAGGAATTACTAGATAAACATTGAAGGTGAGATTAGGTAAAACTCACAAGATTATGGAGAGTAAATAATTAACAGTAAGGTGGAATAAAATCTGTATTTTAAAACTTTAAAAAAAGAACTTTGTTTTGCAGTGAAAAATGTTTTCCCCATTCATTTTATATATGTGTATTAAACTCTGCCTAGGTACCAGCAAGAGTGTTAAGCAACTTAAATGTTCTCATGAAGCTTGCATTCCTAAAGGAAAGACAGTAAGCAATTAAACAAATAAATAAGTGTGGTCATTTTGGGTGGTGATAAATATATAAAAATTAAAATAGGAAAATGTGATATAGAGTCAGTAGGCATGAAGACAGGGTTATTTGGATAGACTTGAAGTCCCCTCTAAGGAGGTAGTATTTGAGACAAATAACAAGGACCAAGCTCTATAAAGATGACTGTCCCAGAAAGAGAGGAAACAGAGTGAAAATGCCCTGAAGCAAGAATATGCTTGATAAATTCATAGATTAGATGGGAGGTCAGTGTTGACTATACCATAATGAGAGAGGTGGAGCATAGCAGATGATAAAGTCAGGCAGGCAGGGAACAGCCAATTCTTGTAGACTTTTGAAAGTGATGGTAAGTCATTAGATTTATTCTAAGTGCAGTAAAAAGCCTTTTAGAGGGATTTAAGCCTGGGAATAACATGTTCTCAGTAATGGATTTAAGAGATCATTCTGTCTACTGTGAAGAGATTGAATTCTAAGGCACAAGAATGGAAATTGAAAGACCCATTTGAAGACCTTTCAGCAATTCAGGTGAGATATGATAATAACCTAGACTAGGGAGTGAAGATGGACAGAAGCCAACAGATATGTGATATTTATTGAAGGTAGAACTGATGGGATTTGTTTATAGACTGGACTTGAGATGAGTGACTCCTAGTTTTAAACAATATAGCTGATTGAGAAGGCTAGATCAGAAAGTTTTAGGAATCAGCTTTGACCAAGGTAATTTTGAGAAGCCCATAAGCTAACCAAGGATAGAAATCAAATATATCATTGCATATGTGTTGGAGTCTGGAGGTCAGTGTAGAAATCATGGTTAGAGATACAAATTTGGGATTTGTTGATATTCTGATGACACTCAAGTAACTAGATAAGATGTCTTAAGAATGTGAACTGAAAAAGCCAAAGATTGAATCCTGAAACACTGTAATATTTATGGGTAGAACATAAAATTTAACACCAATGAAGAAGACTAAGAAGAGGAAAGCAATGAAGTAGGAGAAAAATCAGGTGAATCTGTATCACAGAAACCAAGAGAGCAAAATATGTCAAGTAAAATGTGGTAAACTCTAGTCTAATGTTTCTGACAGGTTGAATATGATGAGGACAGAGAAATGACCATTGGACATGGATGCCAGTGGTGACTGTTTCAGCTTGTATAACCCCCTAGAAAGCAGTCTGAAACAAAGGCTACAGTGAAGGTAGATTATTTAAGGACATGATTCTAGGAAATAGGAATGGAGGACTTGAAAGGGTGGAACAGGGAAGGAGGGAAGTTAATACATGTGTGCATTAACTTCATCATCTTGGTAGACTCAGTCATCCTAGAACCTTCTAAGAAGCTGAATAATTTGCGTTAGAATTGCCTATGGGATAGAAGAGAAGAACACTAATCCATAGGCTCCTATCTCCCACTGTTCAAGGGTCAGGATGTTCACTTTGCTTTTCCAGGTTTTTACAAATGTCACTGTTGAGAGATGCTGCCCTCAGTGGAATCAAAGAAGTATCAGGACAGTAAGAAAAAGACATAAGGTACAGTTGAAAGAGGTCTTGCCATATTTTACTGGCAAAAAGCTGATTGCTCCAGTGATAATTGGAATTAAAGGTTAGAACAAAAGATAAAATAAGATAGGAAACAAGAAGATCTGATTATATCCATTCCTTGCACCACTCAGATCTTCTTAGTCACAAGACCTTCAAAGTAACAGATGACCTTCATTTCCACAAGACAATACTGCAGGTTAAATTGAGCAAACTATAATCCCAATGCTGCAACTGTACTGAAGCTGTGATTTACATTTATTAACATCCTTCTCTATCACCTATTCTGGACTCCCCTTATCTTTTGCCATCCCTTTACCCTGTCAAAGTTGTTTGCCTTAGTGGTGACCCCGCCCTTCCTCCCTAAAGGGTCTGGGTCCTTAGTTGCTTTGCATTTGTATGGCTGTCATGGGAGTATTAAGAAATGCCCCAGTGAGTTCCTTAGGTTCTATAAAGTAATGTAGATGGGAAAAAATTGAAAAAATAATAGTAGCTTAAATTGTGTATATATTTTTTGCAGAATCTAAGCACTGTAAACACATATATCAGACACATAGATATGTTAGTACCATTTCCTTATAATAAAACCCAGTGGTGGATACTACTGTTCTCTCTGTTATAAAGATGAAGAAACTGAGACTTAGAAAGTCTTAGCTGGACTGTTAGTCAGGGTTACAGAGAAATAGAACCAATAGAAGATAGATACACACACATATATGTGTGTATATTTATTTAAATGTATGTGTAATATTTATATGTTTGTATTGATATAATATATATAAAGAGTTTTATTGTAAGGAATTGGTTCATATGATTATGGAGCCTGTCAAGTCCTTCAGGATGAGTTGACAAGCTGGAGGCCCAGGAGAGCTCATGATATACTTCCAGGCTAAAGGGCAGCAGGCTTGAGACCCAGGGGGAACTGCTGTTAGAATCTGAAGGCAAGGAAAGTTCCTGTTCCAGTCAGGCAGGAGGAATTTTCTCTTATTCACAGAAGGGTCAACTTGTTTTATTCAAGCCTTTAATTGATTGGATGAGGCTCACCTACATTAGGGATGGCAATTTGCTTTACTCATTCTATACATTCAAATGTTAATCTCATCCAGAAAACTCTCACAGACATATCCAGAATAATGTTTGAACAAAATATGGATACCATGTGGTCTAGTCAAACTGATGCATAAAATTAACCATCATAACTGGTAAAGGCTGATGCATTTATTAAAAAGTAATTTTGAGAAATATCTATAAGGGTAGGTTTACCTAGAGACCTATAGAGATGGCAACTCAGAGGGATGAGTAGGAAAGAACCTAGCATTTAGAAAGAATTTTTATTTGAAGAGAATAAATGTTAATGCATGTATGTATGTTGATAGATGATCCAAAAGAAAGGTAAAAAAAAAATGCTTCAGAGGAAATAATATAAATGCAAAAGTGAAGTCTTGGGAAGCCAGACACTGAACTGATTCCACGCTGGGCTAATAGGGTTGAAACCCTGCATTAGGATGGCATCCAAAGCCATTTAAGTTCAGGCCCCAACCCACCTTTCCAGGCTCAACTTCGATCACTCTCAATTTTACACATTAAAAATCTCTGATTATTCAAAACACATTATGTTTTCCATTCCTCGGGGCCTTTCCTCTGCCTTTACCTTCATTTAAGAACAGCCCTCCCAAAGATCCCATCCCGCACAGTGAACTCCACCTCACTCTCTAATATGTAGCCAGTTCCAGTCACAGGGCAACTCCCTTTGGGTAGCTTCCTCCAGCTTCCTGAAATCAAGCCTGTTACATCTGTCCTTGCTACTCTGAAGTTACTTCATAGGATGCCTTATAGTTTTGATCACATAACATGGAAATGTTTGTTTCACTATCAGCTCCCTCCATTAGGTTGCAGATTGGGCAATAATCTTTTCTTTTGTAATCCCATTATCAAGCACACTGTCCACCATACTGTTTGTTCTCAAAACTCATTTCAATGCATGAAACCATGAAGAAAGTGTAACTGGTCCAGCCGAATCTCAGGACATATTTACATGTTGAATGAACTTCCAACATTTATAATAACTCGATAGGAAACTGCTATTCCATCTCAAACTTGCCTCTGCAAGCTCACAAGAATACAGAGTGCAAAATGCCCAGGGCCAATAAGACAATGCCCCTAGGGTTAAGACTAGCACCTAAAGCACTGACTGATCATTCTTGTCAGTATACGGACACTTGCTTCGCCTCCCAGAATCAGATGGCCCCTGAAGATGGCATGAGTACCCCTAGGCTATTAGCAGTTGTGTTGAGGGATGCTGTATCATTTTCCACTGTGCTATGTAGAAAGATGAAATTGAATGACAAAGGCTAAAGGTCCTGCCTGAGGCTAAAGAAAGAGCCTGCATTTGAGTTCTACAAATTCTGGCCCCACTCACAGGTTTGCAACATAGCATTCTTTACTTCAGCAGAGCTGCTAATAGTTTAAGCACTTACAGTAATAAACAGAAAATATAAACAACGCTTTTCCCCAATAGGCCATCTCAATGGGTGTCAGTTATCTACTATAATTTTTCTCCAACCAGCTGACAGAATTAATGAAAGATGTCCTGTTATATATATATAAAACCACTGAGTTCTAAAGCTGATCCTAGTATACCGTGCCCAATCTGAGTCTTACATTTCTTATATGAGATTTATAGCCAATTTTGAATTTGCTGCTGCTCCTGTTTGTTTCCCATTGTATTTCTCTATGCTAGCAAACCTGTAAATAGTTTACATGTGGGTTCAATTTTTTACTCCATTTCCTTGTCAGGTTCTCAGGTTTTGAGCCTTTTAAAATGGCAGAAGTAATCAGAACCGGATTTAGGCAATGGGAAATGGCACTTAACAAATGTGTTACTAGAACCTTCTCTCATGTCTCCTTATTCTTTCCCTTTACCACCAAATTTTCTGCAATAAAAAGTCCTTAGTATTTCAGAAACAGGCTGCCCTCCATTACAGGGGGTCTATTTAGCAACTCTACCCATGTGTCATGGCCAAGTCAGATCCTGAATTTATTTCATTTCTGTTAGAGTCAAAACTGTCTTTATATATGCCTATATTTAATGGTTTTCTCTTGGGACTAGAGTAATTTATATTTTATATGATGTAACTTAATTTTATGATGTGTCTGGTATAAAAATTTTTTTTTTCTTTACTCCTTTAAGACAATGACAATTTGATTTTCCATTTATGGTAACATTAATGTAATCTGGAATTTAAGCACATTGTTTCTGCCTAGTTTCTAACAGCAATCTCATTTGCCAAGCACCAGATTGTGTGCAGTATTTAATACGGATCTAGTCAATATCACAGAGGACTTTGGCTGAGTAACCTGTCACAGAAGAAGGAGGGGAAGCAAAAACTTCTCATGATGGCCTCTTATCTTTATTATACTTCCATGATGAACTGCCAACCACCTAGCTTCAGAAAGTTGCAGAACTGCCTCTGCATATAAGCATAATGGTGCATGTTAGATTTCCATTTTAAGTTCTATGAATTTCATCCGAGTAAAGGTCCTTATACCATGTTAGTTTGAAAGGCATAATATTTCTTTTTTTTTTATTAAGGTATGATTGATATACACTATTATGAAGGTTTCACATGAAAAAACAATGCGGTTACTGCATTTACCCATATTATCAAGTCCCCACCCATGCCCCAATGCAGTCACTGTCCATCAGTGCTGCAAGTTGCCACAGATCCACTATGTCCCTTCTCTGTGATACACTGTTCTCCCCGTGATCCCCCACACCATGTGTACTAAACGTAATTCCCCTCAGTCCCTTTCTCCCTCCCTCCCCACCTGCCCTCCCCCACCCCTCCCCTTTGGTAACCACTCGTTCGTTCTTGGAGTCTGTGAGTCTGCTGCCATTTTGTTCCTTCAGTTTTGCTTCATTGTTATACTCCACAAATGAGGGAAATCATTTGGCATTTTGTCTTTCTCCTCCTGGCTTATTTCACTGAGCATAATGTCCTCTAGCTCCATCCATGTTGTTGCAAATGGTAGGATTTGTTTCTTTCTTATGGCTGAATAGTATTCCATTGTATATATGTACCACATCTTCTTTATTCATTCATCTACAGATGGACACTTAGGTTGCTTCCATATCTTCATAATGTTTCTTATTAAAAAAATACCTAAAAGCTTCCACTGTTTGTCATTAATGATACCCATAAACTCCTTCCCACTGCCAATATTGCTGTCAATCAGGGAAATCAGTGCTAAGAAAAGTGCTATGCTCGAATAAAGCAGACTGGGCCTGGAAGAGTTCATTCCAGTTCCATTGTTCTTAGGTACCGTGCTGCTCTAGCATAATAGCAATGAGGCTGAATCCCTGACACTGTGTATTTTAACTAGAATATTTTGATGTTCTGATACTCATGTCTAAGGGAGAAAAAAGGATACTTTCTATTTTGCACACTAAAGAATATCATTTTTTAGAAATCACTTTAAAAAAGTTAGGCAAATTCAATTTTATAGAATCATATACACCTATAAAAAACTGCCCCAGAAACACATGACCTATGTTAGCTTATAGTTTTTATTCAGCTCTTCTTTCCAGCCAAGATCAATCTGTCTTCTCCCACCAACTGTGTAAAATATCTCTACTAAATTTCTTGGGGTATTCCTATGAAAATCAGGCTGGGCACAAGGAATTTCTGAATTCTGATTAAAAATATTTATGGTCTCTTAATGCAAATATTGGAATATCATCAGAACACTAATGATACTCTGCACTACATCTTCTTTTCATCTATTCTGACAGTTAACTTTAGAGCTGACTCAGTGCCTGGCTGAGGTAAGGACTCATGTGAAAGCTGCCTGGCCGAGTTTCAAGCTAAATAAAACAGAGGTGAGTATGTTGGGGTAAAGGGTTGAGAAAGGGCCAGGGGCATTATTTAGAGAATGCTTAAACCTGGGGGTTTTCTTACAACTATATTCCTAAAACCTTAGAACTCAATGAGCATCATGCCCTGTGCTTGACCCAGAAAACTTTATCTGTCATCTAGCCATTGTGAAACAAGCTGAGACCGTTACAGTGCCTCAAGAGCATGCCTTGTCCACACTTCTGTTACCTGTTAATTACCATTTTTCAAAATGAAGTTACAAATGGCTATTGCCAGTTTGTAAATTCCTTGAAGGCAGGGTCTTTTCTGTTCATTTTTGCATCTCTGGAGCTTAGTATAATGACTGGCGTATAATAAGAAACCAGTACTCATGTGTTGAAAGAATGAATGAGCACCCCGGCAGGCCAATAAGTGGCCAATAGGGAAGTATTAATCCTAACCTTTAATACTGTACTGAAAACCCTTTTTATTCTAACTGTGAAAGAAGCTTAGTAAAGTGTAATATAGCTTCACACTTATAGAACATGTAGGACAGCAAAGACCAAACAGAGCCTTTGTGCTGATTAAGGTTAGTTCTCCTTCAAAGGCCTAGGCAGACTCGGCCTCTCACAAGGATATATAGTTTGGTGAGGTGAATCAGGTCTGAATTTCAACCCTGACACAGCCCCTTGTGCACAGTGCAACCCAAAAAGCCTCAAGGAGATTGACTTAGAGGACTACCTCCCCAAAGCCCCATTTGCTGATCTTTGTACCTCAGCAGAGAAGTGTTCCCTGCAGATAGGATAACGATTTATGTTAATAGATCCTCAATGACTATTAAAGCTATTGTACCTGTCGCTATTTTAGGCTTATGATTTTTAAATTGTTTCCAGTTATAAATACATATTTGCTCTAAAGCAGTTTTTCTAAGGAAGTAATTTTAAAAAATCAAATAAGGATGCTCCTTCTGATTTATCAAATGAACTTAACAAACCGTTGTACTGATAGTCAAAATTAAATGCTACGACACTTAAGTAATGAAGCAATGAACATTTAATTGAGAATTTACCATAAAACTAATTATGTTCTAAATTCAAGAAAGCTTGCAAATACCTAGGGGCAAACAGAGGCTCACGGTGAGGTGTCTCCTTCTTTCATGATAAACACCATTCCAGTTCGTCCTTGTTTCATGGCATCTGGCACATACTACATTGCACAAGATTGCACTGAAAAGCCAAGGAGATTCTCTTAGGATCTCCATAATCTAAGAGATTTCTAATCATTTCAGCTACTTAGAGCAGACACACTCTGTTTTTGATCATATAAACAAATTAGTCTACGTCAAAAGGAAAGTTTTTTTTTTTAATTTTAAAGCAGATTTTATTGTGAAATAATTTTAGACTTACAGAAAAGTTGCAAAAAATAGCAGGGTTCACATATGGCTTTCCCCAGTTTTTCCAGTGTTCATATCTTACACATCCATACTACAATGATCAAAACCAGGAAATTAACACTGATAGGATATTATTGTTAATATTAACATATTAACTAAATAACAGTCTTTCTTAGAATTTCACTTTTTTTTCTGCTGCTAATGTGGCATATTGCATTGACTGATTTTCAAATGTTAAAATAACCTTCATTCCTCGAATAAACCCCACCTTGTTGAAATGTGCTTGTGCTTTTGAGGTATTTAAGAATCCCCTGCCAACCTGAGATCAAGATTTATCTGTTTTCTTCCAAGACTTATTTAGCTTTAGCTCTTATATTAGGTTTGTTGATCTACTTTTTATTTATTTATTTATTTGTTTGTTTTAATTTTTTATTAAAAAACAATAAAAAACACATAAAAAAACAATGTGGTTACTACATTTACCCATATTATCAAGTCCCCACCCATACCCCAATGCAGTCACTGTCCATCAGTGTAGTAAGATGCCACAGATTCACTATGTGCCTTCTCTGTGCTACACTGTTCTCCCTGTGATCCCCCACACCATGTGTACTAAACATAATACCCCTCAGCCCCCTTCTCCGTCCCTCCCCATCCGCCCTCCCACACACCCCTCCCCTTTGGTAACCACTAGTTCATTCTTGGAGTCTCTAAGTCTGCTGCTATTTTGTTACAAGGAAAGTTTTAAAGTACTTGAATTCACTGTACAAAGAAGAAACATTGGGAATATATCCCCTGTCATGTGGAAGTGCTACCTAGTTGAAGGTATGCTTACCTGCAGATGACGTGGAACAGGTACACAGATACGGGTAACAACCCTATGTTCAGTGGTCTGTGTAACCTTTGCAAGAGAAGTAGTGATGAAATAGCCTATAGAAATAAATGACTTTTGTATTGTAAGAGGTGACTAGATATCTTTACTAGAGTCAACTTTGATTTTTAATTAAAAAGAACCATAAAATAAATACATTTTAGAGAAATTTAAAAAAGATAATACACAAAGCAATAAAAACACCTATTGTCCCACAGTGCAAGGTAATAACTACTGTGATAGCTTTGGTCAGTATCATACCAGGACACTTTTTATCCATTAGCATATGCGGTTAGGAAAACTAGTTCAAACTCCACATACTGTTCATAATCTGGTTTTTCAAATTAATGATATATTTATTCATATATATTTTGCTTGTTGCTGCAGTTGTTCTCGCACAATATTCAATTCTTTCTTTGATTTTACATATAGAAATCTATTTTAATGGATCCCTGAGGAGTGCCGGAGGAATCCCAAACCTTCGCAATCCCCCACACAATACTTCCCCTGGGCAGGTGTGACAGCGTGTTGGTAAACCCAGGAGAACAGCGAAATATAAGAGACCTGCAGCCTTTTTCTAGGTCATAGAAAGACTCCTAGAGTAGGGATGACTTCATAGAAAATCTAGGTCAGAGGTCACAATTAGCACCTGTGGTCTGTAGTAGGCAGAATAATGACCCCCCAAAAGATGTCATAATCCTAATCCCTGGAATATGTGAATATGTTCATTTACAGGGCAAAAGGGAATTTAACTTTGATTAAAGTTGAGAGCCTTGAGATAGGGAGATTATCCTGGGTTATCCAAATGGGTCTAATATGATCACATGAGTCCTTTAAAGTGGATAACCTTTCTCAATTGTGGTCAGAGAGAGCTATGACAACAGACAGAGGGATGGATATGACATTGCTGACTTTGAAGATGGAGGATGTGGGCCATGAGCCAAGGTGTGTGGGTGATCTCTAGAAGCTGGATAAAACAGACACAGAGTCTCCCAGAGAGTCTTCAGAAAGGAACACGGTCTGCCAACACATTAATCTTAGCTCAGTGAGATCTATGTCAGATTTCTGACCTACTGAATTATAAGATGATACATTTGCATCATCTTATGCCACTGACTTTGTGCTAATTTGTTACAACAGCAATAGAAAATTACTATAGATGTCCACAGGCTAGATAGGACCTGATGCCAGGAAATTTCACATAAAATCTTATTTCTGCTTTTTGAAATCCCAGAAGATCTGTGAACATGGGTCCACATTTTCACAGAGAAGCATTTTGCTAAAGCCAAATAATGCTCCCACCCCTCTTCTAACAGGACAAGTTGTTTCCCAGGTCATCACAGTCCCACCACCCACCTACCTCAGCTACCTATTTACCAATCTAGTTATTACAGGTGTTTGATTATCTACAGCATAGATCTAGACATATGGACTCAAAATAGCCTTACATAATTTATCAGACCCTTAACATTATATAAAAATAGAATAATTTCGATGTGGCCAAAGAATATATTGGAGATGGTCAAGTCTGTAGGTAGTGCACTGAGTTTCCTACGCTGGGGAAGACTGAGGGGCTGCAGCTGAGAGTGACAGCTGAGGGAGTCTTGCAGTCAGAAATAAAGGACACTGCTGCAGTGACCTAGAAGCATAAGAACAAAGAAAGTCAGCAGTAATGAGGACATCTCACTGAGGGCCAGAAATTGCCCTTTCCCTATGCTTTGGCAAGATATAAGCAAGATTCCCAGAATTTAGGATTCAGAACACAAAGGAAAATGGAAACCATAAACTGACTAAGATTAATTTTGCTCCAGGGTGATGGATAGTATAGTTAAATCCTTTAAAAGAAAAAGAAAGAAAGAAAGAAAGAAAGAAAGAAAGAAAGAAAGAAAGAAAGGAAGGAAGGAAGGAAGGAAGGAAGGAAGGAAGGAAGGAAGGAAGGAAGGAAGGAAGGAAGGAAGGAAGGAAGGAAGGGAGAGAGAAAGAGAGAGAGAGAGAGAGAAAGAAAGAGAGAGAGAGAGAGAGAGAAGAGAGAGAGAAAGAGAGAGAGAAAGAGAGAGAGAGAGAAAGAGAGAGAGAGAGAAAGAAAGAGAGAAAGAAAGAAAGAAAGAAAGAAAGAAAGAAAGAAAGAAAGAAAGAAAGAAAGAAAGAAAGAAAGAAAGAAAGAAAGAAAGAAAGAAGGAAAGAAGGAAAGAAGGAAAGAAGGAAAGAAAGAAGGAAAGAAGGAAAGAAAGAAGGAAGGAAGGAAGGAAGGAAGAATTTTACTCTTTTAAAAAGAAAGAAAAAGAAAGAAAAAACAGCAATTAGGGTACATAAAATGCAATCATGTAAAAGAAAAGCTGTATTAAAGGTTAATTAAAATCATTTTGGGTTCATCTATTAGGTCAAAAAATAAAGCACAAGAATAAAGGTGATGAAAATTATAATGTAAAATCCACTACACTGAACAGAAAAGTTCCATATGTCATCATAAGAGTTCTTACCTATCTTTCACATCCATCCATAGAAGAGAACATAAAAAATATACCACTTTACCCCACTCCTTCTTCCCTCTTTGAGATCTGGAACAGGAGAGGACAGGAGCTAATCATCAATTGTTTTAAATCTACATTCATCCTATGGCAGGAAGCTTTATAGTGTTATTGAATAATAGAAATTAGGTTGTGTTACCTATTCAAGGAAATTTATATTTCTTGAATGCTTACATTTGTGACAGGCTTTTTTCAATAAATTTTCTTAAGATTAAGTTTCATATCCAATACAATGCAAGTAAACATTTTAAGTGTACACTTTGATGAATTTTGAAAAATTTACATACCCCTGAAATCATCCCCCCATTGAAGATATACAGAACATTTCAACTACCCCTAAGACAGATATGGAAATACTTATAAAGTTCCCTCATGCCTATCTGAAGTCAGTCTCAACCTATCCTCCAAGGCAATTGATGATCTGCTTTCTATCATGAATTAGTTTTGCCTCTTTTACAACCTCACATAAATAAGATAATATATTATGTGGTTCTTTTTGTCTGACTTTTTTAATTTAGTTTTAAAGATTAAGAATTCATTCGTATTATATTGCATATATTTGTTCCTTTTCATTGTTGAGTAGTATTCTATTCATTGCATGAATAGAAACAGTCTATATATTCACCCGTTGGTGGATCTCATTTTTAGTTTTGGGTTATTATGAATAAACCTATTATGAGCTTTTGTGTGTAAGAATTTGTGAGTATCTTTCTCTTGTGTTAATACCTAGGAGTAAAATTGCCATGTCTTATGGTAAGCATATGATTCACTTTATAAAAAGCTGCCAGACTATTTGAAGTGGTTATACCACTTTTTACAATTTACTCCTCTAAAAGCAAACTATTAGTGTTTCATTTGCTCCACATCTTCACCAACACTTGGTATCATTCCTCTTTTAATTTTATCTCACTGTGGTTTGAATTTGTATTCCCTTAACCTCTAATGATATTGAGAACCTTTTTCCATTCTTATTGTCCACTTGAATACCTCTTTTGTAACTTTTTGTACTGGATGATTTTCTTCCTCTTTTTGAGCTATAAAGTTTCTTTACAAATTCCTGTTACAAATCCTTTGTAAAGTATGTGTTGCAGGTATTTTCTTACAGTCTGCATATTGTCTTTTCATTTTCTCAGTGGTGGCTTTTGAAGAGTAGAAGATTTTATTTTAATAAAGTCCAATCTATCATGTATTCCCCTTTTCTTTTGTGGTTAACACATAAGAAATCTTTGTCAACCCCAAAAGTTGCAAAGACTCTGTCCTATTTTTTTCCTTCTGTAAGGTTTATACTTTTAGCTTTTATGTTTAGATGTGATCCATTTCTAACTAATTTTGACACAAGAGA
The DNA here is from genome assembly GCF_040802235.1 of Manis javanica. Taxonomy (NCBI): domain Eukaryota; kingdom Metazoa; phylum Chordata; class Mammalia; order Pholidota; family Manidae; genus Manis; species Manis javanica. The sequence goes on along the minus strand of NC_133157.1, from coordinate 163,957,103 downwards.
TGAGACAAAGATCAAAGTTCATTTTTTTCCCATATAGATAACCAATTATTTCAATGCCATTTTTTGAAAAAGTCTATACTTTTCCCTTTGACATAGACACCTTCATTCAGATTAATTGACCATATATGTGTAGGTGTACTTCAAGACTTTTCTTCCATTGTGCTATAAATGTCTTTATCTTTATGCAAATACTACACTGTCTTGATTGTTTAACTTTGAATTCCAGAAGTATGAGTCATGCAACTTTGTTCTTTTTTGTCAAAATTGTTTTGATTATTCTAGGTCTTTTGCATTTATTTCCATGTAAATTTTAGACAGTTTCTTAATTCCTACTAACAGCCCTGCTATAATTTTGATAGAGATTATTTTGGATTTATTGACCTATTTGGGGAAAATGGACATCTTAATGGTACTGAGTCTTCTATTCTATGAACATGATATATGTATTTATTTAGATTCCATTTCATTCTGCTCAGCAATGGTTTATAGTTTTTAGTGTAGAAATCTGAAATTAATCCTAAATGTTACTTGGTTTTTAATTCTGTAGGATTTTTTATTCATTTGCTAATTTTCATTTAATTATTGCTAATGTATAGAAATGACACTGAATTTTGTGATGACCTTGTATCTGATTAATACTAGTAGTCATATGCATGTGTCTAGATTTCTTAGGATTTTCTACATGGGCAAATATGTTTTATACAAATAGAGACAGTTATATTTATACTTTTCAGTCTTTATGCATTTTTTTCTTGCCTTATTCAGTTGACCAGGACACTCCACTACAATGTTAAATGTAAGTAATAATAAGGGACATCCATATTTCATTCCTAAGTTTAGGGAAAAAGCATTAAGGATGTTAGCTGTATTTTTTTGTAGAGGTCCTTTTTCAGATTAAGAAAGTCATATTCTATTTCTAGTTCGTAGAGAATCTTTATCATGACTTCTACTGAGACTGAGATTTGTACCTGCTACAAATTGGTATGTATGAAGCTTTTCTATTTAGACACAATTTGTTCATGGTCTGGCCTTTAATGCAAAATGATTCACAAACAATAATGAGTTATACGTTTTGCTGCCTCCATCTGTCTGTTCAGACATGGGTAAAATGGTAAGAAGGACATCTTCATCATCAACATCATGCATATCAAGTCAGAAATGTCCTCCCAAAAGGAACTGTATGCATTCTAAGAACTTTATTCCTCCAAAGGACATTATAATGACTTACCTTTATACAATACTTCACAGTTTACCAGAGTTTTTACCTGTTAAGATCTCATTTGATCCTTCAAATCTCAGAGATAGGTAAAACAGGTATTTTGACCATATTCATTCTCCATGAAAGAAATAAAGGCTTAAAAGGATTAAATAAAACACCATCCTAGATCTGAAATTTTAACTTGGGAGTCCCTGCCTCTGTGTACAACTCTATATCATGTAAACATTCCGGCTGGTGACAGGCAGTAGGAACAAGGTGGTAGCTACAGAGGTCATGTGGAATCTCCTCGTGCTTAGCATTTAGTAGAATTCTATCTCTTTAAGAAGAATTAGGATTTAAGTGACAAATCCTGAAACACAGAATTCCTTTGAATAAAGGTCCACCTAGGCTATAAACGCATTCCTTAATAAATATAAGCATCTGAAGGGCAGGTTCTGATTCTTAGTTTCTTATATAAAGCCACTACAAGTAGCTTAGTGCCTGGCACATTGGAGGCCACAGTGAAAGCATGTGGATTAGCCATCAAAAACACTACATGCTACTGCTTCTTCTGAGAGGAAGGACTGAACTCAAATACAACAAATTTTTAAATCTCGATTATTTTTATTACAGCAAAAGGAATTTTTAAAAAATTATTTTGCCCTTCAGGAGTCATGTTCTAATTCTAAACTTTCTTAGCAATTATCTTCTACTGACTTCTGAAAAATGATATAGAATGTGATTATCACCTATTTATACTTAAAATTAAAGGACCAAACCTGATTTTTAGGTGTATGTATATACTGTATGTAGCTTTAGGTTTTGTGACACCAATGTTACATCATTAAAACCTATAATGTATCTCTAAAGAGGCAGGATCTAGATTTGAAATGTGGACCATGGCACAGTAGTAAACACTAAGTAACATCACTTAGCATCGTGATGGTCTGTTTGTTAGTCTTTCTTTTCTACTAGACTGAAGACTTCCTGTGAGCCATGGCTGTGTTGCTCACAACTGAATTGTTGTCTAACACATGGTAACACTAAATATTTGGTGAAGGAATGACTGGAACGAGTGTCAAAACTGAAAGGTATCAGCTCAAGTTCTGAGTGAAATGACTTATGCTTTTTCAGTTTAATGCCAGAAGAGCTTGAACATAAGAACACATGCTATGGAGCAGGACATTTTTCTATTAGATGCTTTATTTATCTCTACATCTTTCAGACAGGCGGAGGGAATGTGCTCCAGGAAGGAGAGTGGGCTGCTGGGTGTCAAGTCTCCAGGGTTTAATTCCCAACTCTGAAGCTCACCAGCTTCAAGGCCTTGGGCGAGTCACTTAACCTCTGTTCCAAACAGAAATAATACCACCTCCTCCCAGGAGCACACCAAGGCAAGTTTGATTGATGGCTAAGTTCTTGGAGTCTTTGATGAAATGTGCTGAATGGCTGCCAAGTATTACTTCTGCTAATAATAATAATGTTTTTCTAACATGGTCCCACAGAGCAATATAAATCAGTGACAAGGGACAGATTGCTCCTACAAAGCAAATTGTGACCAATTCTTTTTGAAAGAAGGCTGATAGGCTTAATTGCACAACAATATTCTTTTCCATACTCTGTTCTCACCTTATTTTTAAGGAGAACAAGTTGTCATATGTCTACATGAGATGTTTAGGCTTCTTTAAGAAGGAGAAATGAAGGGGAAAGATTGGAACTAAGCAGACACAGTCATACTATGGAAATACTTTGTTTCTTGGATAGGATGATCATCTATATGAAAAAATAAAAAATGAAAGAGTGATTAGTAAACCAGAAATGTTGCCATTTATTATTTCACAGGTTACATGGTCTTATTGTATCCCCAAGATACTTTAAGAAAATTTCAATCCATCAATTTAGTTTCAGAACATCTATTACTTGAAATAGACTCTACCCCTCAACTCTATTTAGAAGAATTTGTTTGCAAACTTCTTTGTTATTTTTTTTCTTATAGCACATGATATCAAGGCCATCTTGAAATAACCATATCTGGCATAATTTATATTACATTCTTATAATTTACTCACTCTAAAATATCAGTTAGCAGAAAACTAAGTTCTCCCTTGAGATTTTTCTCAGCCCAGCAAGAAGTAAACCTTTACAGAAATACTCAAGTAAAAGGTGGTTTCTGATATATACTGGGAACCTGACGTCAGTTTTTATTTTTCTATTCACTAACTCATACTTGCCCAACAGTTGGCCACTTGAACTTTTTCACCTTGCCTTTTGTTTTTTGAATTGCCCTCCAAAAAGAGGACAATCATTTTTAAATTAAGATTATAGCCACAGAATCTAGAAAGGGAGCAATATATGGTTCCTGTTCAGTGGGAGGAGAAAATAGAATAGTCTCAGTGTTTCAGATCAAGACCTGCCCTGTGATGTTAATGCATCTAGTACCTATGTTTAATAGGAACATTCTTCATGTATCACAATGAATGGTATACATCTAAGTTTTACATATAAAGCTGTAATTTCATTGAAGGATTCTAGTGACACTGATAAACGATGTCACTGGTAAACTGTGCTTGAATTACCACTCTAATTATTTACACTTGGATCCACATTATTCCTATGTTATGCACTATCTTGTCTTGGGCCTGGTAACAGGACCATGATGATAATTTATTCCAACCGTGGGTCAGGTAGAACACTGTAGCAGCATCAGTCAACCACTTCACAGAAAGGGGTCAGTAAAGCAGAGGCTGGTTAGATTATGAGGGGTAGAATTCACACAGAATCTGTTTTGCAAATTCTCTGAGCTATGTAAAAGAGGGCTCCCTGGGATCTTGAGAGTAGTGCCTCTAATCTGCTAAACCTCTTAAAAGTAGAAAACTCTCTGTTATTCGGTCTGTCTCTTTTTTTTCTCTCTCCCTTCTTTCTCCCTTCACCCGCCATTATTATTTGGTTTCCAGATTCCTTAGAGATTACTTTTATAACAATAGGGAACCCAGAAGATCTATTGTACATATTTTCACTTTGAACTTCTGTGTGCCTGTGAGCAGACCCCAGTCCCTTTTAACAAAATCACCTTGTTTCTGACTTGTCTTATATCAAAGACCCCAGGGAAAAATAACCTGATGGACACATAAAGATGATTTTAGATCCATTTTACTTAACCAATATTTCACTTAAAGGAAATCTTCGGGCTAAAGTTATTTATTTTTATTTATTAAAGAATAATTGTATGGCACAAATGAAATTAAACATGATGTGTTGGCATGAGTTTATAAATTATTAGAGCTCAGTGCAGAATATGATATTATTGGGAATGACTCCTACTTGGTAGGGACATTTATGTACCTTTTCAAACACTCTCCCGTGAAGAAGATGAAAGAGATGGTGTGGGAAGGGCTTTAACTGGACATTAATCACAATGAGCAACTGAGATCACCAAGGAGCTCAAGTAATTCATGTGATGACCTGAATGAAGAGAAGTTTCTCTATTAAAAAAGGAGACACTAGTCATATGTAATACTGTCAGCCATATGTAAGTGGACAGTATTTTGGAATCAACTTGTGTACAATGCTAATATAAATTTTATATGGTTGCAGCTGAGAAATAAGTATGCTTAAAGAAAAGGCATATAAAACTAATTATTTTTCCATGAGAAAGAACATAATAAAGGGAGAGTCTAGAAGGAAAAATACAGAAATGAGAATAGCAATTGAGTTTAGTTGGGATTATTGATGCTTCTTACCCATCTCAAAAAAGCAGGGGTTCCCATCTGTGTTCTAGCAAGAAAGAAAAAACATATCCCATTAACCTAATCAGGTTCCATCTCCTTTCACTTCAGAAGCAAATCAGCCACTTTAAAGTTTGTTTTTGTAAACATTACATGTACCTATTCATATACCTTTAGGAACAGATATGGTTTATTGGAAAAAAGCAACTGCATAAAACTCTAAACTTATAAACAATAGTACACATAGTATAGAAAACATAGTTCTGTTCAATATCTTACAGCTTTCAAAGCACTTTCAAGAAAAATTTCAAAAATTGTACATGTGAGTCAAATTCTTACCAAAATATGCTGGAAATGTTATTCTTAAAAATCATATGGACTTATTTTCTAACTTGAATTAAAAACTCTCTAAGTAAAATAAGTCCTACAGATGGACAGGTAGAAAAATCAACATTAGCTCTAAATAGTCAGTGTGGTTTATTGTCCATACTACAAACATTGTAATATTGAAGGAATGGTTAACCTGCCTTTCCCACATTTTTTGCATTTAATAACTGAGTAGAATATTAGGGAAGTCCTTGGGACTTGGCGAATAATTCCCTATCCAGCCAGCACTTAGTCCTTTACTCTTTTGGCAATTATTTAAAATCCAAGTCTAAAGTATTAACCTGGCTTCATCTTCCTATGAGGAAACTCCTGGCACTTTGTGTCCTTTCCTACTCCTTCACTGACTTATGCCTTCTCGTGGGATCTTCTGACTGGTAAGTGGGAAGAAGAACACAAGGTAATTCCAGCTTCTCTTTTTGAAACTGTTTGCCTATGGAAAGCCTATGTTCTGTCTGTTCTCTCTACATGCTAAGCTTTCTGGGTCAGGAGACTCCTTCAGGGGTGTCTGGCTGTGGCCATGTGGAGTGAAGAATCAGGAAAACACACATTGAAGCCATATCCTCCAGCTCAGCTTTTAACAATAAGCTAATATTTTTATCTCTATCTGCTTCCTATGGCTACATTGCTATTTATTGAGTGTTTCAGGAGGGAAAAGGAGAAACGCATAGTCTACTAACCTTGAAGGATGGACACAGACTGATACCTAGGGACCGAAATAACACCTGGTGATCTTTGTTTCGAGTTATATTTACTTAGCACTTTGTAGATCCAGGTTTTCTGGAAGGGTATCCTAGTATTTTGAGGTAGCATATATGTGGCTGCTTTTCCAGTGGTACAGCTAGCTGTTAGCTGGGACAGACCCCAGTGAACTGGCTGTGCAGGCTTTAGTGTGCATGTTATTGCTGCTGCACATGAATCACAGAGGGGCAGCTTGGCCTAGCATCACAGGTGAGGCCCAGAAAAGGATTAGAAGGTCATGGAAAAAAAAGTCCTTTTGTCAGATATCACTGTGCAGGCTCTTTAGACACTGGTTGCATGGAATTATTATTATTATTATTTTCATCAACACCTTCAATTTAAATTTCAGAAACACTTAGGTTCTTTTTGAGCCACAGAGCTTCATAGCAAGCAAAGGTTGGAATCTGAGTCACTCTTTTTCCTTAACTGCGTTAGTGTCAAAGGGGTGAAGCATGGCAGGCCCACACCCTCTATTCCCATGGTTTGTCTCCAACAGTTCTGCCCAACCCACATCTTCAGCAGACTGGATTCATACCCAGAGGGACAGTGACTGCATCAATGAACAGCTCCAATAGAGGAGCCCTCGTTAAATAAGGGATAGACCATTTTTGCTTGAGGTGGAAGCAATCTAATGAAATTTATTCAAACCCAAAAGCTAAGAAGGCAAATAAAAAAGGTCTGTACAGAAATACTTTGTCCTCAGGAACTGGGTTTGTTCAAGCAACAGAACAGGAGGTGACAATCCAGAAGGAACTGGATTGGCTTAAAAGCTATCAGAACATGGTCACTGAGAGGATGAAAGAGGAAAAAACAAAGTTTGGTTAAGAGGAAGACAGAGATTTTTTAGGAGCAAGGTTAAGCTCTTACAGAAGAAGGGAGGCCAGTGACAGGAAGAAAAAGGCCTTGGAGATCAGTGTGGGAAAATGAGAAAGGGGAATGGTGATGCACCCAGGTTTAGTTGTTCTTGCACATAGGATTAGAGAAGAGTTTTGCAGTTACTGGATCAGAAAGAGTGAACAGGATTCAAAGAAAACTAACAGAAAGGTAGCAAGATCTCCAGAAGCTCAATGAAATGATCTCAAGGCTTGAACCAACTATCACCTAGTATTTTATAAAAGTTAGATATGCATTTTAGAAGAGAAGGCTAAAGAGTATCATGTTTAGGGCATTAGTAGGTGCCTGTGAAGGGCCTGGTGATTATAGGGCTATTCTTTTTCTCTTAAGTTAAAGTGCTTGGAAAATGTATGAATAAAGGAAAGTACAGGGACATTAACACATTATAACTATTACTATGTGTCATGTACTAATCTCAGAATTTTATGTATGAGTTTATTTAGTATTTACAATAATGTCACAAGGGAGGGAATTTCATAATCCCATTTTACATACAAGGAAACTTAGCACAATAATTTAAATGAGTTGCCCAAGGATATATAGCTAGTAGGTAAAGTAGCTGGAATTCAAGCTCATATGATTAAGCTCCAGCATCTGTACTCTTGAGCACTATGATTTACTGTTTTATACTGAAGTTCAGTTCAGGTTAGATGGTCATCTGATGAAAGAATACTTCCTGGGTGGGATGATTCAATGTGGGGATGGGGTGGAGGAAGTAGACATATTTATTTGAAAAATATAGACTTTTGGCAGACTTGCAGTTCATTGAATTCATTCTTCTTATAAGACAGGCATTCTGGTGATTGTGAAACAAGACTCAATCTAGAGAAGTGTGGTAGAAAAATAAATGGCTGAAAAGAAAAGTGAAAAATACAACAAGCAGGTGGTAGAAAAATAAAGGGACGTATTTAAGCAAATTGTAAAAACACAACTAAGTCTCTAGAAAGGGTATGGGGATAAAAACAACACAAGAGATGTTCCAGGCCTCTAGAAAAAGTTATGGCAGAAGAAAACATTTTTGTTGACATCAAAGCTTCTGAGTTATTCAAGAAGTGATGAGATAAAGAGTTGAGAAAAATCCAGGCTCTGGGCAAGAATGCATGGCAAAAGCATTGGACCTGACGAGGCCTTGAGGGGCACAGTCTCTCCAAACTCCAGAATAAGTATGTTCAACATCTGTTGGAGGTGATTCTCTGGGTGAAACATAACAAACAAAACTGAGGAGTCGGATTTGTGGGCCTTAGCTCCATTCTCAGTGGAGTAAGAAATGTTAACTCTTAAAATAGAATGGATAGGGTTGTGAAAATACTCTCTATGATATTTTAACGATGGATGGATGTTATACTTCTGTCCAAACCTATAGAATGTACCACACCATAGAATTCACACACACAGTGAATCCTGTAGTAAACTATGGGCTTTGGGTGATTATGATGTGCCAATGTAAGTTCATTCCTCATGGAAAAATGGACCATTCTGGTGAATAATATGGGTATGGGGAAGCTATGCATGTGTGAGAGAAATCTCTGTACCTTCCTCTCTATTTGTTGTAAATCTAAAACTCAAAAAAAAAAAAAGAAAGAAAACTCTTAAAAAAATAGATTGGAAACTGTGATCAAAGAGAAGGCAAGGTGAAATTTCTAAATTCCGCACCAAAGGAAAGATAGCGCTGTTTGCTGAGAGAGGACACTATGCATAGGTGCGTCTGCCCTCCAGGATGATAAATATCTGCATCAAGATTGGTAGGGAGGATTCTCACAAATGATTTCATGTTCACAGCCATAAATTTCATATAATTTTACTGGAATTATTGGCACCTAAATCATGGAATACTACTGAGTTTCTTGTAACTGTCACAGGTCTAGATCTTTCCCAAGTACTAGTTCTAGGAAAAATGTTTTATTTGCATTACAGTCTCAAAGGCCTGTACATTTCCCTTTGTTTCAAACTTTTATGAGTGTAGGACTAATGCCAGGGTAATATTTGGACTCTCAACTTTAGATAGTGAGAAGCATTCATGTGAAGCGGGTGGAGGAGGCTTTGGAAACGGGAAGCTCAAAACAACAGTGGTGGCTTCCCAGGCTTTTGGGGGCTCTTCTGAGATTTACCTACGTGGCTGAGGCTGGAATTATTTGTTGTGACTTCCCTGTGAGTCACACTTTGAGATTTCCTGGAAAGGGCCTTTTGATTTTTAACACCTGCAATTCTACAAATGGTTGTATTAAAAGCTTTTAATGCCATGTAATAAATAACTCTTTAATCTAACTAACCTTGGGTGGCTTGTTTTCTGATCAAATTTCTGCTAACACTGGTGTCAAAATAACTCAAATTGTGAGGCCTAAAAGGACTTTATTCCCATGGAAAAGAGCCCAAAATATAGGTAATGAAGAAACCCCCATCTCTACTCAGGTATTAGAGCAAGCGCCTTTGTCTAAGAGAGACCAGAATAAAAAAAATTGATGAAAGGGATACTTTTTAGAATTTAAAAAATTTCTCTTGAACTTGAGAAGGCTAAATTTATTGTCTCTTAATCCATTTAAAATTTTTTATCTTTGATTTATTAATAAAAGGCCAGAAATTTAATTTTTGATAATTTCTTCCAAGGAATTGATAAGTGCATTCATGTTAAAATTTGAGACATTTGGATATTACTATACTTTGTCATTTGGAATACTTTTATATTTGCCATCTGTACTTATTGCACAGCCTCTGATGAGCTAAATGTATAATGTGGCTAGGCATCTTTAGATATAGGAAATAGTTCAAGAAGTGAATTTTTGCAGGCAGGACTTTAGAGTTAATTTAATTAATATTTTGACCCAATTCAGAGGCTTTGGCATACAAAAGTTTGATTCTAGAAGGGTAAACAAAGAAAAAGTGATTTGTACTTGGTGTAGTAATTTCTTAATGTGAGGGGAAGGTTACCCAATAAGCCTTTGTTTACTTCCACCAATGGATTTGCAACACCCCAGCTGACCATATAACTCTCAAGCCTGGGCAGATAAGTTGGACAAGGCAGTGGTATCGCAAATGTTACTCTCTGAGAGAAGAAAGTGTGCACAGGGGAATCCATAGTCTTCATGGCTTCAGGTTTCCATGAGGGGTCTTCCACTAGATAACATTTCTAGAACTCTATTCATCACTCCCTTGCCTAGACCACTCATCTAAACTTCTTTCTCTTATTCTGCCTCTTTATAAAGGTGGGGAGAATTATCTTACCAATGAGTTTGAGAGAAAGAACCCTTCTGAACTCTTTCTCTTTTGGATCCCCTGTCCAGAAAGTCTGTTGTAGGTTTATTGCAACAGGGCTGACCTTGATGAGATCTGTAGATGCCTAGCTCCGCATGCAACTGTGTGGCATGTACCTCTGACACTTCTGGTGTGAAGTATTAAGAAGCCCACTGTGGCCATCTATCCAAGCCATGTCCTCAGTACTGAGTTTTGTCAATAACATGACTGATACTCTGTTCTCCATGATTAATTTCTAATTTTGCAAAGTATTGCCATATGAGGTAATTCTCTTCAATGGTAAAACATGCTACAAGCATCAAGCTTTATTATAGTCATACTAGGACTATCTGCTCACTTTTCTGGTGTGGACTAGATGTATTTTTTCTCGAACCATTTTTGACTATAAGTCATAGTAAAAATACATTTTATACTGTGACCATGTACATATAAAGAAAATAACAATTTTCATAAACTCATTTTTTAAATTAAGTCTATAGTCTCTGGTATTTTCTATGTTATTTCATGTTTTAAAACTGATGATCATGGCCCCTAACTGAATTTTCTGACCTAGTAATAAATGACAGTTTAAAAATGCTAGACTAGAACATAATATGTTCATGTACTAGGAAAGAACAGACATTGAGAACAAGTTCTAGACAGAGATGTTAAATAAAAGAAAATATCATTTTGATTTTCTCCAAACTTTTGCAGTGATTTTCCTTGCCCTGCAAAAGACCGAACATGATCTGAAACTCAGATGTGAGTCTCCTTGGGGGGCTGATGACAGTCCTGAATGTGGGATTTTATCCACCTGTTGGGTTCATGGAATATCCAGAGCACAATAATTTGTATCTAGTTACATGGAAAATGTTGCTTACTAGCTGCAGATCAGCCTCTGTTCTCACTGGATCATATGCTCCTTGAGAGCAGGGACCATACCTCCTATTTCTCTTGTGTCCTCCATCCACATTTAATATGTGACAGACACGGCCCCTGACTTAAAAGACTATACGGTTTTGTTGAACATAGATACTAAACTGCCATTGTTAATAACCTTTGCCATGTACCAAAAGCCCATAATTTTTACAAACTCACAACAGAAATTCTGAGAGTAATGTGGAAGTAGTTGAAATCAAGTAGAATTAGTACCAATTTCTGAAATAACTGAATTCTGAATTGACTTGTAAAATATTGACAGATGATTGGAGGGGGTCTACTTCCTCTGTTTAAGAAAAACAATTTCCCTGAGAAGGACTCAGATGATCTTTTCCCCTATATGTGTGCTTTGAACCTATTATAATTCAGCGCCAGAGACAACCAGTCCTGAAGCTTGTCTGACATACTAGTACAGCATCACTAATCTCTATAGATCAAGGAGAAAACAAAGGGTAGTTTGCAATTTGCAGGACTGATCGAGAGAAAGTTGTGGCATAGGGAGGCCTTTAATAAATTACTTAATTGGTGGGTTTGGGTTAGAGGAAAGGAACTCAAAGCCCAAAAGCATATGTCCCAAACTAGCTTGATACTAAGAACCATAAGGGATAATGATAAAAGTTCATATTCTAAGGTGTCTTCTCAGAAATGATTACGTATTGTTCTTGAACAGGGCCCAAGTTTGGGCATGGCTGATCAAGGAGTAAGTGAACTATTAAGTATATTCCAATTGTCATTCTAAAAGCAGTTCTCTTTACTAAACATTTATGTATTGGACATAGTTTCCATGTTACATAATTTAATCCTTACAAAATCTCTATGAAAAAACTACAATCTCCATTTCATAGATGAGGACCAGACCCTACTCAATTCACACAGCTGGTAAGTGGAAGAACTCAGATTTGTCCCATTTCAATCCCTGTGTCTTGATCACCAAGTCTCCTACCTCCTAAGATGTGAAATTTTCCATAGTTTAACTTCACATTTAGTATCTTGGGCTCTCTAGGATCTAATAGGTCTGATAAACTATCCCAGTTTCATAATTAACCATCTGTGTGGTCTGGTCTCCTTGGCCATATTAAGTTGTTGGATCACAGTGAATAGCAGTTTGCTCATGTGTAAAATGGGGATAATCTTAGTATCTACTATCAGTTATGATGATCAATATCTTAAAATATATTAGAAAAAGAAAGGTGTCTTCACTGGAGGTAGCATACACCTTTGTCAGCCCGTAGTAAATGTGAGTTCAGTGTACAAGGAAATGGCATAACATGTTGTGTTTTTAGTCTGTTCTTAAAAACCTGAAAGAGTTTACAAAGTTTCTCTTTCTTTCGGTGCACGCCCCCATATTTCTCTGGTGAGAGATTGCTGTTTCTCTCTTGAGAATACAAAACATTCACCGAAAAAAGCAAATGTTGCCTCAGCACAGCTTTTCAAAACATTAAGAAAGTGTACTAAATTACCCTTCCTTTTACCATATGCCAGAAGATTTTCTCTTACCCTCCCAACTAAAAGTAATGTATCTTAAATCCAAACAGATTCAGAGGCTTAACTCCTATGACTAATATTGGGCAGGCTCACCCAGGATTTATTAGGGATCAATGTGACCAATGAGTTTGGCGGCTAGTAGTTGTCCTCCTTTCTTCTAATGCTGTAAAAATAACATTGTTGCTGTTATTACATCATTTCAGTGTCTCTAAACATGCTCATCAGTCTGACCACTGCTAGCTGTTTATATATATGTATATATATAAAATCTTCTTTCTACTTCTCAAAAGGTTAGCTAACATTTAAGTGCTGGCAAGTTACCAAAACATGAGTATTTGACTCCTTCCTCACCTCCCATTGCCTGGCTGATTGAACAAGTAATAGTCAAAATATTTGGGGCAGTTGGTTTTGCCCACAGGGACATTAGGTTTCTTCCACTGATTAATTCACCTCTTCCAAATTAGCGATGCAATATTGTCTCAAGTGCTAAAACTGCCTGTAATGGTTTTACTTTTGTCTCAAACACACCGAGTCTGAAGCTTAATGGCAGCACTAATCCTGATTTATTCCTCTAAATGCCAAATCTGGAAGGAAAGGTCAAAATGGTCAGAGGGCTCCCCTTATGGTGAGCTCTAAAACAAAACAAGAGGTAATGTGGCCAGAAGAGGCAAACTCAGAATGACTTAATCTTGCCCTCGTTCACTCAGTCCGCTCACAGCTCATCTGTCACCCGGGGTCTCAGTGAGCCTTCCTGGGTGGCTGCTGCCTTAGTCCCTGAAATATTTTGTTCGTTCTTTCCCACTGGGGCCAAGTGTCTCTTAAAAAAATTGGACTGCTCATGTTCCTAAGACCCCAAGATTACCTCCCTGTTAAAACCATGCCAGCTAGGAGGGGCCTTTTCTGTCTCAATTCCCTCCTTTTGCAAAAGTTTTCTCTCTCATTAATCTTTTACATTCAAAACATTTTTGGCATACTAGACCTGCATTTAATTAGTACAGACACTTGGAAGACTAAATGTCCTGGCCTTAACAAGGAGAGGAAGGAAGGAAGAAGTGTTTAGGCCCAAGGATCTGGCCACTCTGAAACCTTACAGCTTATCCCCATCATCTCTCAGCTATTGAGTTTAGAGTGGGGAAGGAACATAAGTTTATAAACTATTTGGAAGCAACCCCTATTAGGATTAGTGTTCTCCCTTATGTGAGCGGGAGAGTTATCAGACTCTGACACCATGAACCGAAGCTGATCCAGCTTTCAGTGTTTGAGCAGTGTAAGAGGCACCTTTCAGTCCCAGAACCACACATAATCTAGTTTACTCTTGCTGTCTTGTCTCCATCAGCCTGCTGACCTTGATGCCCACCAGGAACTTCACCGTTGAATGTGCTCTTCTGTGATTTCATGCTTCCCCTACACAGCCAACTTACTCACAACCTCACAGATATCCCCAGGGTGAGAAATGGACCCTGTGGGTCCTCTCGGGAGTGCAAAGGCAGTTATAAATACACATTGTTTCATTGTTCTCACAGCTATCCAAAGTAGCATAAGCACGTGTAATATTTTCCCTCTCAAATAAGAGCTCTGCCTTCTGATTAATAGTCACATTTCAAATTTGTGATGTTTAAGAGTACCTTAGTGACTCGGTGACACATAGAATGTTCTTGCCCTCTTTTCACCTCACTGTTTAGATCAAATCATCTCCACCTCTCCTGTATTTTTATATGAGAAGAACAAAAAGCCAGATATTACATTTTTTTTCTGCTGAAGGGATAAAAAATATTCCAAATACAATCCTTCCAACAGTAAAGAACATGCAGGTATTAGTTAAAGTTTCCTTTCAGTGTAATATCTTTAACAATCCACTTACTACATTATTTTCTACCTTGCAAGACCCTTTATAACTATTAACAAGGACTGTCTGTAATTTAGTTGTTCTCTGTCAGTTGTTAACCTAGAACCACTTGCACCATTGGAACCAGGTACACAGACAATTTCTATTACTCCTCCTCTTAAACGAGCTTGCTTTTGAATCATCACTTGCAAATATTTTCTTGCATTTAATGTTTACTCTTTTTTTTTTTGTCTACCTTCCATTCTCCTTAGCTACCTCTTGTGGCTAATCTATGGCAATCAGTGTACAAGATGTTTCAATTGATTATCTTGTACAAGGTCTACTGTGTATACAAACATTTTAAATTCTGTCTCTTCTTCAGTTCTTTCTCTTATTGCCTTTAGGATTCTGCATGCCTTTCAATTCATTCCATGAAAAATACACTGCAACACTGTAGGAAATAGAAATATCTTCCATTAAATTCATCTAAGCAGCTGGACCATTCATCCACATGGCCCCATCCCCTTCCGTTGATCAAACCCCATGGAGCTTCCTTGTCTTCTCAAGACAAGGGGTCCTTTACCCATATAATTATCCTGTTGTTCTTGATGTGACTTCTGAGAAACCTGGATACAACAGGAAGTCTTGATCCTGCCTAGGAAGGATCAGAATGAAAACCATGCTCTAGGTGTACGAGTGCACATGGGCATGTGTGTGTGTGTGTGTGTGTGTACATGAGCACAAGACAGCACATATGCACGTGTGTTCGGTCTGGTAAGGAATGAAGACGCTGGCCAGTGAGGCAGCCCCTGGGGAGAAAGGTCTACTAAGAGTGGATCTGGAGCCTTGGTATGTGGGAAACAGGAGGCCAAGGAAAAGAAGGAAAGAAGCAAGATTTACTAACTGGTGTCTTTGCCCCCAGTATTTGTCTGCCTTAAGTTCTCCTCCCGCATTGTAGCTGCCAGAAAATGGAAATCTGATCATGATAATCCCTTACTTAAAAGTCTTTAATAGCTCTCTGCTAACCTGTAAGATAAAGTCCAGACTCCTTAGGATGATATATAAAGCCCTTCATTATCTGGTTCCGGCCTTCGTGATGCGATCAGCTTTATCTCTTGCCACTCCCCACGAAGCTAGAGCCATGCAGCATTTCTGCGTTCCCAGAATGTGCTATGAGAACTAGGGTCTTTATTTAGGACCATTGTCATGAGAAGAATTCTGTGACTCCCAAGAAACATCAGAAACTTTGTATCTCTAAGAATTTTGTTTCTTTAACCAAGGGCTTAAAAAATATGAGCTAAGCAGCTTGTTTATTGAAAAAGATCACTTGATAGAATTACATTGATGTAGAGGGTTGTTTACAAGTACATCCATTCAATTTTACTTACTAGGACTACTTCGTCCCATTGAATACTCACTAAAAATCTAGACTGCATTTGGATTTAGTAGCGTATCATTTATTATTAGTTTGTTGTGCTTCATTCAGCTGCCATTAAAATAAATCACCTAAATATTCTACCTCTTTGAATCTTATTGTGTGTGTGTGTGTGTGTGTGTGTGTTTTGATGTATGCTTGGAAAATTCCCCTCAGCAGCTCATCTAGACTGTCATGAAAATAAAAAAATTTGGTGATAGATTGCACTTATTTTTAAGATACTTTGGAGAATGTGACTATGTGGAAGCCGGAGATCTGGCCTGCATCCTGCCATGCCATTAAACAGCTGTAGGGCCTGACCTCAGGCTTCAGTTCTGCCCACCTTGAACTCAAAACTCTGGATGTACAGTACTGAGCAAGTCCCCACACTTCTCAGCCAGGACAGGCCTACCCTGTTCCTACTCTATCCACTCTGCAGCGATTCCCAGTCCTTTGCCATCTCTCCTTCTTACCAATTTCTTTCTTGGTAAGGCCAACACTGGGTACTTCTAATCATCAAAAACCGTGAAAAACGTCACTCTTATCCTGCTGTATTTCTTCATACCACTTATGATGATTGATCACTCTTTCCCTAAACTCTGCCTTTTCTTAGCTCCTTACACACTTGGCGGTACCTTCCCTTCCTGGGATCCTTTCTTCTTCCTGCCCTTAACACATTGGTGTTCTTCGTGGTTGAGTTCTGAGTCCAATGCTCCTCTCATTTTCACAGTTTGTGAGCCATTTACTCTTGTGTTTTCATCTTTCATCCAAACTTTAATGATTCCCAAATCTTTATCTCAATCTTGGATCTGGCTTTAGATCTTTTTCCAAATTCCTGCTGGTTGACTCTGCTTGGATTATTGACTCCCACTGGCAATTCAACCTTAAAAATCCTGAATAAGCCTCTTCATCTTCCTTTAAATATTCTTTCCCCAATAATCTCTGACTAAATTGATAATACCAGTTATCCAAAGCAGAGATCCAGAAGTTATTCACCACTTCTTCCTAGAGTACCATATCTAATCAGTTCTTATATTCTTGCTAATTTTGCCTCTAACGTATTTCAGATCTGTCTTTTCCCTTCATCTACATTATACTGCTCAGGTTTTGATGAGTGTCCTCCAGGCTCCTAACTTATTTGATTACTTCATAACCAGTATTCCTGCTTTCAGTCGTGTCCCTCTCAGATTCAGGCACCACAATCGCCAGAGTTTAAATCTCTTAAAATGTTTCAATGGCTTTGTCTCTCCTATTGAATAAACCCCAAGAGCTTTCTTCATCCAAAACTCAGATGATCCTTCCTTGATAATAACATATCATAAGAGAGCTACCCCTCTCTCCACTAGACTGTATGTTCTAGAAAAACCCAAGCCTGTTCTCTTCCTCCTATGTTTGGCCTACACCTGAGTAGCACAGAGGCTCAATTAGCTGTTCTGTGGCTGACACTGATATTTAATTTTTCTAGCAACTTCACGTTATATATTACAAGCAGAATCCCAATTTTGTTTGCTTTTTCTTTTGTGAGGTAGTCAAGGAAGGAGTTCCCTTCTATCTCCCAGAGGTAAACTTTAATTGATTTAAGACAATCATAATAATACTACCCTCACCGCAATGGCAATTAATTCGAGAACAGGCTTGTGATATTCCAAGCATGAGAAGTCTGCCAAGCACTTTCCAGTGAAAGTTTTCCTTCTTGCCAAAGAGATATGCCAGGAGAAACGACTGTTTTTCTGAATCTTGCTGTGATTGTGTGAGGACATGGTACCTGAAACTAGGGCAGCATCTTGAAACCACACAGTCATGGAATAAAGGGCCTTTTTCTTATCATGGAATAAGAAAGACAACCTGAGGATGGCATAACAGGGTGACAGGTAAACAAACACTCTTGATATAATTATAATTACAGAACTAACTAACCAGGAATGTCCTGACCACCAGATTTCATGTTATATGAAGCAATAAACAGACACTTTAAAGGTACTTTTCCATGCTTATGTTTTTTGCAGCTGAAAGTATCTTAACTGAAACATTTGTTAAATGAAGGAATGAATTGCAGGATGGATGAGATGTTGTTTCTTATGCTATACAATTCTGTATTTTGCCCTCCTCATTTGTAAATGAGGGACTCAGGAATGTCCTACCTTATAATCCTATCATTTTTCAGTATTTCTAAAGCTTATCAACCTATGTACCAATCTGCCCTTAGTCAACAAATACAGAATATTAGCCATCCAGTATTAAACTACATTCAAAAACTGGACTTACAGAACTGATATTTGAGGAGCTTTTATAAACAATGTGCTTTCCATCCACTCCAAATTCCATTTTTGGATCAAGTTAGAAAACCAGAACTTCATATGTGACATCTCATCAGGTTGGTCAACAAAGAACTTGCCTTCATTAAGGATAATTTTAATATTGTGCCCTTTTCTTTAAATACAGGTAAATTTTTGCTACAAGCAATAGCAAATTGCACATATTTTTGATTACATTGAATAACAGTGACTCTTGAACCCAGTATTAGATTTCCACCTGAGATTTTTCTTTCAATATGCAGTGCTAGGGAAAGTGTATTTCCCCTAAGGACATTCTCCTCCCTATAAACAAAGAGAAGAAAACCTTAGAGGCAAATTTGAGGCAGAAACACAGCAATTATTTTGGCTTTTATGGTTGGCAGACTTCTGTCCCTTTTTCCAACTCTGTTTTTATTTTACTATTTTATTATTTTTTTAGTGTAAAAATGCCCTTAAGTGAACAGTTGATGGAAAAGACAATGTGCAATACACACTTAAATGGAAATTTTAATACTTAAAATAATATATTTTAGGGTTCTATTAATGCTATTTGTGTAACTGCATGGCTAAAGGAAACACAGGAGAAAAAAATGTACATAGTTTGTAAAAATTGGGGCAGAAAGATGCCTTTTTAATCCCCCCAAAAACCTTTTCTTTAGTTCAAACTTTCAAAAATGTCATTTTTGATTGCAAATGTAATTTTTATTAACCATGTTTTAAATAGCAAAAAGAGAATATAAAAACATTTAAAAGAAAAATCATCACTCTATCAGGCAATATTGTTTAATCATTTTGTGTCTATCTTCCTAATTTTATTTATATACACACGTGCTCACACACACACACACACACACACACACACACATATACCATGTATATATGTTTGTGAGTGAAGAAAGTCATGTAGAGTTGCATAAATTCTTTTTTCACATTCTATACCAATTAATTTTCTTTGTATTTTAAACACACTTAGATGATGTGATTTTAATGACTGTATAATTTTCTATTTTGTAATTTTTAACTAGTTCCTTGTTATTGTACTGAAGAAAAGTAGATAGGTTTAGAAGACTAAATTTAAAGAGATACGACATATTTCCTACCTTTAATTAGCAGAGAAGGTAATAATCTACAGTGGTGAAAAGACATAAATTTCAATTGGGTCATCTAGAAATAGACCTGAAAGAATTAATACCTGCTGTGCAGTGGCATTATAACAAGTAACTTCTTTGTAGGAACTGATCAAATCTTACTGTAAAATATTCCCTTTTTTCAAAGACTATAGAGTTGTAAGTAAATTTCCAACATTATAAGACCACCATAGGCATTTTATCTCACCAAAATGAATGAAACCTCTACTTAAAATACATTACTATACTTTCTGACCATACTTAAGTAAAGATGAAATTAGGATCAAATAAACCTCTTTCAAAGTGCTCTTCAGTATGAGGATTCTCTCACTGAGAACTAATCTTCAAACCAGGCATGTTTGATAAATCTGGAAGTTACATTCACCATTAGAGGCAGGTACAGAGGAGTTCTTTCCTAAACTATAGTTAGAGCTGGTGCTCAGTGGGTAGAGTAAATATTTGGTTTTATGCCCCATTACTCCTACATAGTGATGTGTCCACATCCTTTACTGCCTCTGATAACCTTTCCAGAAGGATTTTTGAATATGTGCTTCGAGTGAGACAGGAACTCGGAAAGTAATCTCTAGAAATCCTAGCCTTTGCTAAATGTGTGTGTGTGTGTGTGTGTGTGATATTCTACCAGAAGCAGCAACAGATGACATGCAGGAAGAACTTTATTAGAACCCTACCTTCTCAAAGTCTGACAATTTATTTCTCTTGGGAAAAAAAGAGGGGAAGAAAAAATGTTTGCCTGAGAACATACCACAAATCATTATCCTACTCTGCTACATGTAAACCTTTGCTTTAATCATTCTTCTCATTTCCAGATTAGAGAAAAACAAAATCATATGTAAAACTCCTTATTCCCATAATTCAAGTGTAAGTAGAGCAAATTTTATGATCAGACCAAGTAGTCTGTTACTTTGGATCTGGCATACTAATAGTTATGTTATCTAGAAGTTAGTTATAGAGCACCTGAGAACTGGAAGGCTCTCTTACCATTACACTGTTTTTTCCCCTTCATGGTTTTAAATAAGGTGGTGGCAGATATTCCAATAGAAAATTAACAGATGGAGAAGTAGAAAGAGTTCATAATTTGCAAGATCTAATGTCACTGAATTTTAGAGGTAAGATCTAAAGTTACAACAATTCACATTCTGTTCAGAGCTCTTCCTTAGACTAAATTTTAAGGATCTTGTCTGCCTCACAAAGCATAATTTTTTAGTTGTTCCAAATTAATCCTGAGGTTTGCATGGGCCCCCACGATGACACCTCTCTGGTTGTCCAACTCCTGAATCCAGAGTCGCTGGGTGTGGCTGGGCAGATCAGGAACTTCTCACTCTGTGAGAAGCTATTCACACTCACACAGACCAAACACTTGTTATATTTAGGCAGGCACATCCTAAAGAGAAGGAAAAAGGGAAGGACAGAGCTAGGCATGCCTAGCTGATCCAGATCCACCAGACAAAGAAGTTCCTTTCATCATCTAGAAAAAGTAAATGAGAAAGAAAAAAAAAAGTAAATGAGGGGGTAGAGAAAGCCTGGAATATTAACATTAGTGATGCCTCACCACAGAGAAACAAAAGTCAAGGTCAAAGGAGGTTATCCCTGACCCCTCATGAAAATTATTTTTCATAAAAAATTTGGAAAACTTATATTAAATAAATAATGTAGAGGAATTAAAGGCTAAAATGAAAATATTAATTGATGTGAATGAATTCTATATTCTGTCAATAATCAATGAATTATGTCCAAGAAGTGACCAGAACTTTTTCTGTGGCCATTTTATAAGCAAGATCCCAATTAGTTCCTATTATTGGCAGCAGTTCTGTCTAACAGAGAGCAGTGACTCAAAGAGCCATGATATACAGTCAAAGACTCCCTCTTTATGGTGAGAATTACAAACTTCTTAGGAAACACTGGCCCAACCTTGATGCTCAGTCATATAACTCTATCAGCTTGCAGGTTGATACTTAGTACATTTCCTTTTACTATTTACATTTAAAAATCTTATCCATATAAATAAACAGTTTTTTACATGGCTGCAACATTAAAGAGAAAGGAGGAGAAAGGGCTGACAAGATTTTTCTCATCTTTAGAGAGTGTGTTTGTTATGCAATGATGTGACAGTTATGCTTTGTGTAAAGAAACATACTGGGGAGGGGGCTGGGAAGTGGAGTGGTACCAGGTGAATTTCAAAGGCCAAGTCAGTCACTGTCAGAATATCAAGAGGCTGCTTCACTAAGAGATACAGGGATGGTTTCAGGGCCAATCCTCAAACAAAACCTAGAAAGACAGGCCCTCTGAATTGTGGTCACTAATGTGAATTGAAGCAGCTTCTCATATGGGTAATTCTAGAATGTCCAAGGGTAAGAAGGACAGGGATTTAATTATTTAATTAGGTTATATATATTGTCTTATTTTGAGCAGTCTGAGTTTTTACAAAGAGGGTAAAAAATGAATGAGTTAAGGTTCGGCATTGGAGGATTAAAGATACTAGTGTGAGATGGGAGACAAAGGCTTCCTCCTAAAACCATATATAACATGAAAATATAATTAATATGACTAATCCTGAAAGAGCAACAGGAAAGAGGGCTGCGACAAACTGCATACACCTGAAGAAAAGAATAAACCTCACAGAAGAGGGTAATGTACCAAAGCCATGGCTTGGCTGGACCCAAGCCCTTCCCCCATCCCAGCTCATGGGTGGGAGAAAGAGAAAAGGAACAGGGAGGCAGTGGAGGCCTGGGACTGCTGAATACCTAACTCCAGAGATCTGCTCTGGGAGCACAAACCCACATTTCATGGTGCTTTCATGGTACTCTCATGATTAGGGGGTTGGAAAGCTAAGAAAGGCAGAATACCTGGAGAGACAGATTCCAGCAGCTTGTAGAAAGCAGGGATTCATATCCGGCTGCTCTGGGACAAAAGAAAGGCAGACAGTCTGAGAGACTTCTTAACAGCAAAAGGGCTGCTAAAGGGGCAAGGACTGCACAGAGCTTACTGCTCAGGAGAAAGGACAGGTAGACAAAATTGTCCAGGTCCACTCTGCCCAGCAGGTTGGGAACTTTCTTAATCTTCAGGCATTCCAGCTCCCTGGCAGGCTATACAGCTTGAAGGACCCCCTCCATGATACTCAGCCTACTGCACCTTTCTCCTGCCGAGCCCCAGCTGGCTTGCAAATTGGCAAACCCTACCCTGGCATTAGGCCAGCCAGAGGGAAGCCCCATGTACAGCAACTAAAAATGCAAAGCATAGAGGCTTATACCTGTATGCTCAGCCCACTGGTTCTGGCAGGGGAGGCAGGTATAGCAGCTTGGAAGCAGGAAACAGCTCTTTCCTCCCCCCAGGCACCAGTACCACTGCCCTGAGACCCCTGACATTGCTTCAGGGGCTGAGCAGCTCAAGAGAGTAGAGCTTCTGGGCACTAGAGGGCTCAATATACAAATATGAAAAGCCAAAGAAACCTGGTTCAAAGTAAAATTATGAATACAACACATGAGAAAGATTCAAATGAAATCAACCTCATAAATCTTCCTGAGAGGGATTTTAAAATAAAAATCATTACATGCTCATGGAGGTACAGAAAATATTTAAGAACTCAGGAATGAATTCTGGTAAGAGATCCAGTCATTGAAGAGCACAATGGAGGGTATTAAAAGCAGATTAGATATGGTGGAGGAGACAATAAATGAAATAGAAATTAGAGAAGAGGAATATAAAGAAGCTGAGGTGCAGAGAGAAAAAAGGATCTCTAAGAATGAAAGAATATTGAGAGAACTGTGTGATCAATTTAAATGGAACAATATTCATATTATAGGGGTACCAGAAGAAGAAGAGAGAGAGAAAGGGATAGAAAGTGTCTTTGAGGAGGCAGTTGCTGAAAACTTCCCCAATCTGGGGAAGGACATAGTCTCTCAGGCCATGGAGATCCACAGATCTCCCAACACAAGGGACCCAAGGAAGACAACACCAAGACATATAGTAATTAAAATGGCAAAGACTGAGGATAAGAACAGACTATTAAAAGGAGCCAGAGACAAAATTAAGATCACATACAAAGGAAAGTTCATCAGGCTATCACCAGTTATCTCAGCAGAAACCTTATAGGCCAGAAGGGGGTGGCATGATGTATTTAATGCAATGAAGCAAAAGGGCCTCAAACCAAGAATACTGTTAGCGATGACATGATATTGTACATAAAAAAAAACATAAAGAATCCACTCCAAAACTACTGGATCTAACATCTGAATTTAGCAAAGTTGTGGGATACAAAATTAGTACACAGGAATCTGTTGCATTCCTATACACTAATGATGAGCTAGCAGAGAGAAATCAGGAAAACAATTCCATTCACAGTTGCATCAAAATGAATAAAATACCTAGGAATAAACCTAACCAAGAAAGTGAAAGACCTATACTCTGAAAACTACAAGACACTCATGAGAGAAATTAAAGAAGATACTAGAAATGGAAACACATCTCATGCTCATGGATATGAATAATTAATATTGTCAAAATGGCCATCCTGCCTAAAGCAACCTATAAATTCAATGCAATTCCTATCAAAATACCAACAGCATTCTTCAATGAACTAGAGCAAATTGTTCTAAAATTCATATGGAATCACAAAAGACCCTCAATAGCCAAAGCAATCCTGAGAAGGAAGAATGAAGCTGGGAGGATTATGCTCCCCAACTTCAAGCTCTACTACAAAGTCACATAATCAAAACAATTTGGTACTGTCGCAAGAACAGAACCATAGACCAATGGAACAGACTAGAGAGCACTGATAGAAACCCAACCATATATGGTCAATTAATATACGATAAAGGAGCCATGGACATACAATGGGGAAATGACAGCCTCTTCAACAGCTGGTGTTGACAAAGCTGGACAGCTACATGTAAGAGAATGAAACTGGATTACTGTCTAACTCCATACACAAAAGTAAACTTGAAATGGATCAAAGACCTGAATGTAAGTCATGAAACCATAAAACTCTTAGAAGACAACCTACGCAAAAATCCCCTGAATATAAATATGAGCAACTTCTTCCTGAACACATCTCCTCAGGCAAAGGAAACAAAAGCAAAAATGAACACATGGGACTACATCAAACTAAAAAGTGGTTTCTATATGGCAAAGGACATCATCAACAGAACAAAGTCATCCTGCAATATGGGAGAATATATTTGTAAATGACAGATCCGACAAGGGGTTAACATCCAAAATATATAAAGAACTTACATGCCTCAACACCCAAAAATCAAATAACTCGATAAAAAAATGGGCAAAGGATATGAAGAGACAATTCTCCAAAGAAGAAATTCAGATGGCCAACAAACACATGAAAAGATGCTCCACATCACTAATCATCATGAGATATCACCTCACACCAGTAAGGATGGCCAGCATTGAAAAAACTAAGAACAACAAATGCTGGTGAGGATGTGGAGAAAGGGGGAAACTCCTACCTTGCTGGTGGGAATGTAAGCTAGTTCAACCATTGTGGAAAGAAATATGGAGGTTCCTCAAAAGCTAAAAATAGAAATACCATTTGACCCAGTAATCCCACTCCTTGGAATTTACCCAAAGAATTCAACTTCTCAGATTCAAAAAGACATATGCACCCCTATGTTTATTGCAGCACTACTTACAATAGCCAAGATATAGAAGCAGCTTAAGTGTTCATCAGTAGATAAATGGATAATGAAGATGTGGTGCATATACACAATGGAATACTATTCAGTCATAAGAAAGAAATAAATCTTACCATTTGCAACAACATGGATGGAGCTGGAGGACATTATGCTCAGTGAAATAAGCCAGGCGGAGAAAGACAAGTGCGAAATGATTATCCTCATTTGTGGAGTATAACAACGAAGCAAAATTGAAGGAACAAAACAGCAGCAGAATCACAGACTCCAAAAAGGGACTAGTGGTTACCAAAGGGAAGGGACATGCGAGGACAGGTTGGGAGGGAGGAAGATGGGGATTGAGGGGTATGGGATCATGGGGAGAACAGTGTAGCACAGAGAAGGCAAACAGTGAATGTGTGGCATCTTACTACACTGATGGACAGTGACTGCAATGGGGTATGTTTGGGGACTTGATAATATGGGTAAATGTAGTAACCACATTGTTTTTTTATGTGAAACCTTCATAAGAGTGTATGTCAATAATACCTTAATAAAAATTTTTAAAAAATATGAGTGAGTTAATTAGCCAACCCCTTCTACCTAGTCTAAAGAGATCCAGCTTTAGTGATGAATTAGATGAGACACATATTTTAGCATAAGCTTCAGTCTTCAGGCACATGAAGCAGGTTGCTCCTTCCTGCTTAGTAAGAATGGAGACTTCCATTCTTTGTATTATTGTTCCTCCTTAAACCAACAACTACCTCCTACCTTACCTGGGGCTCTGGGTGAAAAAGTGACCTGTTTCTGTAACATTCATTCACTCATTCACTTCACTTTTAGAGTAGACATCACTGGGTTCAGTTTCTGACTCTGCTACTTAATACTGTGTGATCTCTTTGGGCACAATGAGTGTCCAGCTCACAGTGATCCATGGGAAATTTCATGTAAAGCCTGAAAGTTCTACTGCAAACACAGTGAGCATCATTTAGATATGTTATGTTCATAAATGTTAACAATCCTATTAAACCTTGTGCATTCAAAGATTATTAAGAAGTTATCCATCCTCCAAAGAGAGCAGATAGGCTAGTGGCTAGTCATAGCATTATGTGAAGAAGTTTAAGGGAGTGGCTAGATCATTAGCACTGAGATCATCGGTCTGTGTGTCTTAACTGCTTAATTCCCAGAATTGAGAGTCATGATCGCCATTATTATGCAGAAAAGACTGAAGAAGTCCCCTTTAAACAAATGCATGAATGAAGTAATGCCTGAATTATTGAACAAATGAATTCTAGAGAGGGATGTATATCCTACTATGGATACACCAATAAAGTATTGATTTATTCTTCAAGGCAGGATTTGCTTGATAAGAGGGGGTAAAAATGGTATAGCCTTTATTTGTTGATCAAGAGTGTTAGCTCGGGAGGAGGATTTCTGAAGCCTGACAGAAAATTTCCAGGTCAGGCAGTGAGGGCAAGGTACTTAATTCAAAAAATGTAACAGGATCAAAAGTTCAAGGCTAAGAATGCAAACAGCATTTTAAGGGCCAGATGGAGCATGGGCATGCAGGGCAGAGACAGGGAAAGCGAAGAAGAGGCAACAGAGGCAGATTTAAAACATGCCATACCATGAAGTGCTGCTGTGAATTCTAAGGTATTTGGTCTTCGTCCTGTAAACGACAGGGAACCACTGACAGTTTCTAAGGAAGAGAGACATACATTAGGTTGTGACTGTGCTTTTGTGTATGAAAAGCACTTCCACCAGGCTTCTAACTTCCACCACAGAGTCTTGCCCCCTACAAATTCTGTATCATAAATGAAAAGGCTGTCATTTATACTGTCTGTGTAAGTCCTGCCCCAGCCGTGTGTACATGAGTCATTTTTCCATTTTATCTTGTAACATCTAATGCCATCAGCTTCGAAGTAAGCATGCTTCCTTTCAAGTTGCTTGGTATGCTTAACTCTGTGGTTACCTGATAAAGTACCCAGTGTTGTGAAGTGTAGAGCTTATATTTTAGCATTATAATTAAACCAAAAAAGGGTGATTATAGTTTGGATTGGAGTTCATCAAGGACTGGTCTCTCCAAGAGTCAAGGTTTAGGCACTGGCTATAATGCAGTGAATCCATTTTCACACATTAGTAAATGGGGAAAAAATATGTATCTGAGAAGAAAATCCAATTTAAAGACATCAGAGATCTGATATCTCCTTAAAATAGTGCTGGTTACAATACACTCTCTCACTGAAGAAATATTTATTTGCCTCATGAATCTTGGCCTCTTAAGGGAAGACGGCAATTGCTGAAATATAATTTAAGACTGCATAAAAAGTGAATTGATGAAAGAATTTTAAGTTGGGATGTTTTAGGTAGAGATCTTAGGAAAAGGAATATGAAGAACAAAGTCAGATGTCCAGGATTTTAGGTTAACTGCTCATGTTGGAAAATAGGAGTTCAAAATTATCCTTCAGAATTTTAGAAGTAAAACTTGATCTTGTGTTTAATACACAAAGCCTACTTGGCTCTAACACATCTTTCCTATATCCCCATTTACAGGACAAGAGAGTTCAAGCTGATTATGGCAGGAATGTCTACCTTTGGGCATTTTAAACCAGGTTTAAACCAATCCCAGTCTCTTTAGGTCTTAAAATAAGATCAAACAGTACAAAATTCCCTTACTAGTATTTAAGCCCAGTTGCCTCTGCCCAGATGACTCCTATAATCCAGCCAGGCAGAACACCTCACCCTGCTGTTCCTGCTGCTTTTCTGCATGTCCTTTGATTGTAAGTAATTATCTCCAGCTGTCCCTGCACCCTGGCCTCCTTTAACTCCTCAGTGTCTGGCCCCAGAGACTGTCACACTGGAGAACACAGGCTCCTGAGTACCCCTGAATGTAGGGCATGACCACTGGACTTAAAAATAAGTACATCTGGGTTCTAGCTGGTGTCCGGTCTCGAGGATTTTCCCACAAGTCCTGAAGTGCATTGTGCAAAGTCAAGAGCAAGAAAGAAAACTCCCAAGGAAGTTTTCCCAAATTCTAGTCCAATACTCTTCCCCAGATTATGATGTGTCTGATTCCATCTACTTTAATGGTTATAGAAAAAAAAAAAAACAAATCTAAAGAAATCTGTCTTTTCCTTGATATTTTCCCCTGTATCCTTTTAAAAATGATCCCCTTTAGTTTGTGAAACATTACTTGAGGTTGAAGTACTGTCTCTCCTCTTTGTACTGATCTTTGCACTGAGAGACAAAAAGTGTCTATGGGAATTAATAAGGAAATGCATATGCATATGTATTTTTCTAGGAACAAAATGAAAAATCCAATTTTTCCAAATGTTTACAATGGAAATTATCTACTCTAGTCAATAGATGCCTATTTATCTACTTTAGGTAATTTATAGAGAATTCTTGATTTGCATAGGCATTAGTTGTGAGGATAATTTTTCATAAAGCAAAATTATCAAACATCACAAATTTTAATATTTGAAGAGAGTTCTTGACTACAAATCTCTAATAATTGAGAGGCAGAGAGATTTGAGAGAAAGCTTGAGTTGAGTTGCATGGTGGATGTCCTGGGAAGTTGGCCATACCTTTGCTATTACTAGATAAAGGCTTATGGCAGCAATTGAAAAAAAAAGACATTCTTGAGATTAACAATACATTCAAATTGGTCATTATGTAGTAGACTTATCTATTATAACTGACTATCCCAAAGTTTGCATTTTATCCATTTTAATTCAAACACATGCCTAGGAAAGTGGGTTTAAAAATAAAAGTTCCCCTTTGGCATCTGGTGATAAAAGAGTTCCCATCTGAATCTCACAATAGATGTACTATTTCATTACTTTAGATTTACACACATAAAATTACATAGATGTGCTTCAATTGGGGAATAACACTTGAATAAAAAGGACATCACACAGAAGAAGGCTCTTGGGAGGTTGGACTCAGACTCGTCTTCTGTCACCAAGTGGCAGGATTAAGCAGCAATTATCATATGAAATCCTTAGAAAAAGTCCTGGTTCACCTTGGCCACAGTGAGTGAGAATCAGAAGGCATGGATTCAGAGCACTATCCTTAACTGTTGGTGGGGGAGAGATGATCAGTACCATCTTTCAAATGCAAGCTGGAAATCTGTACCAAAAATCAATAAGAATTTTTCAGCAATACCACTCTAGGAAAATTTGCCCCATGAAAACATTCAGTTGTATGCACAACAATGTACATATAAAGGTTTTGTTTGAGTGTTAAAACACAACAGTGTAAGCATCCAAGGATACAGAGTTGGCTGAATAAATAAGTGTATTTTGCAAGTTGTAAAACTAAATTGGTTATAAATGTCATCATGTAGAAACATATTTAAGGACATGAAGAGATATTAGTATTATGCATTTTAGTGAAAAGTCAGTATTTTATAATAAATAAATGAGTAGCATGATTCCAATGTAGGAATATATGTCAATTAAGGTTATCAGCTTAGTGACTCAGGGTATTGTTAGCTGGCCCAGGTGCAAGTTGCTTCCACCACTAAGGCAGGTGACCTTGGGAAAGCTGGTTAATCTCTCCAGGCCTCAAGTTTCTCCTTGGTAAAGAGAGATAGGAGAGTACTTACCCCCTACAGCATTTGTTAAGACCAAGTGATTTAATCCATGTGAAATCCTTAGAAAAAGCACTTATTCATAAAAGGACTCAGAGTTTAGCTATTATTATCATTTCAGTAATAGTACACTCTTTATTTATATGTAGTTTACATATAAGAAATATCAGGGTAATAGGTAATAATTAATTTTCTTCTTTGTATGTTTTTAAATTTTTCTACATAAGCTTGAATCTATTTTGAAATCATACACACACACACACACACACACACACACACGCACACACACACACTCAATTCATGGTAAATGTTATTTATGAGAAGGAAAACCTGGATGTGAACCATGGAGCATCTCTTTGAGGCCAACCTGTCCGATTTTCAGGAAGGCATTTCATTTAATTTCTTTAAATCTCAGTCTCCTTATCCACAAAAGGAGACTAGTTATAAACTACTTTATAGGATGTTATGAAATTAGATGACTATCTACATTTAAAAAAATCATTTCTTAAGCAGAATCTATGATCTGTGCTCTTGAGCTAAGTGCTTTTATACATTTTCCTGTTTGATCCTTACCCCAAAAGGGGGAAAACACACACACAAAATAGCTATTATCCTTATTTCAAATGAGGATTGAAATGTTACCTAAGCATTTCAATAAAAGCATCTTGCCCAAGTACACACTGAAATTAAAGATAGGTCTAGGCATAAACGCTTATTTTAATTAAGACACTTTTCAGAGTTTCCTCTTTCTTAGGCACTGAGAAATTTCTATTTTACTCCATTAATTTCAAGGTAATAGAATATAGTTTCCAGATACAAAACAATAATTCTTCTGTAATGTAGTTTTCTCAGCAGTGCAAGTTACAGAAATATGCTCCTATTACAGATCAAAGGAATCTGCTTAGCCCAAGTTTCCACAGTCTACTTTGCCCACCATGTAGTAATAGCTCTCTATCTGCCCTCAGTGGCTGAATTGATGTCACTGTGTAGGTCAGCCTATTATCCCTAGGATGGAGGATGGATATGTGTATATGATGGATGTAATAATTTCCTGAAATAGACAATTTCTCTGTATTAGGATTTGCCTTCCTTGCACATAATGCTTCTGCCAACACTGCCACATATGAACTTCCCAAATGCAGGATCCGCCTTCGTGGTATCTTACACGGCATTGCCTTGGATCAAGGAACTCGGCCTCAAAGCAAAACATGGGCAGTGGACCCATGTGTAGGGATTCACTGATCATATCATGTATCTCATCATTTTGAATAACTGATTTGATAAAACAGTGGAAGGTCCTTTTGAAGACCTTGTTACAGCAATAACTAGGTGGTAATACCTTGCAAGACTAGAGCAATGATCTGCAGGAAGCTAAATATGCTCTAGATTCATGCCCAATATATGGTGATCTTGCACCCACAGCCAGTATTCATGGACCAGGAATCAGGAAGTAGAAATGGGATGTCACCACTCTCTATTACCCATCCCTAGCGATCCACTAGGCAAAGGTATGCTTTCTGTCTTCACAAGCTTATGCTTTACTGGTCTAGAGACCTTAGTTGAATGTACCACTGGGAGACACAGTAATGATTCCACTGACTACCACCTGGTCATTTGGGGTTCTTCATAAAATTAGTATCTGTAGAAATATCTTCATGTGTGTATGTATATATATATATATGATATACAATATACATGTACGTATATATGCATCTCTCTCTCTCACCCAAATCTATTGTTTCTGTTTCTCTGGATGATACAGTGGGACAACTTGCTACATATATTCAATACATAAGTTTAATAGAGCATCCCGAGATTTGATCTCCTTTTGTTTTTAATTTCTTGATGCCTGTGAAACTAGAATTTACACTCAGGATAGAATTTTCTTTTATTCTAGGATGGGCCACTTTTGTTAATTCCTTTAGCCATAGAATATTGGACAAGTATGTGCCTAGAGTTCTTGGACAGAGCTATTAGGATTTCCTAAAAAGGCTTCATACCGAGGTATTGATTGGTCTACTTTAATGCTGTGAAAGGTTGTTCCCTTTGTGGTCAGAGTATCTTTGCCAAAAGCATTATAAGGTAAATTAAATTTTGGTTTCTTCTCTAAGCTTAGTTCCTAAGAAGCTGATTTTCATCTGAAAGTGAAAATCTGGACTCTTACAACCTGGGCACTAAGGTGGAACACTGTAAAGAACTCACTGTCATGAAGGGCCTGGTCAATGTTCTTAAGGAACCAGCCATATACACATTTGCTATATGTAACAGATGGTGCATCCAAGTCAGGAAGGATGATAGAAACACTATGCATCAGGCTTATTAGATGAATTTATTCTGAGATGCAGAACACAATGAGGCCAATACAAGAATCACCCAATAGAGTTGAAAGTATTGGAGTGCAGGTATCTTGTGATATGAACCATCTTTGGAAGTACAGTTGTACCCTGTCTGAAGCTAGTCTATGAATATCCAACTCACTACTTAGAGGTATGATAAATATGTAATTTTTAAACATTGGGAATAAGAATCATCTTTCCTGACTAGCACTTAACTGATAAATCTTTGGAGTCCATACTATATTCCACATACTGCTCCCATTACTGAAAATCTATAGTCAGTAGTCCAACATATTTACATATCAGTCCCCAATAGTAAGGACAATAAGCTAGGCCATGTGATAACCTTGTATCAGTTACTAGTGGCAGATGGAAGTCATTACTCTAAGTTACTGGGTTTCCTATATTTTGTGAATAAGGTAGATTCTCTCTGGCTTTTATTAGGAGTGGATTTCTTTAATTTACATTGCCTAAGAAATTGTATTAGAGAAGGTTATATTTATGTATCTGGAAAAGGCCTTATAAAACATTAAAATTAACTGTAAGGTTAATGACGAAACTTCCAGTGGCTCAGAAAGGCCATATAGTATCAGAGAAAAGTCTTAAAGGGAAGTCAAGGTTTATTCCCAAGGCCTACATCTGATTTATTGTGTCTCCTTGGACAAGTCACTTAACTTACCACCATCCCTTTCTCCAGCTGTAATAATGTTCCTACTTCATATCTCAGTGGAGTACTGCAAACGTTCTAACTAAATACAGGCTAGAATTTTATTACTGCTTGGGAATAGCTTTTAGCACCTCAGAAAACAGTATTGAAAAAACAATTGAATGTAGGTATATTTATAATGATGGCATTGTATATCACATGTCATCTCCTTTCTTATATTATGGAAAACCATTAAGGAAAAGTAGACCATGAAGCTCTTTTAGACACTGCTCATGATTAACCAACTTCAAGATTTTCTTGGAAAAAAAACAAACAAACCAAAAAATGGACGCCTTTGTGAGTTTTTGCCAATTTCTGTCCATAGAAGCATTTTTTAAAGAAATACTAGAGGCTTTATTAACTTACATTTAGGATGTGTGATAATAACATCTAAAAAAAATAATAGAGCTATTTATACTATTCCTACAGTCTCCAGGAATTAAACACAGCATATAATTCCTGCAGTAGGTGTGACCTTTGGCATTCAATATAAAAATGTGTTGAAATTCTGAAGTGTTATGTAAGTGTTGATTATTAGTAGCAGTACACCAAGAAAGAATATTTAAAAGGCAGGATTGGAAGTATTTTTCACTTTCTTTTTTGCTCACATTTAGAATTTCATGAAAACATGAAGATTTTTACTTTCCCTTCGTAATTACTCCCTTTTCTTTACAAGTTAAAACTAGATGGCTGTCGTAGTATCATTAACACAGGCTTTGTAGGTGACAGAGAAGAATGAATATGCTTTCAATGATTATGAAAATCAAACTTCAAAAATCACATACAACATACTACATCATAGGTGAACTTTGAAGGTATAAGGCTAACTGAAAGAAGCCAGACAGAAAAGGCCACACACTGTATGATCCCATTAATACAAAATTTCTGGAGTAGGTAAACCCATACAAGTAGAAAGTCATTGCTTAGGGTTGGGGGCAGGAAGAAAAGAGAGTGACTGTTAATGGGTACAGTTTTTCATTTTAGGGTGATAAAAATGAACTGTAATTAGATAATGGTGATAGTAGCATACTTTGTCCATATACTAAAAACCACTGAATTGTATACTTAAAAAAATCAGTTTTATGGTATCTGAATTATATCTTAATAAAAGAATTATACACAGAAATGGATAAATCATTTATTTAATTTTAGTCCTGCTAAATCTGGCAGTGGCAAGAATATATATTTTTTATATTTTAAACATAATGATTTGTTTTATGTTTAACGTTGCATACATTTTTTAAGATCCTAAATACCTTTGGTGAGAAACCATTATCTTTAAGACATAATATTATTGTTGTACTTAATTTTTTTGTACTGAAAAGTTTATTTGCCATGTCCTACATGATTTCCTTTTCCTTGTGGTGTTTTAGAATCAGAAGACCTGGGTTTCAGGTCTGTTTTCAATGAAAAATGCCTTGGGCGATAGAACTTGACAGAAACAGTCGGGATCTCATGTGTGTGACTCAGGCTAGGACAGAAACTATGATATACTTCCCAAACCCAGTGTATATAAAATCCTGGGTCCAACCAGAAGGCAAAAAAACCTGCAATAATTTGAACAGAGGAAGTTTGTTGTAAAAAAATCATTAAATTATTGTGATAGAGAAGTAACTATGAAGACCTAAAGATAACTCCATCTCATGGCATCCTAGGAATCAGGGAGAATGTCCAAAGAAGGAGAAACTTGGAACTCCAAGCTTGGGTTTCACAACTCATCAGAGAAGTAAGGTTGGAGTCATATGGATGGTGGAGAAGACTGCTGGCTTGCCCATGTCAGAGCTGTTCCAGAGTTGTAGGAAAACAGGAACCAACACTAGGATGCAGATGACCTGCAGATGGTGGCAGGGCATACAGAGACAGTTGGGTTTTGCTGCCAGTGTGAGGCCTGAAGTGTGTGATGTCCATGCTAGGAAGGATGCTGGGGGTAGTCACCAGGCCTGTGCTAGGGCTGCAAGCCCACTGAGGAGCTACATGCTCTAGGTCTGCAGGTGAGACCCAGGGCTGGATGTCACCACACACAGCACCAAAGCACTGTGCAGCAGGAACAAGGGTAAGCAAAACTCAATACACCAGACCAGGAAAAGACGCCCCCTTCCAAGTGCAATGTCCTTCCAGCAACAACTATTGACAAATCTTCAGGTTGCACTCGCTGTGTAGAAGACATCTATAAGGATTCTAGTCTAATATTGCAAAGCAAATACTAAAGTGCCAATATGGAGGTGAGAGGCAGTTAACTGATACCTGGTGCACTCAACCTCTCCTGTGGTGCATATGGCTTGACCATATTTATCAGCTTGCCTTGCAGGTAAGTGGGGTGTTTGAAATAAGCACTAGCCAATGGGATGTAAGTAGAAGTGATGTGGTCTGCTTCCATATCTTGCCCCTACAAACTAGGTTTGTCCCTAAAACACCCACCCACAGAGCTGGAAACAAAGGATCCGAAATCATCAGATGGCAGATCTATAAGGTGGAAATATTCAGGCACTCGGGTTATTTATTTGACAAGAGACCCCAGGCAAGTCACCAAATCAAAATTGTCAATGATAACGGTGTTCTGTGAATTAAAAACAAATCTTTGTATTGCCCAGGCATTGGAATCTTGCAGTTTTTAACAGTAGATGGTCTTTGTTGACTAATCTGGGAATGGGTATCTTGAAGCTGGATGCTACTCTAACAATAGCCTAAAATACGTGGCATTGGCTTAATAGTCAGACAGTGGGCAATGAGGAATGAGATATTAGAAACTGCCAAGCTGGCATTCCATGTTATAAAATGGTAAAATATTTGGTGAACTGTGCCTACAGTAATTTGGAAAGCAGACTTCCCTAATGAGTTTAAGTTTCTAGTAGAAGTGGTTGAAAACAAACCATGTTGAAATGTGTAGGTTTATTGATTGCCTTTAGCAAAATACCACCAGAAAGAGCTGAGGTCAGAGTTGGTAAGTTTGCAAACAACAGTGAAAGAGAAGAGAAAGAGCTCAAAATCTGAAGGCATTATAGGGTTGGAAAATTACTGTTTCTAGACCTCAGACAGTAATTCATAAGACTGGTTTTGAGAGACAAAGAGTTATTAATACTCATCCTTGAAGCAAATAACAGATTAATTAATATCTACACAAGTCTTTTTATTCAGATTGCCTCAAGGTAGCACCATTAAGTTGGGTAAGAGAGAGAGAAAGGGAGAAAGAAAGAGAGAGCAGAGAGGGAGAAATAGGCATAGGGACTAGAAAACATAGTGATAAATCATGCTTCAACATTATATGTAGGAAAGAACTTTGGGTATAACTGGGCACCATTACTAGAAGTAAACAGATCAGAAATCTATCATGGAAACAGGTTGAGAAAGCTATGCATCCTCCAAGGAGAACATATACCTCACATCCTCTTCAGATGCAGCTGAGGGCCCTTGAAAGGAGAGTCAGAAGTCACAAAGAACAATGGACGAGGGAGTTTCTCTAATGCAGTAGAGGGACATTAAACTGAAGGAATATTCCTTCTACCAGGATAGAAGCTCTTCATACTGTTTAATCCGATGGGATTTCAGAATTGCTATGGACCACTGACTGTGACATTTTTCTATCCTTCCTTTTTCCAAATGCTTTATTGTGGCTATCCTGCCCGTGCTTCTCCTTTGTATCTGGAGTATTGTGGTGATGATATGGATTTTTATTTCATGTGTCACTGGGCCACAGGAGCCACATATGAACCTGTCAGAGAGGCCTGTTCACCTCTCAGAAAACCCAGACTTTGACCTGAATGAAGGAACTAGGTGTGACTCTGAGTTATTTCTCACCATGAGATGTTTTCTATGTGTGAGAGAATGAAATGGGTATTTGATTACCAGAAGGGCCAACTTTAGCAGAGTTTAGAACCAAACCCTTTGTCCACTTCTTCTTGTGTATAAAATTAAACCAGTGATATGTTATCTTTCTATATTTTGGGCAATAGAATATGAGTGGAAATGCTACATACCACTTGCAAGCCTGTCCTTCATTCTCTCTTTTATTTTCTCCCAGTGGCTAAAAAGACAGGACTCTCTGGCCTTCGGGGACAAGGGAGCCATTAGGGGAAAGGAATCTTCGAGTCATCATTTGCAGAGTGATTGCCCACAGGAACCACTGGATCAAGAACTGTCATGTAGAACTGTTACATGGGTGAGGAATATACTTTTATTTCAATGTAGCCCACTACTACTGTGTGGTTGATACAGCACTCCCCAGACAGATGCTTAGAACCAAACTCCCCAGACAGATGCTCAAGTTAGGCCATGGGGTCAGGACATGGATCTGTTTCAGAGAAAGTGGAGGTGACATGGATGAATGGGTAGGAAGATGCAGAGGAGAACACCAAAGTCTGGTGACCAGTATAGTCGAGAAACAGAAAAGGAATCAGGTGTCAGAAATGAAAGGCACAAGACAAACTAGGCAAGGGATGGCGCTGGTGCATTGTTTGGCCCAAATGCTGCTGCTTGAGCAGACCTTGGAATATTAAAGCACAGTTTAACTATGACAGGATGACGTTTGGCACATGGTTTAATGCCTGTCGCCCTAGAGCAGCCATTACTTATTGTTCAAACTAGAATTCCTTTCCAGAATGTCAGAAATGTTTTTAATAATTACCCTCAGGACAATACACAGAAGCCATGGAAGTCCTGGGGAAACTAAACATGTGGTCATATTTCCCTCATTACAGTTCCATGCAGTTTTAAGATCAAATAAGTAAAATAGTAGAAGTCAAGTGAAAACTCCTAAATGGGAAAGGGCCCTGATTCTGTTATTATTATGATCCTAATGAATATTTTCAAATCTCAAATGAATGAAACATGCCGTCATCTTATCCTTCACAGATTCAAAGTGTCTATTGCTTCAGGAGGGACACTGGTGTACCTGTAGTAATTTCTAAAAACAGGGCATTTCCTACAAATCCTGTTCACAGTGTGTTATTAGGACACAAATCCAGATTTCCTCTGCCACCCTAAGAGAGACCTTTCATTCTCTTCCTCCCCAGCATACATCCCCACACATCAAACACCAACCTCATCGTGGCAGGGAGCAATTCATTTTCATGTTTGCCACATGAAGGGATGCCTGCCGTGTGCCTGCAGCTGAGTGCAAAGTGCAGATTAGGAAGTAAAGCCCCTGCTCCCTTGATGCATTAGCACCACCTCCATTAAGTTGTTCTCCCAGGGGGGTGATTCTGAAGCCAGAGGAGCTTTCCTGGTCCAGGAGATCTCATCCCCTAGGGCCATTTTCTGAGGGGTGCCAGCCCAGCACGACTCTGTTTTTAGTTTCTTACCACACTCTCTCTGACATTTGCTGCCTGTGGTCTCTTTCCCATCCCCCAGCCCAGTTTCAATTTAGGAAACTGAATGCTGCAATCATCAAATAGATATTTGTAGCATAATTAATTTCTTAGCTACACATTGGGTAAATACTTATTAAAAAGACTACACTTAAAGCAAAATTTCTATTATAAATGTAAATGTTGCAAAGAATACCAGGAGATGGTGTGAACGGGTTTGTCCGTTCTTGGTAAGGAGGAAGTTATTACCACCAAGAACGTAGAGGTTCTGAAGAACCTGCAGACAGTGCCTGTAAGATGTGACTATCCTTATGTCAAATCACAGCCCAGCTCCCTGCAAGACCACAGAAAGCCCTTATAAAATGTACCAGGAGTTACTTCATGAAAATAGATTAATATATCTAAAATCTTTAGAATGATGAGCATATATAATAAATAAAAAATACCAGAATAGCTTCTGGTATTACTATTCTTATAGTGGTAGACTGCTGTATTAATAACCAATATATAATAATTAATATATATTAGTATATATCCATTATGTGTAATATTAATGTATTAACAAAATATACTAAATTATTATTTAAGGATTGGTAAGTTTTATGCTTAACAAGAGAGAAAATAAATAATGAGAGAAACAGAAAGAGAGAGAAAGAAACCTAAATGTGTGTGTGTGTGTGTGTTTGGGGTGATGAAAACAGTTTAGAGAAGCAACAGGGAGGTAAAGGCGGCTGCAGTAACCAGGTATGTGTCTCAAGTCTGGAAGCCATCTCACCGTCTGGTAGAAATGGTAAGATTTGTTCCATATTATCCCATGTTACCCTACCATCTATAGATGGAAATTATGTCCGGACAAAATGCATTCTCTGCTTCTGGAGGGAATACTGTTTAGAAAGGAAGCTCTGGAATATTCCTATGTGTGTCTGTGTGTGTTTTGTTATAAACACTGCAGGGCATATTTAAGGAAATACAAGTTGTTTCTAAGACTAGAATAGGGAATATAAGGAAGTGGTGTGTTCACTACCCACTGGGGTACACACACTTGTTCTTGACAATGCTGGGGGTATAATATGTCTGGTTGGATAACGTATTTGAAACATCACCTACTTTTTTTCTTTCCAACATCTCACTCTCACCTCCATTTTCCACCCTGACTTCATAGCTTCTCTGTTGGGACAACTTTGTTCTTTGATACTCTTTACTTCAGAAGGCTGAGGCAGAACAGAATCCCTTCATGGCTCTTGTAGTTCGGGAGCTTGAGCCTTGAAGGTCCATGTAAAGGACTCAGGGCACAGAAAATACTTGATAAGATACAGTACTGCCAGACAGGCAAGGGTGCTCCAGGTTGGGAGTGAGGGGCAAGTGCACAGACTGTGCGTAGCCGCTGTGGATCCTTACAACGGGCAGTCTGTGTCTCCCTGAGAGCTGAGTTCCAAGGAGGAGTGATACCCTTAGGCAGATTTGAAGGGTTGAGAGTAAGGAGGTGTTTAGGTCTGAGGCCGACTCAAAGCTCTTGCCCCTGTGCACTGGAGCAGCAGTGGGAGAAGGTAGGTGTTTGGGCCTCACGGATGAGAATGAGGCAACTGCTTGGACTCATGACGGAGAGCGAGAAAGAAGGGCTTTTCCCCAAGACGGCAGCATGGACGGCAGGCAGGAAGGATTAGATACCTCCTACCCACAACATGTATTATGTAAGCTCCTGGAATTTAAGCATAACCACAGAGATGAAAGGAATCCAAAATTGGCTGTAGGGCTGGCTTCATGGCTATGTGACCTATTCAGCTACACAGGGCTCCCCACTCAGAAGGAGCCAGTGCTTGGTTTGATGCTCTGCTATCATCATCTTGAAATTAACTTTTGAACCAGGAACTTGCATTTTCATTTTGCACTGGACCCTGCTTGACTTCTATTAACTTCCCTCAATGCCAGTAAAGAGAAGAATCCAAGTGGAAATTAAATGGATTAGAGAGAAAGTTAGGTTTTTGCATATCTGACTTTACAGGTTGGATTCTGTTACCAATCCCTCCAAGCCACAGCTAAATGGGATAAAGTGAAGTATGTTCAGGTCACAGAAATGAGTAGTGGGATTTTTCTGGAATGGGCAGAGGAGAGATAAAGCTGGAGAATGTCTCTGGTGGTGTGAGCATAGCAATCTTGAATGTCTCTCCGCTGGAAAGAAGCAGAGTTAAGACAGCCTGGCATATTCAGAATTATATATAATTCATACATATGTCGGCCTGGAATATACAACCATGTTCAAGACCTTCATAGATCATACAGAAAGTACCATCTTAGCAAGAGAAGACCACTAGGGGACGTACTCTGAATTCAGGTAAATGTGACACTAAATCCTGGCCCTGCAGCATCCTCTGGAGAGCATCAGGCTTCCACTACCCTTTGCAAGAGAGGGGAGACTGACATCAACCTTCAAGGGTTTCTGTGAGAATAAAATAAAAAAGTATAGTATTTGGAACAGAGCAGGGACTTCCAAGCTCACTGCACACAAGTCCAGGAGTATTTGCGAGTGAGTTTATCTGTTCCTTCAGTATATCTACCATTGACATGCTAACCTAGGGTATTTTGGTGTTCAGTAAATGCTTAAATAAAAAATAAATACATGTTTGTGAGAAAGTGAGCCAGTGCGGGCCCAGGGCTCCTGACCCCCAGGCAAGTAAAGTGGGTGCAGGACTTTGGGGTTCTGCCTTGGTTCCAATTGGCCACCAGCTTGTTTCGTTCTTAAAAACAAGTAGAATCAAAATCACCTGGAATTATGGCATTATATTTTGCCTTACAGGCTGGCTAAACTTATCAAGTTCGTGGCTAAGTTTGACCTGCTAAAACACTTGCATTTCTTTCACTAGAGAAATACTAATTTTCTCCAATACCTCTTCTCCTACCATGTGCCTTTGCTTTCTCTCTTTCATAGCATCTGAACAAGGCTCTTGTGGTCCTACAATAAATACTGCAAAGGAATAGTTTTATACAGGAGGAAACATATCTTTAAACAGGACACTCCAGCCTTTTCTATGTTAAAAAAAAAAAAAAGTCTGGTTGAATGTTGAGTTTTTCAATGAGGACAAGTAATCACTGGGGACGGAACCAAGATCAGAAAGTTCATTTTAACAGGGTCCTGAACTTGGCCTCAAACTTAAGGCATGGTCTCAGAGGTACAAGAATAGTGTGCTAAATGTTTTGCCGTTTGAATAT